>NC_082678.1:45742549-46045579 GCF_025265405.1 Mesoplodon densirostris | reverse complement strand
GTCCCTGGCTGTGGTTCCTCAACACAGAAGATCACTTTGGGCATTATTCACCTTGGACCTGAGGTCACCAACCCCCTTCCAAACTTAGAGGTGGGCTTCCCTGGTGGCGCAGTTGTTGAGAGTCCGCCTGCTGATGCAGGGGACATGGGTTTGTGCCCCAGTCTGGGAGGATCCCACATGCTGCGGAGTGGCTGGGCCCGTGAGCCATGGCTGCTGAGTCTGCGCGTCCGGAGCCTGTGCTCCGCAACAGGAGAGGCCACAGTGGTGAGAGGCCCGCGTACCGCAAAAAAACAAAACAAAACAAAAACAAACTTAGAGGCAAAGAGTAGAGTTTAGGTCATCACAGGAAACAGACTTCCCAAGATGAATTAAGGTATTACTCTCTCAGGTCTGATTTGGGAAACTTAAGCTCAGTCTCTAAATCTGGGACTGAATCACTCCATCTAAAAAATCTCTCCTTGCTACTAAATGATGGGGCATAATGGTTTCAGGAGCACGTGTGCTAGAGTTAGCCTGCTTGGGTCTGAATTCTGTGTGACCCCCTTCAAGCCTCAGTTTCCCCACCTATAAAACGAGGATAGTAACAGTTTGCATAAGAAACTCATTATAAGCACTCAACACGTTAACAGTTGTCATAATTGTTGGCATTACCAATGGTAGACCTGTCTTGCAAGGCTATATAATAGGTCCTTTTGGTTTTGCGATTGTAGCATCCTTTATAGAGACCTACACACAATTCCTCGGGAAATATATTCAGCTCTGAGACCCCTTGCGTTTGTGTGTGCCGTGCCACTGCCTGGAATCCACCCCTGCCCCACCTTTCCGCCCGGCAAACATCTATTCCTTCATCAAGATCCCACTCAAGGGTAACTCCCTTAATTACCCAGCCTTCTCCGCCCACTTATCCAGCTGAGTGGTATGGCCTGTGAGAGTTCCAGCTCTCCTGGGTGGCAGCCACAGAAAAACCACTGGGCATCAATGAGCAGTGTAAGGATGCCTGAGTGTCTCACAGAAACCTAGGGCCTCAGAAATTGCCTGAGCCCAGAAAAGGAGGGCTGCAGGGAGCACTTTCTTCTCTCTTTCTCTTGGTGCATCAGCTTCTACTTTTTCTCTAGTTGCAAACTGGCTGTTTCCCGTCCACATGATAGACAGCAGCTGTCACCCACCCTCCAAAGCCTACATCTAGAGAGCAGCCGGATGGAACTGAAATCTCCTGGTCCTAAGGCCAAATTCCTCAGGAGAGGGGCTCATTGGCCCACCTTCCGTTAGCACTCACTGCTGACCCAGCCAACCAGGGCGGGGCGTGTGGAGGAGCAGGGCTGGATGGTGCAAATACGGTGGTTCCGGCTAAATTGAGTTGAGGGGGGCAGTTTCTGAGAAGGGAATTTGTGCAGGAATTTGAATACAAGCAAGAGGCCAGCCTGTTGCCTACTTAGAGCCGTCTGCACAGTCAGAAGGCGTGTCGCCCGCAGGCTCTGATCCCAGCAGAGCCACTCACGCTTTCCTTCAAGGTATATATATATATATATATTTTTTTTTTTTGTGGTACGCGGGCCTCTCACTGTTGTGGCCTCTCCCGTTGCGGAGCGCAGGCTCCGGACGCGCAGGCTCCGGACGCGCAGGCTCAGCGGCCACGGCTCACGGGCCCAGCCGCTCCGCGGCATGTGGGATCTTCCCGGACCGGGACACGAACCCGTGTCCCCTGCATCGGCAGGCGGACTCCCAACCACTGCGCCACCAGGGAAGCCCTCCTTCAAGGTATATTAGTTAAGGTTCTTAACTGAGCAAGCTTAGCAAAACACTTCTGAGAGCTAAAGCCAAGAGTGGGACTATACTGGGGCATCTCATGGAAAGAGTTGGTTGTTCACCTCTTTGCATGAGAGGACCCAGGGGAGCTCTGGGGATGCGGCCACAGGAGTTAGTGACCCTCCTCTCTAGATCTCTAGATCCTCTAGTTATTTCCTGCCTCTATGCGTTTCTGTTTCAAAATCCCGATTCCTAGGAGGCCGACTCTGACCAGCCCTGATGGGTTGCTGAGCAGTTTGGCTGGGGAGGGCAGGGTATATCTATCATATGGACATGGTTGTGGAGCCCTCCCTGTGTATGTTGGCGTGCAGTTCTCAGAGAAGAAGGTTTTGGGAGCTGGGGAGTTAGTTCAGGCCATAGAGAGAACAGCCCTGAGTTTGGGGCCAGGAGTTCAGCCTTGCCTGAACCTTTACAGGGACCTTAGGCAAGTAGCTTGCTTTCCCCCAGTTCCCTGTGAACCTGTTTCCTCATCTATAAAACTGGGGAGTTGGGCTGAAAGACCACAGGGATCCCATGACATTCTGCCCATTCACACGTTCTCTTTTTCTGGAACTCACCACCCAGTAGCTAAACTTTTGAGGTGTCCCCAGAAGGGTCTGAGAAATGTAAGCAGATTCTTAGAGTGATCAAGTCCTGCCAAAGACTTAGCCCTCAGGGACCCAGCACGTTTCACTCTATGATGCTCACAGATGACACTTATCCACGAATAGACCTCAAGGGCTCAAATAGTAAGGATTTTCCTATGGTATCAGGAGATTGTGAGAGAACAGGGTGCGTACCAGCTTGAGAAACAGGCGCTCTTTGTTTTGTCTTACTACTGACAGGTTAATCTCTGTTAACATAAAGCCATCCTTTCCTTAATTTTAACTGTCTCGAATTTGAGGGATGCTAACTCCCCCCATTAAAGAGTCTTCGTACCTAATTGAGATCGTCCACTTAAGTGCCAATTATGACCTAAGGAATGCAATGGGAAATAGTTCATAAAGAAATTGTCTTCAGGATTTCCAGAACATGCCAGGGCCACAATTCTTCAACGAGGCTCAAACCAAGCCAGCACTGGTTCTCTGTGATAACTTCATCACATAATTCATGTGTAAAGGTAAACACAACAATAGGTGTGAATGTTGCAGGACAGCTGCGTCTAGCACTCTGCTACTTCCTTTCTGGGCTTCAGTTTTCCCAAATGTACAATGATTGAGTTGGACTAGATACTTTCAAAGTCTGCACTCACAGCTTCAATGTTTATGACTTCCAAGACACACTGATTTTTCAAGGACACAGGCCAAGTTGAAAGAAATTAACATGGCGTCCTATGATGTTGACTGCCGGCTCACGTGTGATCAAAGAGGAAGTGTTTCCCTATTTCTGCTCCCACCTCTCGGCCTCTTGGTCCCTGAGGCAGAATGTGTACCAGCAGAGAGCAGAGGTTACCAATTTTCTTTTCAAAGACATCCTGATATAAGATAAGCATCTTTCAAAAATCAGCATCTACACTTCTTGACTTCTTCCTCCAATACTCTATTGAAATTGCCTTTGGCCAAGTGTCATTGGCGACTGCCTAATTGCCAGATCTAGAGCATGTTTTCCTTTCTTGGCCTACACTGACCACCAGGGCCTCCAAACGTTCTCCTACTGTGGCACCTGTGATGCTACGCTTTCCTGGCTTCCTTCAGCCCCTCGGAGGTTCTTTCTTAGCCTGCTTGTTGGTCCGGTTCTTCACTCAACCGGGAAGTACTGGTGTCTTCCGGGGCTCAGGCCCAGACCCCTCCTCCAAGCTCTTCAAACTCCCACGCATTGCTTGGCTTCCACTGCCGCCTGTCTGCAGATGTCTCCCCGCCCTCTGGCTGCAGCTGGACCTTCCTCCCCACCACAGGGTCCCCGCCCTCAACATGTGAGCTTGTCACCTTCACTCCCCGACCCCCACCCTCACTGCCCAGCCCTCTGCGTCCCAAGTTCCCTCTCATCAAAAGTGCCCCGATTCACCCTGATACCCAAGCCAGAAACCAGGGAGCCGTCCTTGGCCCCTCTCCCTCCCTCGTCCTGTATATCCAAGCGGTCCCCAAGCCCCAGAACCCCTAGACCGTCAGGACTGTCCCTTCTCTGCTTGCCGCCCCCACCCCCGGGACAGGCTGTGTGTGAAGCTGTGAAGCGCTTCTCATGGGTTGTCTCACCCACAGGCGCCCTAGGAGGCGGGTGTGACCGGAGAACTTGAACTGAGCTATGTGTGACTCCAGAACCCAAACTCTTAGCCACTGACTTGAATCTGTGGCGAGAACGGGAGGAATTTTTCTTCTTTTCTTTTACTGTCACTTGAGTATTAAAAAAACCACTACGAATGATTACTAACTGGTCAGAAAACTGACGCCAAATGCAGTTTACATTCAGCAAAGAAAACAAAAGCCAGAAATCCTTTTCACGCGGTGGCGCGACAGGACGGCCTACTGGAAAAGCTTACCTACTGAGCCCAGGAACGTCGCCTTCCTCTTTCCCAGGCTGGCAATCCCGAGACTAAGGTCTGAATGGATCTGAATGCCTGCCCCTCCTCAAGCAAGGGCACCTGTGACTTGTTTTCGCTTGTTGTGCTGCAGCATGAGGCCCGATAAAGCCTTGCCTGAATTTCTCGTCTGGCCTTTTATCAACTTCTATTGATTAAAGAGTCCAGGGACCCGAGTCAGTAACCATGACCCCAGAAAACAGCAACCTGGCTCACCCGCTCCCCACCCCCTAACTTCCTAAGAGCTGGAGGGCCCTTGGGTCCTATCCCTCCTCTTCGTTACCGACACAGGTTCTTGGACTCTTTAATCAACAGAAATCAACAAGAAGCCAGATAAGATATTCAGGCGAGGCTTGACTGGGACTAGTGCTGCAGCACGAGGGAGTGAAAGCAAGTAACAGGCGCCCTTGCTCGCTCCCCAAGGGGGCTCAAGCTGGTTCCTTAAATGGGTAACAACGGGGGTGGGTCAGTGGGCTGGGACAGACGGGTGGCTTAGGTGGTCTGCCCAGCCCCCCTGGTGGTGCCCTGGGCAGGGATCATACTCAGTACCCTGTTTTTGTTCCCGGCACCTCAGAAATAGCAGTTGGTTTGTGGCCTTTTTGTGCATGCAGTTATTTTTAGTCCCTTATAGTTTCTTTGTATTCTGTTGCTGGGGGAGATGTTTGCTCAGGTGCAATCACTCCACTGTTTGCTCAGGTGCAATCACTCCACTAGAGGGTCTCAGGTCCCAGCCTGTCTCAATTTCACCCGAGAGAAAGAGGCCCAGAGAGACACCCACAGGTGTTGGGAAGGCTTACAGGGGACTCCTGACCCAGGGCTGCTCCTCTCTCATCTAAGTTCCGTCTGAACTGAACGTGCATCCCGTGGACCAGCCAGGGGTCTAAGTCAGCAACCACCACATTGTTTTCTAGGGAAAAGAAATCTTGAGGGCCAGGAGAAGTGTTCGCCGGTCCTCTCATGAGTAAGATGGGCATGGTCTGAGTAGGGGATCCAGCCCAACTTCTGGATTGAAATAAATCTGAACTAAAATGTCTTGGACCCCTCCCCCAGGCCTGAAGTCCTGTGATCAGAATGGCCTGTGCTAATTCATGGAACTTAACCCTTAAACAACCACAGCACCACTAGCAATAGCAGAATAGAGCTTTGCACCCACATCTCCGGCCCCCAGCAGGCCTGGAACCCCAGCCAAGACTTTTTGGTGGGCTGACTGGAAGTTCTGCCCACCTGAAATGAGAGGTCTGTTCTACGGTTTTATGACTCCGTTTAATGAGAATGGCTTAATGAGAATCCTACTTTCAGCAGACAGTGTCCGGATGAAGACCCCCGGCCCACTCCCCGTGGTCATCCCCGTCCCTTGGAGGGATGGACTTCCTCATATGCATACACAGCACTTCATCGATGTAGATGGTATTCTCTTTGACTTGGATCTCCTCCTGCAGGGCGAGCTGCCTGCGATTCAGGCCTTGCAGCACTACTTGAGCTTGGGCTAATGTTTCCTTTAATCTAGAAGAGGAAGAACACTAGGGAATAATTTATGGCTCTACATCACTATTTCAGGGGGAAACATGTATTCATATATTCAGTGCAGGATCCAAATTGATGTGTCTTCCTCCTTTCTCCTCCTTAAGACAGAGATTTCAAATTGGTGGCCCTGGGCCATGTTCACAAGGCAGACAAACCCATGAACTGCCAACATTTAAAACTGTAGATTTTACCTAAACATCTGGAGTTGGACTTCAGAAAAATGTAAACATTGGGATGCATTCCCTGCATGGCAGCAATTGGCAGGAGTTAGGAGAGACTGCCCTCTAGAAAAGAACCCCTCAAACACGAAAGATGCAAAGGCCTTTATGCCCACCCGGCATCACCCGCGATGACATCACCTAACCCTGCTCACAGGCCAGGTTTAAATGGAGCCCCAGTAGCCCTGTGCCTACCTTGCGACGTTGTGGGTGATCTCATCGACCTCCCTGATCAGCCTGTACTGTGCAACATCGTGACACAGCTCCACATTAGGCCGATGGGTCCTGGTCTCCAGGCGTGTATGAGCCACCTTGGCAGGTCCTTCTTGGTCAAGGATGGCTTTTTCAAGAACTGTGATATTTTTCTCCTGGGAGGCAATCTCTTCCATGACCTTACAAAAAGGATTAGAGGAGGTGAGGCCAGGGTGTGTTCCTCAAAACTCAACAGCAGACGCTCTTAGGAGGTTAGGAAGAGGGGACCTCCGATATCTACCCAAGCAGGACCCCAGAAAGAGTCTGATCCCTCTTCACTACAGCAGTGATTGCTCATGGGCAAGGTAACTCACCCAACCTTAGAACCTCACAGATGGAATGGACACAAGTGCCCACTGTTGTCTCTTCTCCTTCCCAAATGTGTGGATTCCCTCAGCAAAGGCTGAAGGCTGCCCATTCACCTTGGTATAAAGTACCTCTGTATCATGAGTGGAATGCTGCCTATTTCCTTACCCATCCACCCACTAGTACTGTAACTGAAGGCGGGGTCCGGCTGCTCGCCGCTCAAAAACCATTAAAGAGGCCAGGTTGGTGGAAAGGAAAGTTTGCTTTATTTTGAATGCCGGCAACCAGGGGGAGGGCGGGGAGGGCAGACGCCTGTCCAAAGGCCAACTCCCCAGCACAACTGGACAATCAGTGGGCAAGAGCTTTTATAGATGGAGGGAGGGGGCTACATGCAGAAACAGCACAGTCACCTTGGTATTGGTCATCGGTGGTCTGACCCGCATCATCTTGATTGTTTTGAGTACATTTAATCTTCAGTTCCAGGGTCGGTTTGTTCCCATTTCCTTGAGACCAATTCTCAGAATTGTGGCAGCTTATGTCATGGCTACAGTCTGGTCATCATGTAGTTAACGTCTTCCATCTGCTGGGGGTTTCAGTACCTACAAGACAGCTCACAGGCTACGGCTCAGAATATTATCGACAGCCCTTGAGGAGGAACTAAAGGTCCTTGACTATGCTTCATGACTAAACTATTATTATTTGGTCTCCTTTGACTGTTTTCCTTTGTTTCTGCATTTTTCTCACTTCTCTGATTAAACTTATTCTTTGGCTGAAGTTTTTCCACAGACAGATGGCAGGCTGAGGACATGGGGGGAGGGGAGCAAGGACCAGAGGGTCCTGCTCTGTTTCAGTACCAGTTCTGCCCCCTAGAAGCCTGAAGAAAGGGTGAGCAGTTTAATCCGAGTTTTGTTGGTTTCTTTGATGGTGGCTTTGTGCAAAGAAAAGATTCCTTTGAAGCTACTCGGGTTTTTAGATGAATATTTCACTAGTTTAAAATTTTATTTCTTCCTTAAGTTTTTTTTCTTTTTAAACTCCTCATCATGGGAATTTCCACACATACATGAAGGTAGGTAGTATAATGAACCTCATGGACCCATCATCAATTTAAGCAATGATCAATACATGGCCAATCTCATTTCATCTATAATGCCCTCTATGCACCCCTGCCATCAGCTTATTTATTTTAAAGGAAATCCCAGATATTATATCATTTCAGTCTTAAATACCTGAGTATGTGTTTCTAAGTTATAAGGACTCTTTTTTTTTCTTTTAACATAACGACAATATTTTTTTATCACACACAAACGAAAGAAGGATTCTTTATTATTATCTAAAATCTAGTGTTCAAATTTCCCTGTGTCCTTTTTTTTTGTTTTGGTAAGAGTTGGTATGTTTAAATTAGAATTCGAATGAGGTCCACACATTACATCTGGTTTCCTTAATGTTTCTTTTTTTTCTTTATAAATTTATTTGTTTTTATTTTTGGCTGTGTTGGGTCTTCACTGCTGTGCACGGGCTTTCTCTAGTTGTGGCCAGTGGGGGCTACTCTTCGTTGCAGTGCATGGACTTCTCATTGTCGTGACTTCTACTGTTGCAGAGCACGGGCTCTAGGCGCGTGGGCTTCAGTAGTTGTGGCACGTGGGCTCAGTAGTTGTGGCGAATGGGCTTAGTTGCCCCACGGCATGTGGGATCTTCCTGGGCTAGGGCTCGAACCCATGCCCCCTGCATTGGCAGGCAGATTCTTAACCACTGCGCCACGAGGGAAGCCCATCCCTACCCTTTAATTTAGAGGCAGTCGCCTCCGTTTGCCGAGCCTCTTCATGACCACGGAGGCTTCTGGTCAGGTGATAACCAGCTGGAGCCTTTTCTCATAGAGCCTAGGTTGGTATCTCCAGGTGGGGGCAGGCAATCTCACCTGATTTGTTTTAGTCCATCATTCGAGCCTGTCCAGACAATTTTGGATGCTCATTTTATTTTACTTTTAAAAAACATTTATTTATTTGTTTATTTATTATTGGCTGTGGCACGTGGGATCTTTGTTGCAGCATGCAGGCTCATAGTTGCAGGATCTTCGTTGCGGCATGCGTGTGGGATCTAGTTCCCCGAGCAGGGATCGAACCCGGGCCTCCTCATTGGGAGTGCGGAGTCGCACCCACTGGACCACCGGGGAAGTCCCTGGATGCTCATTTTAGATGTTGCTGCCAAGGCCTCAGCCACATAGCTCCCAGCTCCTGCAGGATCTCCTCCGGCAGGACGGGGCTTCTCACAGGCCTCTGCAAAGCCCAGCTTCTTGCCTCTTCTTCTCTTACGGTGGGGACTCTCCTCCCCGCTGCCTTCCTATCTCAGATCCATCTTTCAAGGCCTGGACTAAGTTCTTACTCCACCAGGAAGCCTCTTGACTGGTCTTTGGCTACGTTTATCATTATCACTATTATTGTTGTTGTTGTTCCTATTATTAGCTGCTGTAGCAGCCCATTTTTATTGATTATCTATTATATTGATTATATGTATAAACGATGTAAATGTATGTATATATATGTGTGTGTGTATAAAATCGGTATGTGCCAGGCATTGTTCTAACTATTTTATTGGGGCTGTCGTCTAATTTTACCCTAACCCACTCTGGGAGGTGAGTACTGTTACTGTCCCTATTTTATCAATGAGGAAACCAAGGAACAGGGAGCTTTTTTTTTTGTTTTGGCCGCGCAGCGTGGCACGTGCATGCAGGATCTTAGTTCCCCGACCAGGGATTGAACCTGTGCCCCCTGCAGTGGAAGTGCGGAGTCTTAACCACTGGACTGCCAGGGAAGTCCCAGGAACAGGCAGCTTAAGTGTATTATAAATGTTTTAAAATTTCTATACATTATGATGTTCTGACATCATAAAAAACCTTTCTGGCTGGGAGAAACTGCCCCTCCCTGGGCTCTTTGATTCTTAGAGACGGCGAAGGGCCAGCCTGAGCAGGCCTTGGATCTGTAAGCCCAGAGCCCTCCCTCCTCTCTCTGCCCTTTCAGCCCAGGAGGCCATCTTCCTCTGCCTCAGTCATCCCAGGGCCAGGTGCCAGGCAACTGGGGACCATTCCATAGTCCAAGGCCCACTGAGGTTATTCACACTAGCTGATCCTAAAGCGCTCCCGCTGCCCTGCCTTGCCCGTCCTGAGGAAACCCCAATAAAGGCCGTGGCCTCCACCTTCCCCTTGCTCCTGTCATCTGTGACCTGACTACCCTAGTGTGTTCTCCACGTGGCCCTGCATGGGGGGCCCTGCCTCCTGTCTCTAGGACCTGTGAATATAAACTTTGTTTTTTCCTGAGCCCCCTGTCTCCTTATGGCTGCACTTGACTGACCATCTCATAAAAGAACACAAAACATTAAGTAGCCTCCCCAAGATCACACAGCAAGTGTTGAAGCCCCATTTCGAACCCAGGCTGTCTGGCTCCAGGCTCTACACGCTTACCCACAAGGCTCTTCTACCTGTCATTTTGCGGACTATTGCAGTATAACTTTTGATGACATTCTGGTTTGCCCTGCTCATCACAGAGATAAACCTTTTCTTACAATTAGACTCTGGGTTCATGGAAGGCAAGGGAGGAATGCAGCAGAAGGACAAGGTTTTGGTAGTTGAACAGGCCTGGGCTCGAGTCCCAGGCTGCCAGTGATGCACCTGCCACCTGGGGTCCCTTCCGCTCTCCATGGCTGCTTCACCATCAGTGAAAAGCAAGGAGTGGGCCAGCAGTGGCCACATCAGGTAGCTGTAGCTGTCCCAGTGTTACAGGTGAGGCGGAAGGCTCAGAGAGCTTGAGGCATCTGCTTAAGTCACTCAGCTGGTCTGTCGCAGGGCTGGAATGTGGGCCCACAGATCCTCAGTCCAAATTCAGCCCCTGTTCCGCTGGACTCTACCCAGTGTCCCTGAGCTTAGCCTATGGGATGGTCCTATATGCTCAGGATCCAGCGGTCCTTGCTGGTGAGGGACATGGGCTAGAGCCGGCTTATTGGGCTCCAGTTGTTAAACATTCAGGAATTCTGCCAGACCTGTGTTAAATGGGTAACTTGAAACTGACCATGGTGGAAGAATTTACACCACAGAAATCTGCAAATTCTATAAATCAGGGGCTTTTTTCTCCTCTGGGAGCCAGTTACCAGCAAACAGCTGGATAACCAGACAACAAGCCAGAATCCCAAAGTTGCATCTGGGTTTGGAGAAATCGGTTGCCCTCAACTCACGGAACTTCAGAGTCATAAAGAACGTATAAGGGACTTCCCTCGTGGTCCAGGGGGTAAGACTCTGCACTCCCAATGCAGGGGGCCCGGGTTCCATCCCTGGTCGGGGAACTAGATGTTGCATGCATGCTGCAACCAAGAATCCACGTGCTGCAACTAAGTCCGCATGCTGTGACTAAAAGATCCTGCACACCGCAACAAAGATCCCGTCTGACGTAACTAAGACCTGGCGCAGCCAAAATAAATAAATTAAAATAAATTAAAAAAAAAAAAGAACGTATAAGAGCATACGGTGCATCTCTATGCTCCACAGAAGGATGAACTAAGGCCTAGAGAGGGGAGACAGCCTGTTCTTTGCAGCAAGGAGTACGAAAGGAGGCCCAGAGTGGGGCCAAGGCCCGCTCCAGTCCCCCAAAGCCCAAAGCCTGCTGCTAAGATGGAGAGAGCTGAGTGACCTCTACTCCTTAGTACACAGGATCACAAGCCCTGAAGGCCATTCTAGGTTTACAGGGTAAAACCTTCTGAAGGTGCTCTTCCATGGCCCCCCCAGGGAGCTCACCTTGGCCAGATGAGCAGCCAGCTTGTCCCTGGCATCCTTGGTCTCCTTCAGCCCATTCTTGAATGCGGTGTCCACCACGTCACATTGCCTGCTTAGGTCGTTGGCCGTCTGGGACAAGATTCGGTCCACGAGGGCCTTCAGCGTCAGAGAGTTGTTCCTCTGCTTGTCAGCCTTCTCCACGTTGGTGTTGGAGAAGTCCAACCAGTCTTCCAGACTCACAGAGCTGAAACAGGACCCATGCATTCATTCATAGCATGTTTGGGCTGGGTGTGTGGGTATGGGGGTAGGACAAGCTACTGGAAACCCACAGGAAGTTAAGCCTCCCTCCACCATCAGAAGCACCTAGAACGTTTCCCCATCTCTAGGAAGAGCGAATGGTGGTCTGTCAGTGGCAATAACTGTCACTTTGGGGAAACCTACTTACTCTGTGCCAGGCTCTGGGCTGGCACTTTACAGACATCCTCTCACTTAATCCTCACGATGGCCTAGTGAGCTAACTTTCATACCCCCATTTGACAGATGAGGAAAACTGAGGCTCAGAAAGATGGAGTAACTTCGTCAAGATCACATAGGTAGAGACAATTTAAGTATCAAAGTAAATTATAATAGTAACAGATTATAACACACTGAATAAAATAGGAGAACATGAGTCCATACTGGAATGCTATAAAGAAATGAATAAATTGCTAGTTTGACAAGGAACTGCTTTATATAACACTTGAGGAATCTCAAAATAATGTTGGCTGGAAGGAAAGGGACACACGAGATACATGATGCTATTTAATAAATGCAAAAGTAGGCACAACAAACCTATTAGAAATAAGGAATGTGGTTCTCTTTGGGGAGGAGAGAGGAGGTATTCATCAAGAGGGGACAGGGTGGAGGTTTTGGTGTTGGTGGTAATGTTTTATTTCTTAGCCTGGTTGATGGTTACATGGAGATTGTTTGCTGTGTGACTAGAGGCAGCCTCTGAGATGGTCCCCAATGACCCCCTGTGTCTCCTGGTGTTCACACCTCTGTATAGTCCCCTCCCCTTGAGTTGTGTGATGAACTCATTGACTCATCTCTCCTGAATAGACATAATGAGAGGTTATTTCTAGGATTAGGTTGAAAGAAAATTGTGGCTTCTGTCTCGGCTGCCCTCTCTCTCTTGCTTCCTTTTGGATCACTCGCTGTGGGAGAAGCCAGCTGCCACGTCCTGGGACAGCTCCGTGGAGCAGCTCGGGTGGCAAGGCCTGTCATAACCACACGAGCCAGGTCAGAAGTGGGTCCCCCCCACTCCATGGTCGTGCCTTCAGATGAGACTGCAGCCCCAGCAGACCCCTTGACTACAGCCTCATAAGATGTGATCCAGAGGCGCCCAGCTGAGCCATGCCTGTGCTCCTGACCTACGGAAGCTGGGAGGTAACACACGTTTATTGTTTCTAAGCTGCTAAGTTTTGGGGTAACTTGTTATACAGCAAAAGATAACTAAAACGATAATTCATTAAACCGTTTACTATTATTTGTGCATTTTTCTTTTCTTTCTTTTTTTTTTGGCTGCACCACATGGCTTGTGGGATCTTAGTTCCCCAACCAGGGATTGAACCCGGGCCCTGGCAGTGAAAGTGCCAAGTCCTAACCACTGGGCCACCAGGGAACTCCTGTGCAGTTTTCTATATGTATGTTTTACTTCAAAAAGAACGTTTTAAAAATTAGAATGAGTTAGGTCTGTGATGTAATGTTACTTGAAAAATGTAAGTTAGATGTTACAGAAAAGGTACATGGTACAATCCCATTTTTGTAAAGAAACAAAATTTATTTGTGTAGGTGAGTGTATACATATGTTTGTAAGAATATACAGATAACACTGGTTATCTCAGGGGGTGTAATGATAGAAAGGAGTAGATATGGGGAAATTATTAACTTGCCCTTTCTACATTTTTAAATTCCTTTACTTGTTAAAAATGTAAATAGGTAAATGAATAAATTTGAAAGGTTTAAAGATTTTATATCAGGGACTTCCTTGGTGGTCCAGTGGTTAAGACTCTGCGCTTCCACTGCAGGGGGCGTGGGTTCAAACTCTGGTCGGGGAACTAAGATCCCGCATGCTGCACGGTATGGCCCCCCCGCCAAAATTTTCTTTATGTCAGACTTTCTTAAAGTGGGGGCAACCCGGAGGACCGAGGCGCCCCTGGGTCCTGTGTCAGGGTACTCACTGCTCAGCGCCCGCCTTTGCCCCAAGCCTGCCTCTTCCCAGCTCTCAGCCTGCATTCAGATGATGTGCTAGGTCCTGCCTGCCTCTCTGAGAAGCACTAGGATGACACACAGCAGGGAGGAGGACAGCAGGGCGAGGCCAGCAGGGACCCACTCACTTTGGTTCAACCCTCACGACGTTCTCAGAATATTTGATGTTTGGCGAGTTGTTGTTGAGTGAGAAGCAGATATCATCAATGGTCAGGGCTGTAAACTTGTCCCTCAAGTCCTTTTCAAGACTGTACTTGGCAGAGCGGTTCAGCCTGAAGGGAGAAGGTAAACTGGGTTTCTCCCTCTGGAATGCCTAGGTGGCACCTATACCAGGTTCTTGGGAGACCATGGAAAATGAAGCCAGTCTAGTGCAATATGGCGACACTTCCTCCCACCTTCCCATCCCCCCAACACACACACACACCATTAGACACTTGGTGACACATTAACATATCCAAGCCAGGACTTCAAGATCTTCCCTCCAAATGTGACATTTTCTTTTTTTTTTTTTTTTTTTTTTTTGCTGTACGCGGGCCTCTCACTGCTGTGGCCTCTCCCGTTGCGGAGCACAGGCTCCGGACACACAGGCCCCGCGGCCATGGCTCGCGGGCCCAGCCGCTCCGCGGCATGTGGGATCCTCCGGGATCGGGGCACGAACCCGTGTCCCCTGCATCGGCAGGCGGACTCTCAACCACTGCGCCACCAGGGAGGCCCCAAATGTGACATTTTCTGATGTCACCACTGTGGCATCCTGTTTGTGAGAGGTCAGCTCCAGTGTCCTCCAGTTTACAATCGGGTGAAATCTGGCCGCACCCCAACCCGCCACCAGAGGGTGACTGTCACGCATGAGAGGTTGTCTTGGTCTCATTCTGAGTGTTCCCGGGCCACCTTGGGGCATGGAAAGTGCTTGTAGGGTATTAAATCCCATTCTTTCTGGGCCATGGAGCACGGCCTTGGTGGGCACCACCTTTTCTAGATAACGCCCAATGGAGATGTGAGGGCAGGCCCTGCATGGCCATACCTGATCTGCTCGGACGTCTCCTCCAGGGTGCGGGTCAGCAGGGCCATCCCCCCCCGGGTGATCTCAGCCTCCTTGATCAGCTCCCGCTCTACCTCATCGTGGACCAAGTCGATGCCAACTCGCTTCTCCCTGACCGAGAGAGAGGTGGATGGTCATCCCATGCGCGGAGGAAGGCAACTCAAAATCTGCTGACGTTTAAAACTGTCTGGACAACTGGACCAAATCCATCTGGATGATGTGATGGCAGATGTACATTAGTTGGTGTCTCTGCGACTTCAAAATATCCAAAATGTAATGAGGAAAAATTAATCGGTGACTGGTTACTTGGCCTGAAAAATGCCAGCTGGACTTTTTGGCCTCAATTGGGCCATCGGTTCTGAAGCCTTTTACTTTTTACCTGTTTATTGGAAACATTGTCTTCTGACTTAGAATTTTAAAGACATATGTTTCCTTCCTTGATCCTAGTCCTCTGACAAGGATTGAATCCAAAAAGATGCTTTATACTAACAATAGTAATAGTCATAATGATGCCAAAATTAATAGTACCCCCACCACTGAGCACTTACTATGAGACAAGCATTGTGCTGAGATGTTCATGCGGATATTCCTTCTCACGTACCCTCTCAAGTACAGGTGAGGAAACTGAGTTTCAGAGAGATTACGTAACTCACCCCGTCACAGAACTAACTGGGCATCACTCATGTTTTTAACCACTTACTCCCAAAATTGATCAGTCACTGTCTGATAGCTTATTCTTTTCCACCTGCATGACAGTGCTAGGGAGGAAGTCTCCACTCACCAGCTGTGTGACCTCAGGCACGCTGTGTAACTTATCTGTGCCTTGGTTTCCTCATCTGTGAAATGGGGATAACTATTAGTACTTCCTAGGGTTGTGGCAAGGGACAAAGGAGATAAGAAAGCAGAGAGCACTGTACCTTCCACAGAGGAGCATGTACTCAATCCATGTATGTCCTCTACCTCCTAGTTACCCTTAGGTGTAGACTTGAGCCAATGGATGTTGGCCTCTTTGATCACCTGCTACTTCCCTTTGCCTCACAAACTCTCTAAATCTGGCTGGGAGGTTGCTGCCTGGTTGCTGCAGAGGGGGTCCTGGCTAAGCTCACTGAGGTAACAGGGTTTTCTGGGAAGGAGGAAGAGTATGGACAGAGTCACAGTGCATTCGAGAAACTGCAAGCTGCTCAGCACCCCTAAGTACATCCCACTGTTGGGGATGAGATATGGCCCTGGAGGGGTCACTGGGGCCCCAACCATGATGGACCTTGTTTTTGAAGCTAAGAAGCTTGAACTTTATTTTGAAGGTACTAGGGCAAAGCATTGTAATGAAAGGATTTTAAGCATGGAGTGACCTGGCAAGATCTGCATTTGGGAGGGTTCGCTCAATAGCCAGTATGGAGGATGCACTCGATTGGAGGGGGCTCTGCTGGCAGAAGAGTGCTCCACCTAGGGCTGTGACAGGCATCCGGTCTGCAAATCAGCATCACCCCAGAGCAGAAAGGATCATCCTACTCATAGGACTTATAGGAGGGAAATTATAGTAGAAAGGTATGTTTGCACAGCGCTCTCTGGATTACAAAGTGCTTCCATGTGGCTCTGTGTATAGGAGCAGACTTGTCCTCTAGTAACTGTATCTGCTCTGCCTGCCCAAAATAAAGACCACATCTCCCAGTTTCTATTGGTGTGGCCACGTGACTAAGCTCTGGTCAACGGGATACAAGTAGGAATGGTGAATGCCAAACCCTTATTATTCCCACTTGTTGGCATGTAGACATAATGGCTGGAGCTCCAGCTGCCATCGTGAATCACGAGGTAATCTTGGGAGTAAAAGCCACGCACATGGAGCAACAAGATAGTGGAGCAACACGATGGAAAAGGCCTGGAATCCTGACACTGTGGCACACCATGCCAACCCTGAACTATCTCCAGACTCCTTCAATGTGAGAGAGAAAGAAATTATCTAAGTTCAATGTTATTTTGCCCTTTTCTGATTACCCACTGCCAAACCCAGTCCTAACTGATATTTAAGTTAGTCAAGAGCAGAGTTTAGACATGTGCCAAGTCCAGCACTCCTTCCACTGCCTAGCACCCTGGGCGTGCCGAGCTAATTTCAGGCTCTAAAAGAACACATGTTCATTTGCCTCATTCTAACCCATCACCTAGCACAGTCAGCTTTTACCTCTTTGCAATTCATTTCTTACAACAGATGATTCATTAGAGGAACCTTCCCTCCTACCTGTATTCCAGACACTTCTCAGTGATGTACAAGGGCTCTTTAAAGCTCTCCAGGGCTTTCCCCAATCTGGTCTGATAGATGAGTAGATTTTCGGTCGCATGCACCAGCTGCTCAAGTTTGTCATCTAACTCCTTCTTCCAGAACCTGACTTCCTCAAGCCTCTGCTCTGAAGCACACAGAGAAGTCACACCAGGATTAATCTATTTCCAATGTAACTAACTCTTAGATTAGAAACTTGAAGACTATTGTAAACCTACCCGACATACTTTCTTTTCTTCTTAGAGTTGTGCTACTTGGGGCATCTTTACATCTCTGAGTTTATTAGGAAGAAGGAAGGAAGGAAGGAAGGAAGGAAGGAAGGGAGGGAGGGAGGAGGGAAGGAGGGAGGGAGGGAGGAAGGAGGGAGGGAGGGAGGGAGGGGAGGAAGGAAATAAGAATATATTTCTTCTTACATTCAACATCAAATTAATCCAAAGACCATTCTACACTCTTGACTCTAATTCTTCAAAGCCCACTGTTTTTAATAACTTTTAATTTTGTCAAAGACACAAATATATATTGTTTGAAAAGTCAAATAGTTTTACAAGTATTACAATTCTCAGACCCATCCCTACCCACTCCCACTTTCTGGAAGCAACCGCTTTTTAAACACTTTTAGTATTTCTTCTGGCATTTGCTTACATTGCTATTTATTCATTATCAGTTTTAAGATTACCTATTGATTTCCTATGATGAAAGATAAGAGTTTGCTCTTATACGACTTATACAACACACTTCTGATCTTTCAATCTTCCCAATATAGCTGTGTCACCATGTTAAATAATAATTTAATGTTTGTTTATATTATTGTAGGTATGTAAATATTATTTATACCCAAACCATGATATCATGCTACTATGATAAATTTACTTTCTTATACAACTTTAAAAAAAATTTTTATTGGAGTCTAGCTGTGTCACCATGTTAAATAATAATTTAATGTTTGTTTATATTATTGTAGGTATGTAAATATTATTTATACCCAAACCATGATATCATGCTACTATGATAAATTTACTTTCTTATACAACTTAAAAAAAATTTTTATTGGAGTCTAGTTGATTTACAATGTTGTGTTAGTTTCAGGTGTACAGCAAAGTGAATCAGTTATACATATACATATATTCATTCTTTTTTTAGATTCTTTTCCCATATAGGCCATTACAGAGTAGTGAGTAGAGTTCCCTGTGCTACACAGCAGGTTCTTATTAGTTATCTATTTTATATAAAATAGTGTGTATATGTCAATCCCAATCTCCCAATTTATCCCTCCCCACCCTCATTCCCTGGTAACCATAAGTTTGTTTTCTACATCTGTGACTCTACTTCTGTTTTGTAAACAAGTTCATTTGTACCCTTTTTTTAGATTCCACATATAAGTGATATCATATGATAATTTGTCTTTCTGTGTCTGACTTACTTCACTCAATATGACAATCTCTAGGTCCACCCATGTTGCTGCAAATGGCATTATTTCATTCTTTTTTATGGCTGAGTAATATTCCATTGTATATATGTACCACATTTCCTTTATCCATTCATCTGTCAATGGACATTTAGGTTGCTTCCATGTCCTGGCTATTGTCAATAGTGCTGCAATGAACATTGGGATGCATATATCCTTTCAGATTATGGTTTTCTCCAGATATATCCTCAAGAGTGGGATTGCTGGATCACATGGTAGTTCTATTTTTAGTTTTTTGAGGAACTTCCAGACTGTTCTCCATAGTGGCTGCACCAGTTTACATTGCTGCCAACAGTGTAGGAGGGTTTGGAACTCCTATAGGTATTGAGCCTCCCAGATGGATCCTCCAATTTTCTTGTCTTTTCTCTCTTATTTTCTATCTCTTTGTCTTTTTTTTCTACTTTCTGGAAATACTTCAACTCTACCTTTCAACCCTTCTTTTGACTTAAAAAATATTTTGCTCTCATATTTTAATTTCCAAGAACACTTTCTTGTTCTCTGAATGTTCTCTTTTTTAAGAGTCTTCTTGTTCCATAGATGCAATGTCTTTTCTAAATTCCCCGAGGATCTTATAGTGTTATTTTTTCTTTTGCTCTGTGTACTTTCTTTAGTTTTGTTTGTTTCAGTGTTTGCCATTTTAGAACCTTCCCTCACATGTTTGGTGATCCTCATCTGGTCATATTTGAGAATAAAATGCTAAAATATAATACTAACTGGGAGCTCTGTCTGCAGGGGCATGGCTTGTCAACCAGAATGCTTTATTGTCTAGTGTGATCAGGCCTACCTATAGGCTGGTATCAGGAGTAAGCATCAACCCATCAGGAGAAGCCTAACATTTAACCCTGCAGGCCTGAATGAAGTTTTGGTTCATTGGAGGTTGAAAACTAGCAGCCCTTAGACCAGGTTTTGTTTATAGATGTGTTTGTTCATCCTGCCCAGTGTTATAAATATTAGACTAGGTTTTGTTTATAGATGTGTTTGTTCATCCTGCCCAGTATTATAAATATTAGACTAGGTTTTGTTTATAGATGTGTTTTTTCATCCTGCCCAGTGTTATAAATATTAGACCAGGTTTTGTTTATAGATGTGTTTGTTCATCCTGCCCAGTGTTATAAATATATCAAATCAATTGCTAGCATTTAAAAAGTGGGTAAAATTCCAGCTGTCCAGATTTTCTAAAAAAATATATATAAAAAAAAAAATCAGGGAACTCGGCAACACTGGGCCCATATTCTTTCTTGGGAAAAAATGGGTTGAAATTGATGGAGCAGATGTTCTCCAGGCACCCTCAGTCCCCACCACTCCCTATTGTCTTAGGAGTCTTATTCAAACCCTTATGTTACCTGCCCAACTCTGATAGACTGTTGAGTTTGTGACCTCTGGTTTATCACTTTTTGGCATTTGGGATTTTTGTTTGTTTCATCTTATTTTTATTCTTGTTTTGCTTATTTAAGGGCACCACCTTTTACATTGTGTTCGTAGGAATGAGATTGTCAAGAGAGCATTACTTTTTCTTTAAGACTCAGCTCAGATGTTCCTCTCTAGGAGGTCTTTCCCAATTCTCCAGGGCAGACTCCACCCTCACTTCTGTACCCCTTCCCCCAGCTCCTATCTAGTTATATTTTGATTTTTCATTTTTCTGTCTTTCTCCTCCTCAATCCAGGAGCCCCTCAAAAACTGAGGCTCTGATCATCTTCTGTGATATTCCCAGGGCTTAGTCCATAGATGCTCTTAGACGCTCAACAGATATGTATCGAATCAGTAAAAGAATGGCTGATGAATAGCTGAAAATCAGACTGGGTTACCATGTCTCTACCTTAGGGCAGTGAACTTAAATACAGAGCCCAGAGAATACACATGTTTCTCCCTAATATTTCAAGATAATACGTTGCCATTCCTGAACATGAAATGCAAATGACAGTATCGCCATACCTCAAGAGTATCATCCAAACATGTTCACAAATATACCAAATGTGTTATCTTACCTAGTTTCTTGTTCACATCGCTTTGAGATTTTCTTGTGGTCTTTTCAATTTCATTCACAAGCCTCTGGCTTTCTGCCACCAGGCGTTCGGACCGGGACCTTTGGGCCTCTGCTCTGTGGTATTGGTTCTTGTTAGCAATGTGCCACTCTGAGGGCAAGAACTTGGGTGGATGTTGTAGTAGTTTGGCCATTTGAGGTTTCTAAAGTCCTGATCAAAAGCAGAATTTTTTTTTAGATTCATTGAAAGCAAGTTGTCCTTTTTTTAATGTCAGTTTTTATAAAAGTGTGACATTCATACCAAAAGGTACATAAATCATAATCTGTACACAAAATGAAAACCTCTGTACAGCCAGCACCCAGATCAAGAAATAAGCATTACCAGCACCTCACGTCTCTTTCTGATCACTATTCTTCACCCCCTCCCCCCAACAGTAACCACTATTCCAACTTTTAACACTATAAATTAGTTTTGGTATTTTTGAACTTAATATAAATGGAATCACTAGGTACTCTTTTATATCTGACTTCTTTTTGCTCAGCATTATGCTTCTAAGAGTTATCAGTATTGTTCACATACTTGTAGTTTGTTCATTCTCATTCCTGTGTAGCATACCATTGTATGATTATACCAAAATTTGTCTCTCTTTTCTACTGTTTATGGATATTTGGGTTTCCAGTTTGGTGCTATTATGAGAATGCTATGAATATTCTCATTGAGAGACAATGTGTTTTTTGGTGAACATATGCGTGCACTTTTATAATGCATTAGGATTGTTGGGTCATAAGGCAGTGTTCAGTTTTAGTAGGTATTGCCAAACAGATGAACCCAGACATGTTTTCTTAAAAAAAATAAAGAACAACTGTGACATCTGTAAACTGACAACTGGGTATTGAGCCTGTTCAGCAGATGAAAGAAACAACACCTTCCCAGGACAAAGAAAAGGAGAGAACAAGAAGAGGAACACATGATGAGGCAGCAGGCAGAGACCAGTAGCAGCAGAAAGACCAACATTTCCGCATCGCATCTGCACACAGCTCTGTGAGAACTGCCGTCCTCAGACAGGGCTAAAAACTGCCCCCACCAACATCCTCACCCAAAGTATATATCTGACCGCCTGCTCTTAAAGGCTTCTGTATCTCTGAAGTCCTTCAAACACACAAGGAGCGACCCAGAGTCAAATCTTGACCAGGCTGAGCCCCAGGCCACCCGGCTCCCTCTGACAACATGGGGTCTCCTAATCCAGTCCCTCCTACGGCTTCGGCCAAGTGTGAGTGTGGGGCTCAAAACTTAACCCAAGATTTCTGGAGAAGTCTGAGTAGCTCCCAGAGAAATCTAAATTAGGGCTGAGGTCGAAGTTAAACCTAAATTCGGGCTGATACCAATGGGCACAAGGCATTGGGTAGGTCTGTGTGCTGCAGTTAAGGGTTGGTGGTGTGGGGCCGGGGCTTACCCTCAGCGCCACAAAAAACTACTACACAACTTCGGGATGGGAGCCTCCTTACCCCAACCGGAGCTCCGGGTTCTTGCAGAACTGGGCTGTAAACAGCGCAGTCTCCATGGCAACCGGAGACGCGTCACCAGGGCAAAAGGGGCGGGGTCTGCCGCGAAGCTGCTTTTTCCCCAGAAGGCTCTGTGCACGCGCGAGTTCTGTGTTTTCCCCCAGCGCCGGGGACAAGGGGATGTGGCCTGGGAGCGCTCAGGCCAGATGCTCGGCCATCTCAACCTACCACGAAGACGCGGGACACCAAGCTGGGAGTCAGGAGACCTGCGACTGGCCTTGGTCCTGCTGCGGGCTGGGCCACCTCGGGCCGCACTGCTCTCACTGGGTCTCGGACTCCCCAGGTGTACAGCGATGTTGGGCTGGACGATGCCTTCAGGTCCTCGCAGCCGCAGGCCGTCCCGGGACCACTAAGCCACAAGCCCGGCGCTGCATAGAGTTAGCCGCGAGAGATTCCTAGGGTTGCCCCGGCCGCGAGGAATTAATAGGAGGAGGTAGGAGGAGGGGTCGGGTCTTGCATCCTGGGCCCGCCCCTCAGCTTCCGGCCGGGGGCGGTGGCCGAACCCAGGTCTAGGAGTCAGGAGTAGTTTCTCCATCTGGAAAATGAGTGGATTGGAGCTCCCAAACTAAGAGTACAGTGCTCGGAATATGTTCTTTATGGTTGGAGTGCTGGTAAAAAAAAAAAAAAAAAAAAAAAAGCACTTCCGCACAGCCTGGAACACAGAAAATGGGTATTCAAATCTCCCGCCCTATGCCAAACTTGCAGCTCCACCTTTCACACCCCACAATCGAAGGCAACCTCCCTCTTAGAACAACCAATCAGAGGAGGCTTTGCCTCGTGGAGCCCGCCCCCCTAACATCTCGCGATTCCTTTGTTAGCGTCCTGAGGGCCCGCGAGGCGTCATGAATATTAAACAGGCCGCCTGTCCAGTGGTGTCTGGAGGAGCTCGTGTTGCATATTCATATTCCCCATCACTCAGAGAAGGGGCTATTTAAGGAGTGAAGTGGCCTCGGCCGCCACCCGCACACCAGCGGGAGAGTCGCCAGTCTTGGCTACCAATGGGTATTCAGGGCGTGGAGCCCGGATTTCCCACTCAGGGAAGGCGAGCCGGCGGGAATGGGCCGGAGTCCCAGCCCCAGCACTGCATTCCAAGGACAGTTGAAGAAGGTGGTCTGGCACCTGAGCGTGCGGGGCAGCTGGGCCTCAGGGGAGGTGCTCGCTGGTGGGCGTCCTCTCCTACTTAGGCGAGAAGAAGGGGCGGCGTCCTGATGGAGCAAGCCAACCCTGAATGACCCCTGTGGTTACCTTTGGAGGCCCCGACCCTGGCGTCCCCGCACCTCAGGTTACAGAAGGGGAAATTTCTTGGACCTGTTGGGAACATGATACAGTTGGCCGAAGTACATGAAATTAGCCATATGAATTATGATCATAGGTCACCATTGTATTTTGCATCCGTATACAAATTTAAGCCTCTCCCCCTTCCCCCCGGCATGGAGAGAGACAGAAAAACCTTGAGACCCTCACCGAAGAACTAATGCTTGTAGTTGAGTCCAGCCAGCTGGACTCTCTTCTGCTGGTTTTGCCCTCTGAAAGGCCTAAACTTGGATGCTGTTGCATCTCTTGATATACTTAAAAAAAAAAAAAAAAGCACTCTGCAACTATTTATTCTGGAGTTTAAGTGTAATTGCAAGTATTTGAAAATATTTTCAAAAGTAAAATCTTATTTTGCACCCACACAGGCCAGCAAAGGAAGGAATCCAATAGAGGAAGTATCGAACAGCTTATTATCAATAATAACTCAGTGTGTATCTGGCATCGGTATATGGGTAGAGAAAATTATTAGAATTTAAAGCAGATATGCAGCGCAAAGCTTAGAATTTGCTAAATTAAGAAGTGTACAACCAAAGCTTATATTCAAAGTAGGAATACTCAGGCAAAGTGCATTGAAGTTTTAAGTGGTTTTGAGATTTTTGTTGGTTGGAATAAAACTGCGTTTCCCAAACTGCGTTGTTTCCTGCAGAGGTGTTGTAGTTCTGTTTCCCCAGCCCGCCTCCTACTGGGTGAGAGGCCTGAGTGGGCAACTCTGAGTGCAGGTGTGGGAAAGAGGCCTTCAGCAAAACACTCCAGGTCACTGTGTCCACTGGGAGATGGAAAATACAGGAGGAAAATTAAGCCCGAGAGGATAGACTCAGGAGATTTAATATTTGTCAAGTGGAACTTCCAGAGGGGGAAAAATAGAGAAGAGAAGATGAAGGAAAGAGAGAGAGAAAATGTCCTTGAGTTAAAGACTCAAGTCTTTATTTATTTACCTTAATTAATTAAAAATTTACACAATTTTGAAAGGTTACCTTCCATCTACATTTTGCTGTTACAAAATATTGGCTATATTCCCTCTGTTGTGCAACACATCCTTGAGTCCATTTTACACCGAATAGTTTGTGCCTTCCACTCCTCCACTCCTATATTGCACCCCCTCCCCACTGGTAACCACTAGTTAGTTCTCTGTATCTGTGAGTCTGTTTCCTTTTTGCTATATTCACTAGTTTGTTGTATATTTTAGATTCTACATGTAAGTGATGCCACACAGAATTTAAGACTCAAGTCTTTAGATTGAAAGACCCACCTGAAATAATTATTTCTCTCTCTCACACACACACATACATACACATTATATGTGCATCTATTCTGTATGTATATACATTCTATTCTGGTGCAATTTCTTTATTCAAAGAGTAAGGAAGAAAGGAATGAATAGGTATACAGCTTTTTGTCTATAACACGGGTTGCTAGAAATGATGCTAGAATAACGTCTTCAAAATTCTAGAGGAGGGCTTCCCTGGTGGCGCAGTGGTTGAGAGTCCGCCTGCTGATGCAGGGGACGCGGGTTCGTGCCCCGGTCCGGGAAGATCCCACATACCGCGGAGCGGCTGGGCCCGTGAGCCATGGCCACTGAGCCTGCGCTCCGCAACGGGAGAGGCCACAGCAGTGAGAGGCCCGCGTATCGCAAAAAAAAAAAAAAAAAAAAAAAAAAAAAAAAATCTAGAGGAAATGATTTTAAATCTGAAATTCTATAACCAGTCAAAACACCTCATGTATAAGAGCAAAATAAAGATATATTTGGACAGCTCTAAAAGTTGAATTTACACTCTTTTGGGAAAAAAAAAAGATGAGAGCAAAAGTGAAAAATCCAGAAAGAGGAAGATAATGACCATAATAAATAGAGGAACCATAAAGAAAAGAAACCTCAGTATAATGGCTGTGAAACTGGAAAGCGATCAGTTCAAACTATACCTGAAAGTCAGAAGAGTGCTTGAAGAACGTAAGAAGAATCACACAAACTATGTGATTCATAATCCAGAAGTATAACTGCGTGCTCTTGATGAGTTGAAATTATATGTCTCTTCTAATCGAGAAAGACAAATAGAAATTCTGAGAAAATTGAAAAGTTGTACGAGAAAGTTGTAACTATGAAGAAACTTAAAATTTTGATGTGCTTTTTTTCCGAGTAATATATGAAATGTAAGAGACGGTGACAAGTGTCATTACCCCCTTCATGAAGGCATGACTGATCCCCCCAGCTGAACTCATTCACTTTCTGATCCAATAGAGATTTATTGATCATTCTCTGATCTCATTCCTGAATTCACTAACTCATTCACTGATTTGTTCAAATATTTACTGAACATCTACTAAGTACTGGGCCTGTGCTAGGCACTGAGGATAAAAGATGACTAGAGGGCTTCCCTGGTGGCACAGTGGTTGAGAGTCCGCCTCCCGATGCAAGGGACGCGGGTTCATGCCCCGGTCCCCGGGAAGATCCCACATGCCGCGGAGCGGCTGGGCCCGTGAGCCATGGCCGCTGAGCCTGCGCTTCCGGAGCCTGTGCTCCGCAGCGGGAGAGGCCACAGCAGTGAGAGGCCCGAGTACCGCAAAAAAAGATGATGAGAGACACAGCCCCTGACTTTTTATGGAGTTTACAATCTAGCTCTTTTTTATTCTGACTTATACCTTGTAAATTAGTTATTTTTATGTCTTATCTTTTCCTAGATCGAAGAGTTGAGGCCTTACTTATCTTTGCAAAGTAACCTGCACAAAACTTTGCCACAGTGAGAGTTCCATAGTTTATTAATATAATACCATCAGGTATTATGATATTACATTATTAATAACTATTATATCTATCAAAGTTACAAATGCATATGCTAGTTGACATGGCAATTCAATTGCACATCTAGGGATGTATCCTACAGATGCATCTGCGCCTGTGCAAAATGTGTAAAATATGTAAAAATTTATTCATTGCAACATTACTTTTAATAGAAAAAAATTGTTTTAATAACCTAAATCTCCATTGAGACTGATGAAATAAATTCTGAAAGAGTCATAGAGTGGGATACTTTGCAGCTGTAAAATATACAATTAAGAATATTTAGGGAATTCCCTGGCGGTCCAGTGGTTAGGACTTGGTGTTTTCACTTCGGTGGCCCGGGTTCAATCCCTGGTTGGGGAACTAAGATCCTGCAAGCTGCATACGATGCAGCCAAAAAAAAAGAAAAAAGAATATTTGTATATACCTTTTTATGGAATAACCGCCAAGCTAAAAAAAGCTAATAGGGACTTTCCTGGTGGCACAGTGGCTGAGAATCCGCCTGCCAATGCAGGGGACACTGGTTCAAGACCTGGTCCGGGAAGATCCCACATGCTGAGGAGCAGCTACGCCCATGTGCCACAACTACTGAGCCTGCGTGCCTAGAGCCCGTGCTCCGCAACAAGAGAAGGCACCGCAATGAGAAAGAAGCCTGTGCACCGCAACGAAGAGTAGCCCCCGCTCCCTGCTCCCCGCAATTAGAGAAAGCCTCCGTGCAGCAATGAAGACCCAACACAGCCAAAAATAAATAAAATAAATAAAATTATATTTTATAAAAAGCTATGAAAAAAAGTAAGGTTTACAACAGTGTATTCTGCCATTTTTATGACAGAAAAAGATAAAATGTAATTGTTTTTGTACACATAGAATTTCTCTAGAAAGATACATAAGAAACTGGTGGCCTCTGGGAAGGAATCTACATGGCTGGGGGTTTGGAGGGGAAAGGAGATTTCACTGAGTACTTTTCAACCATTTGAAACGTGTACCATTTGAGAGGTATAGTATTCTTTAAAAAAAATACAACTTGAAAAATGCAACAGTTCTTTGTAATAATAAATTACTTAAGTAAATGCATGACACAAATAGCGCAGCCAAGAGAAGAGCAGGTGTGGAAGAAGTGGGGGCAGCATTAAATTGTCATCTTGAAACCAAAAGAATTCTGGAGGAAGCTCATGAAAGCAGCATGGTGTAGCGGAAAACACAGGTAGTCACGAGCCTGAAGACTGGCTTCCAGCCTAGTTCCTACCTACCACTTACCAGCATCAGCGTTCTCATCCACATTAATAATACCTGTCCTGGAAAACCGTATGGAGGTTTCTCAAAAAATAGAACTACCATGAGATCCAGCAATCCCATTGCTGGGTATATATCTGAAAAAATCAAAAACACTAATTCAAAAAGATACATGCACCCTAATGTCCATAGCAGCATTTTTTTTTTTTTTTTTTTTTTTTTTTGCGGTGTGCGGGCCTCTCACTGTCGTGGCCTCTCCCGTTGCGGAGCACAGGCTCTGGACGCACAGGCCCAGCGGCCATGGCTCACGGGCCCAGCCGCTCCGCGGCATGTGGGATCCTCCCGGACTGGGGCATGAACCCGCGTCCCCTGCATCGGCAGGTGGACTCTCAACCACTGCGCCACCAGGGAAGCCCCATAGCAGCATTATTTACAATAGTCAAGATATGGAAGCCACCTAAGTGTCCATCAACAGATGAATGGATAAAGGAGATGTGGTACATATATACAATGCCATACTACTCAGTCATAAAAAAGAATGAAATTTTGCCATTTGCAGTAATGTGGGTGGATGTGGAGGGCATTATGCTAAGCGAAATAAGTCAGACAGAGAAAGACAAATACTGTATGATATCACTTATATATGGAATCTAAAAAATACAACCAACTAGTGAATATAACAAAACAGCAGCAGACTCCCAGATATAGAGAAGAAACTAGTGATTACCAGCGGGGAGAGGGAAGGGGGGAGGGGAAATATAGGGGTGGAGGAGTGGGAGGTACAAACTACTAGGTATAAAATAAGCTACAAGGATATATTGAACAACATGGGGAATATAGCCAATATTTTACAGCAACTGTAAATGGAGCATAATCTTTAAAAATTATGAATCACTATATTGTAATATATAATATTGTATAGCAACTATATTTCAATTAAAAAATACCTGTTTTGTTTGGCTTATGACAGTCATAGGAGAGTACTTTATGTACGTAAAAATGCTACCAAAACATCAGATATTATTAACTTCTTGTTTAACTTTCCTACAGTGCTACCATGACCCTTGAACTGACCCATGACCCTAGCTGGAGGACTAGGACTAAATCTTACTCTGCCCAGAGTGCCTAGCCTCACTGCACATATAGTGTGTGCCCAATAAATGTATACTGAATGAATGTGCTCTAGTCAGTTGAGCTGTCCAGCCATTATGAGAGTGAGCAGCATTGACATAAGAATGCAGTTCTCTTAAGTGGAAGGGAGATGTCTGAGAACACCCTGTTGCCTAAATTAATATCAGGAAACAAGCTACTCAGTAAAAGAAATCAATGTGCTAGCTCCGATTTATGTTACCCAATCACTGCTTGCTTACTTCTTATTAAGTACCATTTTATTCTATATAGGAAAAGCTATGGAAAACAAATTATCTTTATTTATTTATTTATTTATTTATTTATTTTTATTAGTTTCTGCTTTATAACAAAGTCATACAGTCATACATATACATATACATCCGTTCCCACATCCCTTCCCTCATGCATCTCCCTCCCAAATTATCTTTTTATGCTTGCTTTTGTTCTCCTACCAAGAGTCAATTTAATTATAAAGATTTGAAAAAGATTTTTATACATTTATGGATCCCAATAATCAAAAAGCTAAAATACTTCAAGACCTTAGAAAGCATACAATTTGAGTGTAATTTAAAGAAATTGCCCCTCATGATTACCTATTTGGGGCTTGTGAAAATCAGCAAAGGATGCTATTGTATTGTTCTTTGTCCCATACTCCTCTTATTTTGATGTACGTTTCAGATAGCTTAAATACATCTTAAGAGTTCTATTCCTTCAAACTTTTAAAGTATTCAGTGTATATGGTACTAGAGTTTCTACTCACCTTGATTCCATTTTGCATGAAAGAACTTTGGGAAGCAATTTTGGTAGTTTTTAAGCCTATAGGTTTACTTTTGAATTTTTGAGTTATCCTTTAAGAGAATCTGATTCTTGGAATTGCAAGGAACTTGAACGATTATCTGGTCCAATCTGATGTTGAAATATCCTCTATAGCAGATATAGAGGATGCCAAATCGTTGTCCAGTGCTTGAACTCTCCCAGTGATGGGGAACTCATCACCTTTCAAGGCAGTCCTTCTTTGGATGCAGCTGTTCAACTTTCCCAACACCATTTATTGAAGAGACTGCTCTTTCCCCATTGTATATTCTTGGCTCCTTTGTCATGTGTGTGAGTTTACTTCTTGGCTCTCTTCTTTCCACTGATCTATGTCTCTGTTTTTATTCCAATACCACATACTGTTTGATTACTATAGCTTTGTAATATAGTTTGAAATCAGGGAATGTGATACCTCCAGCTTTATTCTTCTTTCTCAAGATTGCTTTAGCTATTTGGGAGCTTTTATGGTTCCATAAAAGTGTTTGGATTATTTGTTGTATTTCTGTGAAAAAATGCCTTTGGAATTTTGATAGGGATTGCACTGAATCTGTATATTGCTTTGGGTAGCACGGACATTTTAACAATATTAATTCTTCCAACCCATGAGCATGGAATATCTTTTCATTTATTTGTGTCTTCTTCAATTTCTTTCATTAATGTCTTGTAATTTTCAATATACACATCTTTCACCTCCTTAGTTAAATATATTTCTAGGTATTTTATTCTTTTTGATGCAATTGTAAATGGGACTATTTTCTTAATTTCTCTTTCTGATAGTTCATTATTAGTGTATAATAATATAAGGAACACAACAGGTTTTTGTGTATTGATTTTGTATACTACAACTTAATAATGTTCTGTAATGACTATTTCTTTTTTCAGTTTCAATATCTTTTATCCAAGTATAGTTGAGTTATAGTGTGTTAATTTCTGCTGTACAGCAAACTGACTCAGTTATACATATATATACATTCTTTTCTAATATTCTTTTCCATTATGGTTTGTCATAGGATATTGAATATAGTTCTCTGTGCTATACAGTAGGACCTTGTTGTTCATTCTATACATAAAAGCTTCCATCTGCTAACCCCAAACTCCCCCTCCATCCCTCCCTCAAACCCTTCCTCCTTGGCAACCACCAGTCTGTTCTCTATGTATAATGACTATTTCCTAATGTTCTATTTAAAAGTACAGTTCAGTATGTGAAACATATGTTTATTGTTTATAAATACCTATCTACTAGCATTTATGTGGGCCAAGCAAAATCTGATTGAGCCAAACCCTGGAAAATGTAATTATACTTATTCTTTTACTATATTGTCATGGCTTCATGCTCCTGATAATTTTAATGGTATCTGCTATTGAATCTTGGCAGACACCATTGAGTATTTCTCAGAATGTGGGCAACTCTCCAATAATCTGCATCAGAAACCCCCAGGAATGCTTGTTAAAGTATGGATTCTCAGTCCCCAGCACAAACCTGCTGGATCAGAACTTAAGTTTAAGAAATGCTGCACCTTTGTGGGGCCTGCTGTGTCCTACCAGTGGTCTTCCCTTGGGTTTCACTTTTCCACAGGAAACAGAACATAAACCTCAAATTGTCTTTGCACTTGGACCAGTTCCCTTTGTTGATCTGATACAAGAATAGCTTTCTGTGCTGCAACAGTGAGCTTGTTGAATAGATCCCTTGTATTTTAGGAGAGGAAATTTAGTGCTTCATTGCTCACCATCCCTACTGGCCCGGGTAACTCTAAGGATAAACTAGCTTGGGTTTCACCCTGGAGGATTAACGTTTCATAGAGCACACAAAGCCCATGAAAGTCAAGATGAGGCAGACCAAAGTGTGCACTGGGTTCTTTGTGTGGTTGGTTTCTTGTCTTTAGCCATTTGTCAGGCACAGCAGCTGAAGGTGCTGAATTGGATGAGGTAGTAAATTCAAGAGTCAAACCAGCTGCCAGATGCTCCCCGGAGGCTCCCTGGAGGGTGCAGCAAAGGCTGCTAACCCACCTCCTGCCCTTTTTGCAATTATCTCCACACCTGGGATTGTAGGAAAGAAAAAAAATGTTTCCTCTACTCTCTTATATTCGGTAACTGGGTATGTGCAAATTAAACTGACAAAGTTTAGCAGAAGAAAAGGCATACGATTTTTATTGATGTTAATATTTTTGTGTGCACAGGAGCTTCACAATAAAAGAAGTGAAAACTCAAAGAAGCAGCTAGACTTGAGGCTTATATAGCATTTTAACAAAGGGCAATAAATTGTGAAGAAGTGACTAGACAAAAGTAAGGAAATTTGGGCTTCTAAGGGTGATAAATTCTGGGGAAGTGACTAGGGAACATATGGGGAAACTAACGGAAAATAAGGGTTATTTAAGTAAGGTCTGTTTATGCAGGTTCATCTCAGTGTGACCCCAGTCTCCGGTGATAAGAGTTAGTTTCTTCTTCCTGGTACAGAGGGACACCTTCCTCCAAGGAAAATTTATGCCCTAATTTTAGGCAGATAAAGGGAGGGCAGAGAATTTTTCCTGCATCTGTTGTTTCTCAGTTACCTTCAGCTCCGAATAATCCTTATGCCAATGTGGCATATTTTAGGGTGGCATATTCTGATCCCCTTCAGGATCACCAGCACATCCAGCTGGGGAGAAGTCGGACAGAAACTGGCACAAAAGGATAATTTCAGGCAGTTTCTTTGAGTTCTAACTGCGTGCCCTGTGCAGAACAATTGGCCTGGGCCCTGTGAGGCCTGCTCTCCCTGCTCCACCAGAATTGCTGTGGACTAATTTGAGAGCAGCCCTCTGAACCCAGAGGAACCATAAGAGTGAGACTGATGTGTCCACCAGGTAGAACAGCTCTGCAGGAAGGTAGAGTCTTAGACGGAGAAAACCAAGCCTCATAGTTCAGAGGATTGAAAATGAAATCATAAGTAACTTTTTTTTAAGTTTTGTAAAATATATGGATAAGCCATATCTTCAAATGAGCCTAATACTATTAATAATAAATAATAAATGGAATATACGGTACTGTATATAAAATAGATAAACAACAGGACCTACTGTATAGCACAGGGAACTATATTCAATATCTTGTAATAACCTATAGTGGAAAAAATCTTAAAAAGAATACATATATGTGTGTATATATATATATATATATATATATATATATATATATATATATATATATATAACTGAATCACTTTGCTGTGCACCTGAAACATTGTAAATCAACTATATTTCAACAAAAAAAAAAAAAGAAAAAAAAAATCTTTGCAACCTAAGACAAGGAAATCATCATGTTCCACTAGAGGGCAGTGTGGCAACAATCTAGAAACTAGTTTATAAAATAGGCTCATGAGAACAGAGGGAGCTTGTTATTCGTTTATAAATTTATGATGAGAACTGCTTTAGGCAGAAACAAAAATCAAATACCACTTTCAGCACAGGGGATTTGTCTAGATGACATGAAACCTACTCAAGTAGTTTTTTTTTAAAGTCAGAATGACATTAAAAAAAAAGGCAAGTTGACTGACTTGAGCAAAATGGAATTGCTTTCATTAGTTGCTATGTTGTTCTGTTGCTATGTGGTTTAGTAGAAGCTATAAACATAATCAAGGAGATCACATTTCCTCTGCCTCAGCCATTTGAAAACCTTCAAACCCCTAAGAGTCCTCATCTCCAGTTGTGCTCGAAGCAACAAAGTTTGCCCGAGGATTTAAATTGGGCATGATAATAAGAGTTATATCTAGCTTTTTTTGAATGCTGAGTTCAGGCTGGGAGATTCGCATGGATTATCTCTTTAATCCCCACAGCAGTTCTATGAATTAGGTCCTATTATTACCATCTCCACTGGAGAGATGAGGAGACTAAGCCCATGGAAGATTGAGTGCTTGCCCATGGGACACTGCTAATCAGTGGCAGAGCTGGGCTTCAAACTTAGGCAGGTTGAATCTAGATGCCTTGTTTGAGCTACTTCTAAGCCACTAATGGCAAAGATAGAACTAGAACCCAGGTCTCTGTTACAAATTAAAGGTTGACTTTCATGTTGAAAAAGATGTATATGAGCAGGAATAGGAAGAAGAAAACTTTAAAAGAGGGCCGAGGAGAAAGACAAAGTATCTGTGTTTGCAAAGAGATGGGTTCATGCCAAAAAACAAGAACATTTTGGGCTGAGCTGGGATGCACCATACATGCCGATTACGCACAGCCAGAGTGGCCAAGACCAGAGGCATTTCCCCACTGCCTCCTCAAAATCCAGAGCCCCGAGACCCATGGGCTGGTGGACCTCCCAGGAGAAGCTCACAGAAGACCACTCTTGCTTCAGGGCACAGAAGAGGAGAGTTGGAAGTTCACCTAAATCCTCAGAGCCCTTAGTCAAGTACATTCCAAATTATAAGAATAATTATACTTTAGTACTCAAATGCCAGGCACTGTACATTTTACTTGTCTTAGTTCACTGAATCTTCATAACAGCTCTAGGAGGTGAGTCCACCACCTGGGAATTTGATGGGTGGGCCCCTCATGGAAGGCATGTGTGGATTATGAGTGAGAATGCACATCCTGCACACAAATTGAGTATTTTAACCGCCCTCTCTTATCTTTGAGCAATACAGCCAATTCTGTTATTAGAATGCAACCCGCTTCTTAGGAAGCATGGCAGATGGCTTACTTCCCACTTCCCAAACCTCCCTAAAATGGCAGTAAAGGAATAAAAATATATACACATAAGCCTATAAGGGAGAAAATGGGAGAAGAGACAACATGGATAAGACAGTTCCACAAACAGTTGGAAAGATGGGGAGGGTGGTAGCTGATTTGGTGGAACTGGGGATCACTACCTGGGCCCCTGAAGACGAGACCAACAAGCGGAAGGGGCTGGCCTTGTGGAACTCTATGTTCTGGGGACTTGGAGGCACAGGATCTACAGAAGGTGGGAATGAGGCATGGCACTAAAATCCAGGGGGCTAAAGGGCATGGTTAGACCTCCTTCCCCCTTCTGCTTTTGAAAATAAGCAGGCATCACAGGCAGGCTTACCCCAGCCCTCTCCACACCCCCATCGTGCCCCTCTCACCCTCACTGCTAGGAGATTTGATAAAAGCTCTCTCTGGATAACTCAATGGCTGCAGAGAAAAGAACTCTCTTGTCTGACATTTTAGAGTCCTGCCCCCATTAAAAAGCCAGTTTGCTGCCCAATCACCTTGTAGTAAGTCGTTCCCATTGACAAGCCCACCCACTCCCTCACAGCCTCTGTTCATCTTTTTAGTGAATCAGGCTTAGACAGAATGAGCAGTCCAGGACCACCCAATATTTAAGGAAAGCTTCCACCTTGAAAGACAGAGACCCAAACAAACAGGAAGAAGGAATCTGGAGGAAAGAAAGCTGATGGGAGCAGGAAAAAAAATGTGAAAATAAAAGTCCTTTCAATAATTCTTTCAGAGAAGTAAAATAAGATGTTATAGACATTAAATGAGTTGGATGTTATTTTTAACAGGATTAATGAGAAAACAAGAATGAGATTTTGAGGAATTCCCTGGCAGTCCAGTGGTTAGGACTCCATGCTCTCACTGCTGAGGGCCCAGGTTCAATCCCTGGTCACGGAACTAAGATACCATAAGCTGTGCAACAAGGCCAAAAAAAAAAAAAAAAAAAGAGAGATTTTGGAAATATTTTAGAAGGAGAGTAAGAATAAAATACTTAAAAGAGGGGCTTCCCTGGTGGCGCAGTGGTTAAGAATCCACCTGCCAATGCAGAGGATACAGGTTTGAGCCCTCGCCCGGGAAGATCCCACATGCCTCGGGGCAACTAAGCCCATGCACCACAACGACTGAGCCTGCGTGCCACAACTGCTGAAGCCCACGTGCCTAGAGCCCATGCTCCTCAACAAGAGAAGCCACCGCAATGAGAATCCCATGCACCACAACGAAGAGTAGCCCCAACTCGCCACAACTAGAGAAAGCCTGCACGCAGCAACGAAGACCCAATGCAGCCAAAAATAAATAATAAATAAATAAATAAATTTATTTTAAAAAATACTTAAAAGAAAGTTCAGGAGATAAAGTAGAACAAAAAGACACAGAGATTTAAAAATAATAATAATAATTGAGGTAAGATAAGAATGAGGACCATTCCAGGAAGTCCAGTTTCCAACAGGAAGGAATTCAAGAGAGAACAGGGGAAAAGAGAAATGGAAGGAAGGAAATTCTAGCAAAAGCAATACAATTTCCCAGAACTGAAGGACATGAGTCTCCAGATTGAAAGACCCCGCTAAGTGTCTGACACAATGAATACAGACGCACCAGGATTCATCAGCACAAATTTCAGAAGACCCTGAATAGAGAAAAGATTTTCAAAGCTTCCAGAAAGGAAAAAGAAAAACATACAGAAGATCCAGAAGGGCATTAGACTTCTAAATAGCCACAGAGAAGTTAGAAAATAATGGAGCAAAGCCTTCAAACTTCTGTGTGAGAATGATTTTCAGCCTCAAATACTTGTCACCAGATGATCAGTGAAATATGAAAGTGGAATAAAACATTTCAAACATGAAAGGACTTAAATTTTACCTCACATGTATATCTTCTCTGAAACAGCTACTGCAGGATATACACCAACCAAATGAGAAAGGAAACTAAGAAAGAAGATGTAGAACTAGGATTCGTGGGATTCAATACAGGAGGACAGTGAAAGGAGATGCCAGGATGACAGTGGCTAGAGAGCAGCCAGTCCAGAGGGGACCAGGAGGGAGGCACTCAAAGAATAAAAGAAAATGACATGTTTGAGGATGTAGGAAATAATATCCAGAAATACTGAAGCACTTGGGGGAAAAATAAGCAATTGGTATATAGAATGCTAAGTAAATAGAAAACAAAAAGTAATTACTAGTTCCAGGAAATAAATGAAAAGAATGACTTGTGTAAAGGGCCTAAGGTAGAAGTGAGCATTTGAAGACTAGCAAAAAGAATGGGGCCGGAGCAGAATTAGGGAGGGGAGAAGACTAGGGGATGATGTCAGAGAGATAAGAAGGACCAGGTTGTGAAAGGTCTATAGACCATCATGGGGACTCTGGCTTTTACTCTGAGTGAGATGGGAGGGTTTTGTGTTGAGGAATAATATGATCTGACTCACATGTTAGCAGATAATTCTGCCTGATGTGTTAAGAATAAACTGTAGCAGGCAGAAAGGTAGAAGCAAGATGCTACTGCAGTTAGAAGGCTATTGCCATGATCCAGGTAAAAGACAACCATGATGACCCAAGAGGATGATGGTGGCTTGGACCAGGGTGTCAGCATTGGAGGTGGTAAGAAGTGAGTGGACTCTGGGTTGACTTTGAAGGCAGAGCCAGAATATTTCTTGACATAATAGATGTGAGGGGTGAAAGAAAGAGAGAAGTCAAAAGTGGCTCCAAGATTTTTGGTCTGAGCAACTGGAAAGATGAAGTTGCAGTCAAAGGAGACGGGGAGACTGAAGTTGGAACAATGATCCTGTTATCCATTGCTGAACCAACCCAGACTTAGTGGCATAAAACAACAACCATCATTTATTATCATGAGCTGGGCTCAGCTGGGCATGTCTCACTTGCTGGTTGGGGCTACGGTTACTAGAAGATTAGAGTAGCTGGAGGATGGACCAATTGGGGCTCCTCAGACATCCATCTCTCTCTCTCTGTCTCTCTCTCCATGGTCTCTCCACATAATCTCTCCAGCATGGTGGCCTCAGAAGAGCCAGACTTCTTACATGGTCGCCCAGAGCTCCACAGGGTATGTCCCAAGACAGAGAGGGAAGCCACATCACCTTTAATGACCCAGCATCAGAGGCAACATAGCATCCCTTCAGCCACCTGCTATTCCTTAGAATCAAGTCACATAGCAAGTACACAGGGGATCCGTTTCCCCTCTTGGTAGAAGGAAAGTCAAAGGGTTTGTGAACATGTTTTAAAACCACCACAGCAGGTTTGGGGAAGAAGATAATTCAGTTAGGGAACATTCTGAGTTGAACACTATTTGCATAGTTGTGACAAAATAAACACCGACCATTGCTTTAGCCAAAAATTATGATGTGGCCACATGGGGGGGGATTGACGGGGAGAAAGTGATGGGGTCACAGTGTGGGAGGGGCACCTTATCATCCCCTGTGGGAAGTCAATGGATGTATACAAAGGGAAAATAGAGAGAGAGGAGTGAAACAATGTCCATTAGAAATACAGGGATAGGGGAGTTCCCTGGTGGCCTTGTGGTTAGGATTCTGGACTTTCACTGCCACGGCCTGGATTTGATCCCTGGTCAGGGAACTTAGATTGTGCAAGCTGCGTGGCATGGCAAAACAAAACAAAACAAAACAAACAGGGATAAATACAAAGGGAAATATATAGAAGAATGAACCCCAAGATGAGGTGAGGCTGTGGGAAGGCAAGGGGGCTAGTGTATTTCAGTATGTCTTTTAGTACCATTTGACTCTTTAACCTATGAACATGTACTACTCTGATAAAACAGTTTTTTAAAGGATGTAAATTTTGTTTCACTAAAATTGACTTTTTTTTTTTTTTGGCTGTTCTGCACGGCATGCAGAACTTCCCTGACCAGGGATCGAACCCATGCCCCCTTCAGTGGGAGCACAGAGGCTTAACTACTGGACCACCAGGGAAGTCCTAAAATTGATTTTTTATTTTATTTTATTTTATTTTTTTGATTTTTTAAATGTATAGGAAAAATACCCAATCCATAATGCAAGGGCAGTTTTAGAAACTATCCCAACCCAGCCACCTTTCCACTCTGCCTTCTCCTTCACGTCTCTGGCCTGAAAGAGCACTGAGACCAACCCAGGGCTCCATTCCTGTCCACACTGTCCCAACAAGGACCACCGCAGCTTCCCAGGTCTTGGATCATCTCACTAATCCCCCTCCCCACCCCTTCCATGCCAGTAGGGCAGGGCTGATGCCCATTTGAAAGAAGAGAAAAGTATGGCTTGGTGAGTTCACCCAGTCATTAAAAGACAGAGTAGAGACTTGAAGCCAGGTCTTCTGGTGTTCCTGTCCTTCAGGTGTTACGGTCTCTCCATGCTAAGCATGGTGGTTGTCATCACCGAGGGTTCTCCTGGCAGCGTGAGATGGGGGTAAGGGAGAGAGAGAGGGAACGTTCTTGGAAGGAAACTGCATTATTTTTTCTGAATAAAAATACACCTGTCATGAAATCCACCTCCCCAAAAGATATTTGATACAGTGACTGTGATGGCCCCTGGCTGAAAATACTCCATTTCCCCTTAGTCACGCTCCTCGGGTCAGCGTAAGCCTGCTGGATAAAGTAACAGAAAGAAACAAACAGATCTCCTTTGGGATGAAATTCCTATGCCCAGAGGAAGACTGTGGCGAGGGTGCAGGGGACACAGTTCGGGGCAGAACCTTGGGTTTTCCTCTGTGGAATTGGTCCTTCTCGGGGGGCGGGCCTGGTGTGCTGGAGCCCAGCCCTGCCCTGGGGAGCAGAGGGAAAGTCACCAGTGGGAGGCAAGACCATTGTAAATCAGTTACTCCTTCAAAGACTGAGGACTGCCAGCAGGGCTGACTAACTAACCCCTGATCTGTGGTTAGTTCTGCACAGAACCTGCTCTAGTTAGGTCAAAGCCTTTATTAGCGGGATAAAGTGGCCTGGCGTCCCCGAAACTTGCCAATGTGCAATGCGATGGTAACCATGACAGTGGAGTGGTGTCAATAGGTGGGCAGGTGACCCGTCCCAGTCAGGTCAACAGAGCCCGCTGAGCACCTACTAAGTGCAAACTCTGTCCGAGGCCAGGATGGCAGTGGGAACGGACGGGCACACAGTCCTGCCTCTGTCCCCGGGGGCTCAGTGGACCAACTGAGTGGCTCAGGATACTTCAGTGTCATCGGTAGGAGTTTGCTCTGTGATTCTGCCATGTGCCATGTGGTTAATGCCATTTGCTTAACTATGCTAGGACTGATCTGATTCTGTACTCTGTTGTGGGCAGCGTTTTAGTCATTGGAAGGTGCCACCCTGTGGGTCCTTCTGGGGGTCCCAGAGCCAGGGGAGGGGCTGTGGTCTGCTTTCCCCTCCCCGGCTTTGCTTTCTAACTGAGCACAGCAGATGCCCCGAAGTGTTCTCAACCCTCTTCTGTTCTAACCAAACTGGATTTTCTTTCTTTCCAGTCTCGTGATAATGACTGAAGGTGGCCTTCGTGGTGGAAAACCCGTGACACTAATCACCATCCCCCGTCCAAGGCAGTGACGCTGAACTCTGGGGGCCGAAATCTGAACCTCTGAACCGATGGTGGCTCCAGTCAAGCCTGGAGAAGCTCAGTTACAGCTTGTTACCCTCGGCTTCATGTATCAGTATCAGCTCAATAAACAAATGCCTAACTCTGCTGCTTCCACGGGCGCATGAGAGTCTCTGGCGATTGGAACTGAAGCAACATCGGATTAGAATGTCCCACTGGAAGGAGAGGCAGCGGCACCTGATTAATTCTGAAAGGAGGCACTTAACCTTCAGAAACTTGGGCGGGGTCCCTGGGGCCCAGAACAACGGATTCATTTGGCCTGTTCCTCCTGTGCTCGCCTAGCTCAGGGTAACCTGCCCACCTGGCAGCACTTCCCAACCGTTCAGAAAGTACTCGTGGAGCACCTACTGCGTGTCAGGCTCTTGTTAGACCATGGCACCCAGTAGGGAGCCAGGTCCACTCTCTGTCCTCCTGGCACTTACGGTCTAGTGATAAAACAAGAGTGGTGGGTGATAGGACAAAGTGAGTTTATGGTGCTCTGGGGACAGAGGTGGTGGAGGGCTGTCAATGAGGGCCTCCCGGAGGAAGTGATATTTAGACTGAGCTCTGAGCATGAAGTAGGAGAGATTCAGGTGAACAGGGCAGAGGGAACAGTGAGGGACAAAGATAAAGGTGAGAGTTGGAGCCAGGTCGGTGGTCTTCAATGCCCTGTTAAGGAATTGCTTATCCTAGGGATGATGGGAATCCATTCAATGGAGGTGGTGATGCAATCAGATTTGCACTGGAAGATCACTCTGGTGGCTGAGGGTAGAGAATGGGTTAGAGAAGGCCAAGAATGGAGGCCTGGAAGCCAGTTCTAGGAGGTTCTAATCCAAGTGAGAAGTGATATGCGTTACATAAGGTTACCAGGCAGAGTGGATGGAGGAAACTGGGATCAAGAGATAAGAACCCCAGTGTTCACAGCAGCACTATTTACAATAGCCAAGATATGGAAGCAACCTAGGTCCATCGACAGATGAATGGATCAAGCAGATGTGGTATCGGGCTTCCCTGGTGGCTCAGTGGTTAAGAATCTGCCTGCCAATGCAGGGGACACAGGTTCGAGCCCTGGTCTGGGAAGATCCCACATGCTGTGGAGCAACTAAGCCCGTATGCCACAACTACTGAGCCTGCGCCCTAGAGCCCATGAGCCACAACTACTGAGCCTGCATGCCACAACTACTGAAGCCCGCACACCTAGAGCCTGTGCTCTGCAACAAGAGAAGGCACCGCAATGAGAAGCCCGCGCACAGCAACAAAGAGTAGCCCCAGCTCACCGCAACTAGAGAAAGCCCATGTGCAGCAACGAAGACCCAATGCAGCCAAAAAAAAAAAAAAAAAAAAAAAAGAATCTGCCTGCCAATGTAGGGGACACAGTTTCGAGCTCTGGTCCGGGAAGATCCCACACGCCCTGAAGCAACTAAGCCCATGTGCCACAACTACTGAGCCTGCGCTCTAGAGCCCACAAGCCACAACTACTGAAGCCTGTGCGCCTAGAGCCCGTACTCTGCAACAAGAGAAGCCACCGCAATGAGAAGCCGCGCACTGCAACCAAGAGTAGCTGCCACTCACGGCAACTAGAGGAAGCCTGCACGCAGCAACGAAGACCCAACGCAGCCATAAATAAATAAATAAATAAATAATTTTAAAATGAAAAGAAGATGTGATATCTATATACAAGGGAATACTGCTCAGCTGTAAAAAGAATGAAATTTTGTCATCTGCTATAACATGGATGGACTTGGAGGGCGTTATGTTAAGTGAAATAAGTCAGAGAAAGACAAATACTGTTCAATATCACTTATATGTGGAATCTAAAAAATACAACAAACTAGTGAATATAACAAAAAAGAAGCAGACTCACAGACGTAGAGAACAAACTAGTGGTTACCAGTGGGGAGAGGGAAGGGGGGAGGGACAATTTAGGGGTAGGGGATTAAGAGGTACAAACTATTAGATGTAAAATAAGCTGCAAGGGCATATTACATAATATGGGGAATATAGCCAATATTCTGTAATAACTGTAAATGGAAAGTAACCTTTCAAAATTGTATTAAAAAATAACATTTTAAAACATTTTTTAAAAAACTTTTTTTGTTGTTGTTGTTTTTTTTGTTTTTTTGCGGTACGCGGGCCTCTCACCACTGTGGCCTCTCCAGTTGCGGAGCACAGGCTCCGGATGCGCAGGCCCAGTGGCCATGGCGCGCAGGCCCAGCCGCTCCACGGCATGTGGGATCTTCCCGGACTGGGGCACGAACCTGTGTCCCCTGCATCGGCAGGCGGACTCTCAACCACTGCGCCACCAGGGAAGCCCTAAAAACATTTTTAATAAAATAAAAATTTAAAGAAAGAGATACAGAAATCTTCCTCATATAAAGAGTTCTTAAAAAATCAAGGGGGGAAAAAGGGACAAAAGACACGAACAGAGAGTTCATAGAAAAAGATATACAAATAGCCCATAAGTATAAAAATATTCTCATCTTCACTCTTAAGTGAAATACAAATTGAAATTATACTGATACCATCTGTCACCCGTGATACTGACAAAAGTTCCAAAGTCTGACAGCACTCACTTGGGGAAAAAGTGAGCTGGGGAAGAAACAGGTACTCATGGTGGGAGTGCAAAATCCACCCGTAGGGAGGGGAATTTGACAATATCTAACAAAGTAGGTATTTACCTGTTCACCCAGCAACCTCATTTCTGGGATTTAACCCTGAAGACACACCGCCACAAATATAAAGCAGCACATACACAAGGCTGCTCACTGCTTGTAACAGCAAAACATCAGAAGGACCTAGATGCCCTTACACAGGAGACTGGCTGAAGAAACTGCCAACTACCCACACAGTAGAGGACCATGCAGCCATCTTTTAAAGATGAGGACGATTTCTATGAAACGATTTCACTTGCTAATGAAAATAAAAAAGCAAGGTACATAGCAAGTATTGGCTACACTATCCTTTATGTAAGAAAGAAAGGAAAATAAAAACATAGCTATGTATTTGCTTATTATTGTGGATGGAAGGGAGGGAGGGAAGGGGAAAAAAAGAAGGAAAGAAAGGCACAAAGGGAGGATGAACCAGAGAGTAACGGAGTGAGCAGGAATGGATGGGGGAACGTGAATAGGAGGATACCTTTTCATAGTTTTGATTTTTAAACTAGGGAAAGAATTTGCACATTCAAGAAATAAACTCATGGAAACAAACCCCCAATTGAATGCAAACAGAAACAGATGAACCTAACTATATATCAAATTCATAACATGACTTCAAAGAGAAAACAAATATTGCAAGCAGCTTTTGAGGGCAGTATCTGTGCACCCTAAGAGGATTTATTCGGCGGGTGACGGGGGGAGGGCTGCCAAGAAATCCTGAACTTTACTTAGTGGATTCGTTTTTGGCCTTGGCATCAGTTTTTAAATTATGGAATTCTTGTCTGTGTATTACAGTATAGAAGACAGTTGTAATACATCGAAATTGTCGGGAATCAGGATTGTTGGAGAAAAAGAAATATAAGTATGGAATAGAGGAGGGTACACATGAATCCTGTGGTCTCGGATTTGCTGGTATGCTTGGAGGCATTTATACATAAAATTTCTTAGCTCTGTTCATTGAAAGGGCCTAGAAGCAAGACACCCAGTAGCAATGAACATACCTAGTTCTCGGATCTTGACTGATAAATACGAGACTCCCCACTAAAAGAGACCAGGATGCCTTGCTGCTGATTCCAGGATTACGGCAAAGAAAATAAAAGGTCAGCTTGGAACACCTTGTGCCACAGGCAAGGAAGTGCTCAGAGGCTGATGGGGACACATCAAAAGGACACAAGAGCTGTCTTCTCCCCCTGGACAAACTGGACAGTTTGAGTATCAAAAATAGTAATGACAGGGATTTCAACACATTGCATTTTTTAAAAAAGAATCATAAGCCCATAGTAATACTCAAAAAAATGAGATATGAAGAGGGAATGGCCTTCTTTAAGAGGAGTGTCAGCTATTAAATATAGAAGAAATGATGGAACTTAAAAATCACCCCTTTCAAGAAACTTATGGTTACCAAAGGGGAAAGCAGGGTGGCGGGGCTGGGCAGGATAAATTAGGAGTTTGTGATTAACAGAGACACACTACTATATATAAAAGAGACAACCAACAAGGACCTACTGTACAGCACAGGGAACTATATTTAATATCTTATAATAACCTATAATGGAAAAGAATCTGAAAAAGAATATGTATGCATAACTGAATCACTTTGGTGTACACCTTAAACTAACACAACATTGTAAATCAACTATACTTCAATTAAAAAAAAATCACCCTTTTCAACTCCCAGTCTAATCACAGATTCAGGCAAAAATCATCAGTTGATAATTCTAAAGGTGTTGGGGAGAAGGATACTCACATGGTCTCAGGAGTATCACCCACAGATTTCTAACTAGTTACAGGGGGAGAGTGTGCAATGGAGAGGTCTGGTGGACACCCTTCCCCACACCATCATCCCTCCCATGGCCAACAGGGGGCTAACCCACACCATGTGCTCCTGATGTGATGCTATGGAAACATCCATCACCTGGGCTGTATTTCGTGCCAAACACGTTTCACGTGAATCTACTCAGGAGGAAACAAATGACAGCAGAGTGGGGAACAGTCTACAAGGCAACCGGCCTGGGCTCTTCAAAAGAGTTAAGTGAAAAACAGGCAGTAAACAAAAAGTGGAGGGACGGTTTTAGATTAAAAGCAATTAAAGAGACACAACCGCCAAGTGCAGTGTGTGAACTTTGATTGGATCCTGGATTGTTAACAATTTTTAACAGCCTAACAGGCATGTGGAAGCAATTAGGGAAATTTGAATGTACGCTGTATACAAGTAAATGTTCCATTTCTTAGGTGTGCCAGTATATCGTGCTCATGTAGGAGAATGTTCTTATTCTCGGGAGACATCTGCTAAAAAAGTATTCAGGGCCGAGTGTCATAATGCACCTTACTTCCAAATGGCTCAGAAAAATGGAGACAGGACACAAACATGGCAGAATGTTATCAAGACAAAAGAATACGCGATGTTCATTGAACTCTTCTTTCAACTTTTCTGTAAATTTGAGGATTATCAGAATAAAACCTTGGGGAACACCAGCAGCTCTGATGCTTCGGGACACTCAGTAGAAATCATGAGACCCTGCTAGCAAGAGTTTTGCAAATGTCTGGTGTACAACACACGAAAGGAAACAGGTGAATTGCTTTGGCAGTCGGTCCGTGATGCCCAGGGACAAGGTGGCTTTCAGGTCCCTGGCATAGACAATGGGTAGTGATCATGCTGCCGTTTGCTAACGCAGTAGACACCGGAGAAGGAGCCAGTTGTGGAGGGAAAAGGAAGGAAAAACATTCCATCTGGACATTCAGGCTCCCAAAGCCCACACCAGTCCTGGGTTATGAACCCCTGATGTAGAAGACAGGGCACAGAGCATAAGACACAGCACAGGGGAGTGATGGATGGAGGGAAAGGAGGCCATGGTGGAGACTGGGAAGAAACAGCCAGACAGGTGGGGGGAACCTGAGAGTGTGGGTGAGGTCACGGATGCCAGGAAGAGGGGTCTAGTAACGCACATACCACCGAGATATCAAACACGCTAAGGACACTTGTAACTGTGAGTGATGAAAAATTTGGTTTGTAAAAAATATAGATTTTTGCCCCTTTGCCTATGGGACAGCATTGGATCAACTCATGGGACCAGGGTGGAGAGTCAAGATGCACCCAAACACTGGCATGTCTCAGGTGTCACCACCCATATCGTCTTGCCCTACTGATTTGGGGCCTCCATCAGCTCTTTATTACAACCCAGTCAGACAGTCTTCCTCCTGCAGAGGCTGCCTGGATACCCCAGAGAGCGCAGCATTCTTGTTCCATCCTTCCCAGGTGTTTTTTGGTTTGTTTGTTTGGTGCTTTCTAGGGAAGAGGCAGGCCTAGGCATTTTTAAGGTGATTTTTCAAAGGACGATGAGGGCTGTTTGATGTCAAATCACATCCAAGAACCAAGAGATAAGAGATCAAAGGCTTTAAAAGCAAGCCCAAACCAAATCTCAAAAGCGAGACAGATAAGACGGGTAATAATCCTACCGAGAACATTCATCACTCAGCAGAAGCGGATGATGGGTGGACGTGAGAGCGTAGCTCAGAGAGAGGGGAACAAAGGGGAATCAAGTTGGCCGTCTCAACAGGCATAATCGATTCATCAGAATGAGTGGGTCACCTGTCACTAAGTTCGAGAAACCCAATTCAGAGTTGGTTCTTCTGGGTTGCACAGATGTCCCACCTAAAACTGACCAACTTGCTCAGCATTTTTAGTGTGCCATCCAGTTGCCTGGAGTCACACAGACCTGGGATGGTAGAAAAGAAAATATCCTCCCACACGTCTCCTCCAGTTACGGAGCACTGACCGCCGCAGCAGGGAAAGCTGAGAACTTTTCCTCCTCGAACACATTTGCGAAATTCGTTGGCCTTCACAGACTGTTCCCCAAACACCTGGCCTGAACGTTCTCCTCTAACCAGCATGTACAAGATCATATTCAGAAAGTGCTTATAAGCTCTCCCTTGGCTAGAAAAATCTCCATCAGCTGTCAGAGAAGCTAAAACCCATCTTGGCTCTGGAGAAACATTCCCTTCAGGGAAAGGCACAAGCCAATTTGGTCACTTAATAAGTTTTAACAAAATCCAGGTGAAGGGATCTATCTGGGAAAGCAGAAGAATCTTATTGAATACAAGCAGCTCTGAGGAATAATTCCTCTTGGGAGGTGTCGTGGGGATGGGGAATAAACATGTGAGACCATCTGTACCATGGTAGAAGGTGACTCGACATCCAATTTCACAAATGGGAACTTTCCGTGCAACCCTGATCTAAAACGATGGTTTCCAAATGTCTTGAGATTGGGCGGCTTGCTCGCGTTCCGCCCACCCCCCTACTTGCCCTACACCTTGGAACCCTCAGGCTTTGTCTTGGAGATAATCAAGTTTAAAACCCCTTAAAGCTTATGAGCCCTCATTTGCCCCTCCCCCCAAACCACAGACGAGAACATCACAGAACCTACTTTAAAGATATCTAGCCTGTATTACTCAATGTGAGACATGAGGGACACCATGCCTCAATTTAAGAGAAATTGTTCATTACGCCAGCAGGATCTGCTCTATTTTATGTGCAGAAGTGCAAGACCACGTTTGCAATTCAGGAGAGTTCTGCTTAACATGTGCAAGGACTCAGGAATGTATAGACATGCTTTTTATAGAGCCCCTGTGTGCTTGGATCGGCTTTAGGTTTGAAACCCTAAACTTCAGTAAAAAAAAAAAAAAAACCAGGTGCAATGTCTTTGCTAATAATAGGGCTCACCTTCCCGAGACTCCACGAGACAAGAGCTGGAAAGGGAGTGGTTCCCACTGTGGAAGAATCCAAAGGATGGAACAAGACTGCAGCCCGAACAAACAAATCTGCTGAGACTACCGATCACCCACCTGGCAAGCTCTGCCGTGTTCCTCCCGACACCCCCAAAAAGCTCTGTCCCCCAACACAAGGGACCACAGGTGACTGAGAAGGCACAGATGCTGGTGGTTAGAACCCACTGCATGAGCTGAAGACGTATATTAACTCCTTAAAGGGAAGTTCTCCAAGTGCATGGCTAAAATCCAACCCGATTAGAAAATGCTTCTTGAATAAGAATAAGCTAATGGCTGCGGCTTTATAGAATCTAAAGATGTTCTACTAAAACCCAACAGCTTTTTTTGTACCACCGAACAGCTGTGAAAATAAACCAGTGCCCCTAGATGGGCTCCCCCACGTGTGGGACCACCCTACTGCTGATCACAGATCTGTCAGTCAACTTCCAGGGAACAGAACTGCAAGGGGGGACTTTCTGTCCGTGCTCCTTCCATGACATGGAGGTGGGTGACTGACAGGCAAATGCAAAAAGAGCAAATGTGATTTTCAACTTTCTGAGTGGAGATTTTGGTACAGAAACAGTTAAGCGGGGGGGGCGGGATGTAAGCAGATTTTCATTTGAAATGGATGAGAAATCTCTTATTCCCAGGCACCCCATCTCCCAAACAGAAATAACAAACCCCAAGTGAAGTGCGACACATCTTTTTATGTACAAACGGTCAGTGGTACAGATGGAGTTACTTTTTATAAATATCTGCAGCAAATCCCTTTAAAAAAGCTGTGAATAAAAACCACCTCGCAGCACCAAAGGCCTGTCCTTCCCTAAAAGTGTTAACTTCCCAGGGGCCTATTCTTAGCCAAACACGTGTGGAGCCCTCCTAGGAAGGACAGGACCACTTTGGGACCAGGCGAGAGCCCTCCCATTTCCCCAGAGAGCCGAGGTGACTTGCAGGTCAGCTGCTGCCCAGGACCTGGGAGTGATTAAACAGCTTCTTCCCAAGACTTCAGTCTTCTTTGTCAAGCTGCTGATTAAGCGTCTCTATATTTCCTGGCAGTGGCCCAGAGCGAGGGAGGGAAGGAACCTACAATAGTGTGAGGAAGTAGAAAACTCTGGGTATTTTGATTAAAAAACACTTGGTAGTCAATGCAACCATGTAAAGCCAGTGGATCCAGTTCAGCAGAGGGAACACTGTGATTCAGGCTTCCAGAAGCTACAGACAAGCATTATTATTATTATTTTTTTAAGGAAGGTAATTATTTAGCACCAATTTCTCTCTCTCTGGTAATACTTCCTTTTCCTTGGAGCCCTTGGCTGTGATCAGTGCGGTCAGAACGCAGCTCAGCGGTACTTTCCCATCAGTAACGCAGCCGGGCCGGTTGGGGAGCGCGGTTATGAGGCACAGAACAAACAGCTCTCTCACACCAGAATGCAACTCTGCTCGGGGGGCATCCTGACTCCGGGACACAGGCAGCCCCACTGACTCCTTCGGGGCTTGGCTCTCCAGTCCCGAGGGGCTTCACTCAAAGCGACGCAGGTGGTTGTACAGAGACTGGACGTAAGTGAAGACGCACATGGGGTCCGGCTTGCGGCCCATCACCATCATGTCCTCCACCTCAATGAGGCGCTCACAGTTGGCCAGATTCCTGAAACACAGAAGCCCCATCAGAACGCCGGCCCCAGCCATCAGCCAGCGTCGCTGCCCCAGAACAGAGCTTGGCCCGGAGCTGGAGGCTCCCAAGTGCTCCCCAACTGGGAATTCACATCACCCCAGAAGAGCCTTTGCGGTTACTTTCTCTAATGCAGTGTTTCCCAGACTCCCACATCCATGAACGGCCCTTACGACTCTTCGACTCGTGTTTTTACATACCTAGACTTACTTTAAATTTTCAGTGAAATTCAGCTTCACTTTAAGGTTTCACTAAATGAAGTTCTGCTAAAAAAATCAATTTTATTAATTTGGTCAAACTTATATTAATCGAAAAGTTTAGTTTTATTAATAAAAATTTAGCTCCAAAATTAAATTTCACTAAAAAAATTCAACGTGTATCAGCAGTATATGGAGAATCAGTATGGACTATAAAAATAAATGTAAAATGAATAAAGTAAAAAATAAATTCACCCATATGCTTCCTAGAACAATGTCTTTAACCTTTTTTTAAAACCATAACCCATAGAGGTGTTTCATCGTGATTCATTCAGCACGTGCATACATTTATGTGGAAATAAAGTTTCACAAAGATACTGACCTTTTCTACTACTCATATTTTCTCTAGATTTCATCTTTCTCTCCCCACCTCCTTTTTTTGGTTTGTTTTTTTGTTTTGTTTGTTTTAATGCTGGTAGTGAGCCACTAAATTGATTTTATTATCTACTCAAGGTTCGCAACAACTCAGAGTTTTAAAAGTTGCTTCAAATCATCTTGTGAGCCTCCCCTCAACCTCGCCCTGGGTCCACCTCATGCTCTGGGAAATACTGGTTTAACTTCTGGCCCACTGGTGTAGATGCGTGTGGAAACTGGGGCCTTTCACTGGGCTGCAAAAAAAAAGCTGTTCTCTCTGCCGTTCCCAGCTGGGAGGGGGACTGAAGGTCCCGGCTTCAAGGTCTCATGGAGGTGGGAAGATGAGCATCCACCTGGGAGGTAACAGCAGGGACACTCTGCCAAGCCCAGCAAAGCCCGGCCCTGTGCCGAGCCAGACGCGTCATCAGGCCGAACCCAAAAGGCCCAAAGCAACGGCACTCAGTCCAATCAGCTTCAACAGCCGCGTGCACTGTTGTAGTTCCAGGGTCTCCTCCGGTCTTTTTGCCCCCATATCCATAAGTCCATGAGTGACACTGTTCACATCCCAGCTGTATCCTTCCTAGCTATATGATTTGAGCAAGACACTTAACTTCTCAGGGCCTCAGTTTCCCCGACTGCATAATAGCCACTTCACAGGGAGGTGGGAGGATTAATGAGCTAATCACACAACCAGCAGGAACGGTGTCTGGCACATCAGAAGAGCTCAATAAACGTTAGGAATGATCACTGTTGCTGTCTGTATCATCATGGTTCGCTCCAAGCAGCAGAGTGGGTCATCAGGGAAAAGAGGCCGGAACTGGAACTCTAAAGAGCTGGGTTCAGATCCTGACTCTGCCCATAGCTTCACCCTTCTGTGCCATTTCCTCGGTGGAAAGTCAGCCCCCGACCTCCGCTCCCCCTCCCGGTGGGCTTGTTCTTGTTGGGAGGTGGTGCCTTGTACCCCAAGCACTTTCTACCAGTCCCTGCCGACTCCTGGGCCTGCGTGCTCCAAAGACAAGCCCTGTAACCTCAGCACGGGGCCCATCCTGTGGTGCTGGCCTGACGCCGGGCCTCCTATCAGAAACCGAAAGTCAGGGCGAAACGGAGACACTAGTCCCGGATCCCGTCGGTGGCTCCCCCTCGGTTTGGAGCAGGCAGCTTGCAAGGGAAGCCGAGGGCTTCATGGGGTGGCGAGTGGCTCTGGCCCAATAAGCGGGCACCCTGGCTGCCCAGGATGGGCCGGGGCGGGGCTCGGTGTCAGGGGAGTGGCCGCTGTGACGAGGATATGCACGCAGAGGTACTTTGCTGACACTCGAGGACTGAAAATCTGAGTTCCTGGGGAGGCCGTGGACCTGAGTTCACCTCCTATCAGGTGGTGTCGATGCCCTTTCTCCCTACCTGCAGCGCAGGGAGAGCTCCTCCTACCCGCCCAGGGCTGCAGACGGAGAATGCCAGGTGTGTGCCCGGGTATCACCACTGACAGCAGTGGCCTCAGTACTCAGTCCCCCAGGAAACGTGGGCACCATTAGAACCCTAAACCTCAGCCTTGGAAGAGAACTGAAATCCCACCCTCCAAACATCCCCCTCAGAGGCACCGACCACCTGGTGAAGGCCCTGTCTCGGCCATGCTCCCCTCCAGGTTCAGGGAAGGGGCCCTAATTTCCTCCAAGCACCGTTCCAACCCCTCTGCAGATGGCCCTGGCCAGGAGGAAGTTTTCCCTCACGTTTCTTATGCTATTTTACCTCTTGGTACTTTCTACCTATTGGCCTCAGAAGGCTATTCTCAGTCTAATTGTTTTTCCCCCCACAAAAGAGCCCTTCACATGTTGGAAGAAAATCTTAATATCCATGTCTTTCCCTGAAACTGACCATGTCTGGTTCCTTCACTGTGCCCCCGGTGGGTACCTGGGGGCTCTCCTCTGAGCGGGTTCTGGTTTCTCTCTAGAATTGCTGGCACGTCCCAAGTGTTGTCCAACTTGGGCTGGCCCCCTTCTTCATTCTACAGGCTGCACTGACCCTCCCACTAGTGACGTCCCTGCCCAGGGTGGCAGTCAGGACGGGCGCTAAGGCCTGACCCTGGTATCACCCTCTACCCCTCAGACAGGAAGCTATGGGCAAGGTGCTGGCTTCCCCAGAAACCAGGGGACTGAGCCACATCCATCTGGTCCCCACCCCACCCCAACCAGCCGTGACAGTAATGATAAGATTTCTAGAAGCTATGGACACAGCTCCTGAGACAGGATGTGAGTAAAGGAAAATGATGATGAACATTGACTTTTATAAAAACATTTCAGTCTCAAAATATTAGAGGCCCCAACTGCCTTTTAAATGAAAACAAAACTGCTTTTGTGAAAACACAAACTTGTTTTAAATAGTTCAAACAGCATGGAATAATAATCCAAAGAAGAAAGTACAGGTCATTTCAAATGACACTGCGCAGCAAGAACCAGAGCTATCATTTGCCTACTACCAATTTTAGATGAATTAGCCCCACCTTGTTTGGGGTTAAAAAAGGGTTAGAGGATTTTCTCCTACTACTATCCTATTGTGATCTTCTGTCACTACAGGGCTAGCCTGTCAAGCAGGCAGGTGGAGGAGGTGCCTGAGGGGTTATTTTTATTTGTTTAAGCCTTCTCTAAATGCAGCCTGGGATGCCAGGGCTCGGACTACAGCCTCCTATCTGGTTTTAGAGACACATGGGCACTACAAATAGCCTGGAAGCTCCTTCAGCTGGGCTGTAACCTGAGAGTAGGACACATTCCCCGCAGGGCAAGCGGGATCCTCAGCTACACGGCCGGCCCCGCGCCTACACCGCACTCTCCATCTCAGCGGAGAAGGATGCAGAGGGTCAAGCACCCACAACGGGAGCTGGTCCTCCCACTTTCCAAGCCCCGAACAACTGTCGGACAAGGGGAGCTCACTGTGTTGTCAACACCGCATCACTCACACAGATTAGGCCCCGGGGAATCTTTGGGGAGGTAAATTATCAGGGGGAGGGGCGTCACAAACCCCTCTTACTCCCCAGGTTCTGGATGCGTCTCTGTGTTTTTAAGGCCCCTTGCTCGCCGAAGGGTCTGGAAACTTCTCCTTCCTGATGTGCAGGGGCCCTGTCCATGGCTGCTTTTCCTTTCCAAAGGCTGTGCCTTCATCAGAGCCCAGGCTCCTGTCACCCTACACCGCCCACCACAAACTGCCTTTCTGCTGCCTGCGTGGCCCTTGATGGCTTTCCCCCAGCCCCGCGTGTCTGCTTGGCTTTTGCTGGCAAAACTAAGGAGTGTCTGTTAAGACACTGGTAGCCAGTATCCTCAAGTAGGTGTCCCTGTGCTTTCTTTCCAGCTGTTCTAACCAGCTTATTGTCCAAGAAGCTAGGTGAGCCCAGCTGCCATCCTCCCAGGGGGCCTCGAGCAGGCAGGCCCACCCTCCCAGCCCTGTCCCCCACGTACCTGTGAGCTGAGTTCCCGGATGACTCAGGAGGGGAGGCACCTTCCTCCCCCTCAGGCCGGCTGTGGGCGCCCCTCCCGGCCCTCTCTCGAGTCAGCAGAAAAGCCAGAACTCATCTCAGGGGCCTGAAGGCCACCCTCCCCTCCCCTCCCCAGCCAGCCGGAGCGGGCTCAGGCGGTGGGAAGGCGGGGTCCAGTTTTTACCGCTCGTTTGCTCTGGGTAGGGGGGAGGCACAGCCTGGAGCAGACTCCCGCGCCCCAGCCCCAATGTGGGAATAGAAGAAACATCTGGTTGGAGTCTGGAGGCTCTCTGGGCTTATACCGCGTGCTGGGAAAGCACAGCCACGAATGGCTCTGGCTCTGGCCGCCAAGGAAAGTTAACGTTCCCTGCGAGCTGGGGTGCAGGGCCACCATCCTGGGGCCCGGGGCACCCCTCTCCCTGCCACAGCCCAGCCTGGTCCAGGGCTGAGGGTGACCAAGGCAGCCGGGGCTTGAGCAGGCACCGCCAGGCCCACTGGACTCGATGGAGAAAAACTGTCAGACAAGCGTGGCCTCACCCAGCAGGGGGTGGGTCTTGGGTGCCCACATCAGAGCCCGGGCCCTGTAGACTCTGACCATCTGCTTTTCGACAGTCACCCTTTCTGGGCTTCCAAGCAGCTGGGCCTCCTCCTGGGGAGGCGCCCCCTCCTCAACATCGAGCCGTTACACCTGGCGTTACTTCAGCATCGTCTGGATTCGGTTGTGTAACACGCTCTGTCCAAAGCTGTTTCCGCAATTAGGATGACAGCTAATCCTAAGCAGCCAGGAAAGAGACAGCTTCCAAAGTATACAAGGAGTTCTTATGACCCTACGGGGGCGAGAGGCCACGCAGGTCATCCGAGACAACACAACAGGGGCAACGCCGGCACGCCAACAAGTCAGGGTCTCCGTTCTGCCCCTAGAGCGAGACCCGCAGTACCGGGCACGGGGCTGTAACCTGTGAGCTCCAACTCCTTCCCGGGCGGGGCTTGGGGCCAGGCGTGGGGCGGAATAGACTTGGGGCCGCGGGGGCAGGCCAGGCTTCAGGGAGGGCTCTTCCAACTCCACCAGCACGTGAGAGCACCTCCCGGAGGTGGGCACCGGGGTCGCGGACAAGACACAAGGGGGGTCAGGCACACACGGGTGGCCAGAGGCTCACTCCACCAGGCACAAAGGCGGGCGGGCAGGAGAGAATGATAAATGTTCCCTCCAGGAAACTCAGCCCTGGGGAGGTCTTCCTGCCCTCTGGCCTTCCTCCCCCTAATTCCATGAAGCCCAGCATCAGGCAGCCCTTAACACCCTCAACTCTGCCCCGTGCCTGCCCTGGACCGGGGCGCGGACTCGATGGACCGCAGCAATATTTCCCCTGCCCTCCGCCTTCCGTGTTCAGCCCACAGGAGGCCCTGGCGTGAGGGCAGGAGGTGGGGGAGGGCGGAGGGTTTACTCCCTCAGCTCCCTTCCTGCCGGGTCACTGTGAGCTGGTCGCACCCACTGCCCCAAAGTACAGCTCCTATCAGCCAGCCCTCTCCGCACAGCTGTTCTCCCCAGCCCGAGGGTACCCCCACGGCGCCTGGCTCATCGCTCACTCCTGCAAGGAAGCCCTTTGTTAAACCCGCCTGCCTACTCGGTTTGAATGCACCCTCACCAGAGCCCTCTTTGCCACTCTCCTGAGGCACTGGGGGTAGCCCTCAGCCTATAACCAAATGCCAAGCTCCCCAAGCACCTCCTGAACCCAGAATCACCCCTCACCCAATCTTCTCCCTATGAGCAGGTCTTAAGAAGGTAGGCAATTTCATATCAAACGCTTTTACGACATTTAGGGAAGCAAAATGTACCTACTGGAGAAGTCTGAAATGTCCCCCAGGCAGATATCATTCAGTTTCCTGCTGATCAGCTGCTGGGCTCTCCCAAGCAACTGTATCTCTCACCAGCCTGGAGAGGACAGGCTCAGTGCTCCGGGGGACCCTGTCCCACTGCCCCTTGCACCTTGTCTGTGGCTGGTCTGGCAGACCGCACACCAGAGGCCGGGTACCAGCCAAGAGCGCAGGTGCACGAGAAGAGGGGAGAGCCTGGCTCTATTACTGAGTGATGGGTGGCCCGGGGAAAATCCCCCCTTCCTGGCCATAGTCTCTCCATCTGTACGGGAGGCGACAGACTGGGTGGCCTCAAGGCTCTCAGCTCTGCGGACAGCTGCCCCTGTCCTGCCGGCCCCTCAGAACTTGGGCTTGGGGACTGGGAGGGGCCGGCAGCCAGGGGACCCGCCATACTCACTCGGCCATGGTGAAGGCCAGCTCGAAGTTCTGCCGCCGCTGCGCGGGGCTCAGGGCACTGTAGTCAAAGGCGTCGGGGAAGAAGGAGTGCACCAGGGCACAGAAGGCCATCCCGTCGCTCCAGCTGGAGGAGAAGTTCTGCAGGTCCACGTGCTGCAAGGCCAACGCAGGGAGGTAAGGGGGAGTACAGCGCCGGCCTCAGCTCCTCCACCTGACTTGACCCCACAAGCAGGTCCTCCCAGCCCCTCCCCAGGCCCACCGTCCACCCAGCTCAGCAACAAGCCGTGCCTGCTGGACTCCACCTGCAGCGGCTGGGGACCGATCGGGAGGGTACAGTTTCTCCAGCTCCTACTCCTCCGCCCCAGACTGGGGCTCCCGTCCCGGCCAGGGGAACAAGTGTGGGGGGGCAGTGCCCACTCCCACCTCTGGCCGGGGTCCCAGCGGCCGGACCGGGCTCACCTGGTAGCCGAGCGTCTTGTTGCGGCACCACTCGAGCAGAATCTGCTTGATGCTGCTGGCGCTGGCCACGCCGAAGCTCTGCGAGCGCTTCAGCTTCGCCCGGGTCTCGCCCTTCCCTCTGCAGAGAGAGGGCAGGCCTGCTGGGGGGCTGGGGGGCTGCCCCTTGGCTGCCATCTACCCCAAGAACGTGCTGCTCACCCAGGTAGCGTGCAACCCTCCCAGCCCCACACCCACGTCCAGGCGTGAGCCCCCCATCCCAGGGCACAGCCTCCCTTGATGGAGTCTGGCACCACCAGATCCCTTCCAGCCTCCAGGTCCCCTGTTTACTTCCCACATGGGCAATCCTGGGGCTGAGGACCTGAGGCCGCACGGCCCGTGCCCCCCACCCCCCGCTACCTTCATCCCACCCCTCCTCTGAGTCTCCCTCTGGGGTCGCCCTCTTTCCTAGCCTGGAGTGACGGTTTCTCCCTCTGGGCCCCAAGGACACTCCTTAAAGGCCAAGAACAGGTTGTCTGGGTCAGCGGGACACTTCCTGGGTGTCTCTTGTGACTCGCTAAAGTCAGAGCCTTGGGAGCGGGACTGGGGGTGGTCATCATCAAATATGCCTGGGCCGCACCCCACAAGCAACGGGCATCAATACCACCAGCGCACAGGAGGGCTGGATAAATGTGTGCAGAGGTGGATCCCATCTCTAATGGGAGCGGGGGTGGGGCGTGAGAGGAGGCTGGTCTCGCTCTGTCACCTCCAGCTACTGCTGGGCACCCCAGTGACTGTCCTCTGGCCTCTCCAGTCACGCCCTGAAACCAACTTCTCCAGTTGGGTGAGGAATGTGGGTGTGAGGGCAGCCGGGGCCCCTCCAGGACTGGGGGAAGGGGGCCTAGGCTCTCCCCAGGCCTTGCCTGGCCCCCTGCCCCCTCCCCTCCTCCCCACAGCTGGGGCCACCTATCCCTCAGCCCGCTCCGCAGCTGGCCCTGACCTTGTGTCTTGCCCAAGAGGTCACATCTTGGGGAACTGCCCCCTGGGGAACAGGACAGGGCCAGCTTTGCCGCGCTGTGCCTGCCTGACCCTAGTCTGGGCCCAGGCCTACTCTGGGGGCCCAGACTGGTCTGGGGGGCGGGGCGTGAGAGCACCCGTACTTGCCGGCTGTATCCTGCTCCCATTTCTCGAATAACGCCTTCCGGGCCTGCGCCCCCGAGGTGCGGGGCAGCGTCTGCGACCTCACCAGCTCCCGGCGGCGCTCCCCCTGCCGATGGGCCTGAGTCGTGGCTGGTGGCTGCGGGGATGGGAGAGACTGGGGTGGCGTCACCAGAGGTGGGCTGAGGAGAGAACCACGGAGTCAGGAACACAGACCCGCCCATCACTAGCTCACCTGGGCCCCGGGCCCCCCACCCCACTGAGTGTAGAACGGGGCAGCAACCGGGCTACAGGCAGGCAGGAAGCACCACCTGCTCTGGTCCCCAACCGGTTCTGCAGCTTTTCCAAACTGAGCTGCTGTCCAAGGCAGGCCTGGCCGGCAGTGGGCCCCTCTCTGAGCATCATCACCCCTCGCAGGGGTCCGTGCCTGGGCTGAGCGGGGGGGCATCCTCCTCGCGGGAGGTGTACGCAGAACCGGCCTCACCAGGACCAGGCCCCCTCCTCACCACCACGAAAAAGACCCCCTTTGTTTCTCCCCTGCAACAGTTTTCCAGAAAGTCACAATTCTCCTTTTACTACTGAAAGGGGGGGACAAGCCAAGCCAGCCTCTATCCCCAGCTCCGATCACAATCCAGTGGGCCTGGGGGAGCATGGGGACAACCACAGGCCAGAAGCCCCAGCCTAGAGACCTCCTCAGCCGCGGGCGGAAAGCAGGATGGGTGGAGAGGAAAGTGGGAGATCGCCCCACGCTCCACCCTCCTGTGGGGACCGAGACACCCCCTCCAATCTGTGCACAGACGTGCTTTCAAGGGTCCTAAGAGAAACCAGCCCGAGGCCCTATATATACATGGTCTCCAAACAAAACCCTCCACCTAGCCTCGCAGCCTCAGGTCCTCTGCTCAAACCCCACCCCGTGACGCTGTTCTCCCTTGGAACCAAGCCCAGGAGGGTGCCTCATCCTGGGTCAGCACGGGAGCTCCCTGCAGGGGCCCGGGCAGCCTGGGTTCAAGGCAAAGTCCAGACACTGCCTGGGGAGGGCTGACCTCCCCCCACCGGGGACTGGGGCCCCAACTCACCTGTCGCTGTTCCTGCTGGCCGTCACTGCCCCGTAGCCAGAGCTGGACAAAGGCCGCGGGAGAGAAGAATTCTTCTCTTCGGGACAAAGCAAGGGAGAGAAATAAGAAACCCTGGCCTCGGGGAGGGTCACCACTGCCAGCCTCCCTTCCTCTGACCTGGCCCTGTGCCGTCTGCCCAGTGTCGCTCAGGGCAGGGGCAGGACCCCTGGGCTAAGCTGGCCCTGCCTCGGCCAACAGTTGAGGAGAAAGGATGCTGGGGACATAGAGCAATGACATAAAAGAGGCCTTTTAAAGTGTCCCGCGCCCCCAGCCCCGCTTTTGAGAGCACAGAGCCCAGGGCCTCTTGTGCTACGTATGCAGCAAACACTTTGTTCCCGAGCCCTCATTCTGGAAACCCACACAGCCCAACCCCAGGACACACCACTGAGGCCTGACCCCAGGCCCAAGACAGGCTCCGGGGACCACGCCAAAGTGTGCAGGGTAAGAGGCCACCTTCTAACCACAGCCTAGACCTGCAGTAAAAGCCACAGTCGTCTCCAGTGGGGGACGACGCTACTTTACAGCATCTCTGGGGGAAGGAGTCGGGAAAGATGAGTCCCACAGTCGTCTCCCGTGGGGGACGACGCTACTTTACAGCATCTCTGGGGGAAGGAGTCGGGAAAGATGCGAGTCCCACAGTCGTCTCCCGTGGGGGACGACGCTACTTTACAGCATCTCTGGGGGAAGGAGTCGGGAAAGATGAGCCCCATTTGATGGAGATGAGCTAGGGAAGGGGGTCGCAGTGACAGCAGAGGGGGGCTGGGGCTTGCCCAGGTTTCCTGAGTCTCTTGCCAACCGCCCCCAGCCCCTGCCCTCCCTCCCAGTTTGAGGCCACGCCCTCCTGCTCCTACCAGTGGGACTGGGAGTCCAGGGTGTGGTGGCCTCGCTGGGGCTGAGGCCCCCCAGGACGGCGGCAGACGTGGGCGAGAGAGCTGCGGCTGACGTCTCCCCAGAGAACCTCTCGGAGACTCGCGTGACAGCCGTGACTGGCTGGTGAGGCAGCCGCAAGGAGAGGCTCGCAGGGCGAGGCTTGGGGGTCTCTGGTGCCGGGGCAGTTTGGGTGGTCTCAGGGGGTCCATCACCTGGACCTGGAACGTGGGACCAGTAGGGTTGGGGGTGTCAGCCGTGGCATCCACAGGGGCCTCAGACCCTCCCAGGAGGACTCCAGTCTCTGTGAACCCTCCTCCCACCTCCTCCAGGAAGGCCTCCCTGACCACTCCAGCCTCCCTGACCTCCCACTGCTGGGGACGTCTCGCTGCTCCAACCAGAGCTGGCGTCTGCTCCAATTTTCCCTCATAGACAGTTCAATAAACAGCCGCCTATCAGTCCACTTTCTACCCTGTTCAGTGCTTGGACAATTCCTCAGACCCTGCTTGCATTCCTCCAGAAACAGGGAAGCTCACTACCTTCCGAGATCTCTCATTTTCTTCTGTGTTTACACAGTTCTACTTCACACTGAATGAGGCTGCTCTCCCGGCAGCCTCCCCACCCGCTGGGGTTTAGGCTCAAGTCCTCCAACCCTGACAAGGGGTGGCCTGGCACAGAGGCGTGGCCGAGGCCCTGACCCCAAAGCTACCCAGCCCGCTCTCCTCTGCCATCAGCTCTACCTGCCCCAGGCTGGTGCCCATTCTCGACGATGCACGAGTTTGAGGTCCTTCTCATCTCCAACTCGCCGGCCTCGTCGTGGTGATCCATGCTCTACAGAGAGACAAACACCCCCGAGGCCTAGTCAGCCGGGGCCAGCTGCCCACACCCCGTGCGACCCCCCTGGTTCTGACAGGGCAAACAACACTCAATTTTGAGAGAGACAGCCCCAGGAAGGTACAGTGATGGGCCAAGGTCACACGGGACTCAGTCTCACCAGCTGAGCCCTCAGGATCCTGGAGGCAAACACCTCCACGGGGCTCATCCCAGACCCCCAAAATGCTAGGGGCAAATGTCAAGACTGGGAGCTCTGAAAGCGTGTGCAAGGCGCCTTACCACTTCCCCCAGGCTGGACCAGGTGCCCGGGGTCCGGAGAGCCTGGCCCTTGCTCTTCCCAGGGGCTGCCTGTGTGGGAGCAGCCCAAACCCAGTGACACAAGGTCCTTCCGGGCCAACAATGGGCCCAGGAGCCCTCACGCTGCAGGGTCACAAGATTTGTCTGGATGTCCAGAGTACAGAGGCCTGATTGGCTCCATGGGGCCCCTCCATCTCCTCTGGGCTACAGCAGTGGGGGGTGTCATGCAGAGAGAGAGCCGAGACCAAGAGCCAGCAGGGAACCTGGTATCCTGGCTGTGTTGCCAGCCACCAGGTGACCCAGGTCAGGTCGTGCCCCCTCTGGGTTGGTTTCCCTGTTGGAGATGAGGGAGTAGGTTATGCAAAGCTTCTGCCATTTCAGCATCTGCCAAGCGTCAGGTCCTTTTTCTGGGCATGCCACTTAAACCAACTTGCTTCTGTGCCCCCAGGAAGATGCCACTACACCCATTTTACAGATGGGACCTGAGGGCTGAGAGAGGGGATGTGTGCAGTCCAGGGTTACACAGTGAGAAACAGCTGAGATTGGTGGCCAGGAGGGATGTTGTACTCAACCTGGGCTCTGCCCTTCTCACAGTGAGGAAGGATGGAGGGCTCGGAGCCTCTGAGGCTGGTAGCGTCTGCCCTGCAAGAGGAGAACACAGGCAGATCCCGATCCGGGGCTCTACTAAGAGCCCATGATGAGTGGCTTGAGAGGTGGCCGTACCTCTCCTTAGACGCCTCCAGACTACCTAGCCCCCTTGACTACCAGGTTCCCAGAATGACAAAGGCCCATCCTTGGCCCCCGACGGCTCAGCTACCACTGCAACCAGCGCAAGAGGTGTCCACCCCGCCATGCGGGGATCAGTCTGGTGGAGGAGCCAGGGCTGTGAGCAGATGATATCAAGCCAGCATGAGGGTGTGAGCCTAAGACAGACTTCATCCAGCCCAGTGGGCCAGGAAGAGCCTCCCAGAGGCAGGGGTAGCTGAGAGCCAGTCTAGAGTAAGCTAGGTGGACCAGGAGTGGAAGCGACTAGTATCTGCCAAAGCAGATAGACAGCAAGGCACAAAGCATTCTGATCTGGTGGCTGGAGAAGCACCATGCAGCCCAAGGTGCCAGCCTGGAGAACTTGGACTTGATTCCTTGGACAAGAAGGAACTGAAGGTCGTCAGCTGTGTTTTAGGAACATCCTTCAGAAGCCAGTGACATAGTGCCATGGAAGGGGGCGACCAGATGGCCAGTCACCTCACTAGTCCCACATGGGGACCTGGGGAGGAGAGATGGGGCAGTGAAAAGGGACTCAAAGGTTTGGGGAGAGTAAGTGGATACGGAGGGACGGGGGAAGTCACACCTCTTCCAAGCCTGGGCTTTGGGCCCAGCTGACTTGACTATGGTGGTGGGGGGGATCGGTGGGAAAATAAGAACTTCAATTTGGGACATGATGAGTGTAAGGTGTCCTTGGGGCATCAGGGGGTTGAGGTCAGGAGGTAGCCGGATATTTGAGTCTGAAGTTTAAGAGGAAGGACGGACAAACGATGGAGAAACAGGGGTCTCACATCTGGAGCACAGCAGAGGAAGAGCAGGCTCGGGGCCGATGGGGCCTGCGGTGGGCACCATAGCTGGGGGCAGAAGAGAATAAGAAGCAGCAGCCAGAGCGGGGAGGAAGAAAACCAGAACGTGGAGAAAGGCAGGTGGAAGTGTGTCGAGAAGGCTGGCGTGTCAGCGGCTCCAAAGGTGGCCTCAGGTCAAGAAAAAGAAGGTCAAGACAAGATCTAAAAAGGTCCTTTGGGTTTAGCCAAAAAAAGAGGTTCTTGGTGACAGTTTAGGAGCTGAGTCAGAGGTGGGGGTGGGTGCAGGAGACAGCCTCGGGGAGAGATGGAGACACGGTACCTGCAGCCATGAGGGGCGGCGGGAGGGGCTCCTCCAGGTGGACGAGGTAGGACAATGTTTATAGGCTGCGAGAAAGGCTCCAGCCGGGTGATGGGACCCTCTGTGCGGTGGGGACCCTGGGGAAGTGGGAGAGGACAGGACTCGAGCCTGGGGAGAGCTTGGGCTTGGAGAGGAGGTGACTCCTCCTACTTCCGATTCAGGAGGCTGGAGTGGGATGGGCCGGCCCCACTCGCAGGAACACTGGAGAACAGGGGGCAACTCCTGACACCTCAGAGTGGGGAGGGCACCCCTAGAGCCTAACCCGAAGCCAGCTCGGCAGAGGGAGGAGCAACGGCCAGTCCATCCTGAACCCAGCCCCCACCAGTCACCAGGGCGCTCAGCTCTGGGGGCTTCACGTCCCACCCACTCACTCTACTCTGGTCCAACAGGTTCCGCAGGTCTAGGCGGAGGTCTGGAGGGACCGGCCACTGGTGAAACCATTTTCCCAGGAATGTGGGTCTCTCTGGGCACCCCCCCCCGCAGACGCCTGCCCCCACACATTGCAGGCCCCGTACCCACCCCATGATGCCCCAGGGGGACCAGACGCCACAATCAGGCAGGAAGTAGGTCCTGGACCAGCTGGATTCCTGCCAAGGGGTCTCCAGCAAAGCAGGAGGGAAAGGGGATGGGGCTGACTCACGCTGGCAGGCCAGACTCCCCTCACTACCCCATCCCCGAGACTGGGACCCACTGCTCGCTCAACCCATCCAGAGATCACCCTCCAACCCCTCATACGAGCCTGGCGGGTGGGGGTCATCCCTAACCTCACCCCGTGACCAAAGGCAGCAGCAGAGTCAAGGTTTGGGTCTCTTACCCCAGCCCAGGGCTCTACCCACAAAGCGCTCATGCTTTCCAGGAGCAGGAAGGACAACTCAAGACAAATTTGTGAGGCCGGGCCCAGCCACCTTAGCCAGGGGAGGGGGAGAGCAGGGTAACTGCTCCAGCAGGATCTGAGTCCCTGAGCCCACCCACAGGGCCCCCAGCATGCATGCTCCCCCAGTGGTCTTCCTTTGGTGGGGGCAGCCTGATGCAGCCACAGGGAAGGGAAGGGGGTGGGTTCTGTGTGCTGGGGTCAGAGTAGAAGTCACTGGAGAGCCCTGGGGATGAGACGGGTCCTGGGGAGCTGGCTCTCGCACTCCCAAGATCTGGGCTTTGTTTGAAGCAGGGGGAGGCTCCCTGTGAGGAAGCCCAGGCCTGGGAATGTTAGGGGGAGAGGCGGGGGGTGAGTCTGATTTCAGGGACCCTCTCCTTGGGGAAGTGTTTAAACACTGTTGTGAGGCCAGGAATAATAGTTCAGGCACTCTTGGGGCTGCCTGACCCCACGTGGGCTCACGCGCCCGGGCAGGGGAGCAGGTCTGTGTGCCTAGCACAGCCCACAGCAGCCAGAACCCCCATCCTGAGCCCCTAACACGGCTGCTCCGTCCTCCTCCTCTCTCACACCACAGTTTTAAAGACTCAATTCAAACTCCTACCCAAAGCATTTAACTCTCTTATCGCACAGTGTGTCTGGGAAAGGAAGGCAGATAAGGCAAGTCTGGTTTCTTTCACGTCGGACCTCGACGCTGCTCCTGGCTGTCCCACGTGGGGACCCGGTGGCTCCAGCTCAGCTGAGGACATTTCCAGGGACCAACTCTGGCACAGCCTCCTGGGCCAAACCTGGCCTCAGGCTACCCTCCACTAGCCAGACCACAGCTGTGGCTCCGTGGACACTCTTACGAACCGATCGGGTTGATGTCACTGTTATAACCACGCAGCCCACTCGGCACAGGGGCCAAACGGGGATGGGCCAATCCCCCTTGGATGCAAGGAAACCGAGGTCCAGCTGGGAGATGTCCCTAAGGCCTCATAGCAAATGTGCCCAAAGCAGCTCCTATTTGCTGCAGGGTCTCAGGCTTCCTACAGGGAGTCCTCCTGATTATTCCCACCCTACTGCCCTGCCCTCTCCCTCCTCCCAGAGCCTCCCTGGCTACTCACTACCTAGCAAGGTCAAGGTTTGTGCACTCAAAATTGGATTACTAGATCAACCCTGCATTGAGTTCAGGGCATAAGTATATGCTGAATATGACCCACCTCCAACCCCTGCAGTCCCTGGTTTGAAACCGCAGGAAGCAAAAGGGTCTCAACCAAGGGTCTCTAAATTTCATTGCCTGTTACAGAGGGGCAGTGGGACACCAGCCTCTGCACTGCCTGACGACGGCCACCACTGGCTCTCGTGTGCGGATGAGACCCTCCTACCCAGACCACCCTGCCCCCCCCGACCCCCGGCAACACACATGTGGGAATATGGGAGTATGAGAGGCCAGACAGCCCCGGCGCCCAGCTGAGACTCTTTCCAGTCTCACCCTGGAGCCCCGATTCCTTGTTCAAGACCAAGTGTCCGCTCACAAGCTGCCAGTGACAGCCCATGAGCAAGAACGTGTGGATGACTCTGCACAGCACCCCTCCCTGCCAGAAACTGGCTCGGAGCCCGGGTGGGCGAGAGAGAGGTGGGTTGCAAGAGAAGTGGGGACCAGCGCCTCTGGTCGGGCAGGGAGAAGCTGCCTCAGGCCCAGGGAGCCTCTGATCCCAATGGAGACCTTGACCATCCTCTATCCACAGAGCTCAGCTCTGCTGGCTGTTCCACCTCCCTTCAGGCTTTTCTGAAGTCCAGAACCTACTCCTCAACTGTGTCTCCATCCTCATCCCTCAACGAGGGGCAGCATCCCTGCTGACCCTCGACCTCTTCTTCCAGAAGGACTTCCCTCCCTCCATGTCTAAGAATGGGCTTTCCAGGGCCTCCCAGCCCCCTGGCAGCTCCCTGGACTCTGCCCAGGGCTCTGGCCTCACCCTCTCCTTCTGCACGGCTGCCCTGAAGACCTCACCCATTCTAGGGCTTCAACCACCAGTTCTGCCCTGATGTCCCCCTGACCTCTGGCCTCGACCGGATCTGTGACTCCGCCTGCTCTGGGACACCTTCGCCTGGATGTCCCACAGCCTCACACCCTCAGCACAACCCAAATGGAACCCAGCATCTCCACCAGACATGTGACTCAGGAGTCCCCCAGCAGGGCTCCCCAAGCTCTGGCTGCCCTCTCCTTGGACCACCACATTTAAGTTAATCTGTCTCCAGCCACCCTCCAACCTGCCATCCATCCATGAGGGACCTTGCTGGATACAAGGGGGACACTGTCCCTCCCCTGCCCGGTGCCCCTTGCCCACCAGCCCCATAGCCAAGAGGACTAGCCCACGCCACGTGACTAATGGCCATTCCCCACTGAGAAAACTTAGATGACTGGAGAGGTTCCTCTCACATATTTGCGTGAATTCATGTACCTATTTACATGACTCTGAAAGCATTTTTCAAAAACTTGGACAGCTGTTTCCACGAGCAGACAAGTAGCAAATGTGTGTTAAAATAAAATCTCAGGAACAGCCGATGACACAGTTTATTAGGTACGTGTGAGCTCACAGTGGTGATCTTATACTATGGTCAAACAGTGGTCATGCTTATAGGACAGAATTAAGTGTAGCCATTTCTAGGCACTTCACACGGAGCACCGGGACACCCAGGAGCTCTGCCACCAGCATGTTTAAGAACCTCTCACCCCACCCCCCCAAGGCAAAGCCCAACTCCCCGGCCCAGCATCCAGGGGCCTTCACAACTCCCCCCTCTGCTCTCATACCCACCAGGCCCGCCTCCGGCCGGTGAGTCCTTCCAGCCTCTCTGAGACGGCAGGCACAGCCCCACACACCGCCCCCTGCACGAGCAGCAGCAGGTCCTTGGCCTCCAGCACAAAGCCGGCCTGAGACACCCACCAGGATGGGACAATCGTGTTTGGAGCAGAACATCTGCTCTGGCTGCCCGCGATGTTGGTACTGCTCGGTCTGGGGCAATCGCCCACCCTGGCTGGGACCTCCAGGGGCAGGGGCTAATTTTATCCCCCTCCTCCTGGCCCCTGGAGGTGCAGCCCAGCCCACACAAGAGATCTGAAGGCGTGATGGATTGAACCAAGGAGGGGCTGCAGGTGCACACTACCCAGACCCTGGCACCCCAGCCCCGGAGCACACGCCTGGCAGGGTGGGAAATCCCACCTAAGGGCCACTGCACACACCATGGGAACCTTCTTACCCGCCGCTCCAGGAGGCCCCAGGCTCAGGGGAGTGACCCCCGCCCCACACCCACGCCGTGTGGGCCTCTGGCCGGTCATTGACCCCGGAAATCTAGACTGCTCACGACTGGTTCCCCCTGGCCCCCACCGCCACCCCGTCTCTCCCTTCAAGGTAAGGATTTACCCCCTGCGAGTTCCCAAACGCCACTGCCCGGCTGCGCCCCAGCAGACGGCGTCCTCCTGCCCCCAACACACACCCGGGCTTGAGTTCTCCATCTGGGTTAATCAATAACCTGAACCATCAGGCCTCAGTGAAGCGGCATCGCAGGGGGCGCATCAATGGAGGTGTGGGAGTGGGGGGTGGGGTGGGTTGCTGACCACCCCCAACACACTGGCCGGGCCCCGGGCGGTGTTAAACAGCACCCAAGCCCTTAGTGCCACGGGACAGCGGAGAGAGAGGGACAGAACTCGGGGCGAACAGGGCCCGGCTGCAAAGAAGGGAGGGGGCCCAAGACAGGTGCAGCGAGCAGGCTAAGCCGGTGCTTCGCCGGATGGTGGCCGGACCCCCACGACGGAGTCGCAGCGGCGGGTGGCAGGGCAGCGCCCAGTTCCGCAGGCGCACGCACTCGGGACCTATAGGCGCGGCGGGGGTCGCAGAGCCCTCCTCCCCCGGCGCACGCGCACAGGCGCCGGCGCTCCCCGAGGCTCACCTGGCCTCGGCCGGACAGCGAGAAGGTGGCGTGGCTGGCAAAGCGCGCGGTGCCCAGACGGGGCGCGCGGTCCGGGACGCCAGGCGCGGGCGGAGGGCTGGGCGTGCCGGGCGCGGGGGCCAGCCCGGTCGTCAAGCCCAGCGCCTCCACCTGGCGCGTCAAGCGCTCGAGCTGCGCCTGCAGCCGCTGGTTGTCGCGCTGCAGCTCGGTCACCGTGCGCGCCAGCGGTCCGGCCAGGTGCAGCGCCTCGGCCACGCGCTGCTCCACGCCGCGCTGCAGCCCCTGCATGTCCTCGTGCAGCGCGCGCACCGCGCCCTCCAGCGCCGCCTCGTAGCGGCCCAGCGCCTCGCGCACCGTGCGCGCCTCCTCGGCGTCGGGGGCAGGCTCCATGGCGGGGCAGAACGCTTACGTGTAAGGGAGATCGGGCCTGGCCGGGGGAGCAGTCTACCTCCGCAGCTCCGGGCAGCAACTGGACGCCCGCGGCCGGGTTCGCCCGAGGGTTGGTGGGAGGGGCGGGCAGGGGGCGGGGCGGGCCCCGCGAGCCGGGGGACTGGGCGCCGCGCGGGGGCGGGGCCTCGGGGGCGGGGCTAGGCGGCTCGTGGGGACAGCCCCTGTGCCGTCGACCCGAGGGATGCAGTGAAGTGGGGGAGGGGGTGTTCCCCGGTGGCGCCGGAGGAGAAGAGGTCACTCCGCCTCTCCTCTTCCGCGGTGCGGAGCTGCACAGGGAGTGCGGGGGCCGAGCCCCCCTAGACCCTGGAGGAGCGGCGTGCGTCCTGGGGGTGGGGCTGCGCGCCACCTGAAGAAGGCCTCGATCCCCAAGTGGACTTGACCTCGGAGACCGCGGACGTGGGTTATGCGTTCCCTCGGGGCTCTCACTCGCAGGGCCCAGGTCCTACTGGGGGTAGGGACCCCCTCACTGCTCAGGGAGACCTGAGAGCCACAGCAGTAATTCCCAGAACCCCGACCCTCACCCTGTGCCCGTCACTGCCAACTCTATGCTGTGCACACGGCCCTCACAAACACATACTCACCTGTGGGATCTTTGCCTGGAATTTCTTGCACCTGTTATAAGACCTAAGGGAGAAGGAACCAGGTGGTGAGGTCCCTCCCTGACTCTGCAATTATGTGCTCTCCCCTCCCAGACCCACCCTGTGTAGCAAGATCTTTGCATCCTCATTGCCGGTGGTCATAGGGGCTCAGGGCTCACTGAGGGGCCCCTGCTAGGGGATCCATGAGTGACTGAGGTTAGAGACAGAGGAGAGAGCGTGCTTAGGGCCCAATCTCCAAATCCTAGGATCGGCGACCTTGGAATTAATCACCCCCTCCCTCCATCAGAGCCTTGGTCCCTGGCCTCTATCCACAGGCTGGGGCTCCCACCTTGGCTCCCTCTCAACACTCCTTTCATGCCTGAACCCAGATATTCCTCCCTTCCATACCCCCACCCGCCAACCGTCCCAAGAAAGGGAGGAGTGAAAACAGCCGTTGCTTCAGAATGATAGGATGGTGGGCAAAGATGCTGTACGTTCCCAAATATATTGTAAAATTGATTTAAAATAAAAATGGGAACATCGCATCCTTCTTTGTGCAAAAAAAATCTTTCCTGATTAGCCTTCTCCTTCCCAGGCATGGCCCACCTGGAGGAGGCCCGGTGGCTGGGCAGGCACAGCCAGATGACTGGGGAACGAGAGGTCCGAAAGGCTTGTTCCCATCACACTAGGCTTGCCAGAGATGTTTGCAGCCACAGACCTCCTGGACTGGCCTGCTCTGCCCCAAAGGAACTGGATCAGCCTAACAGATGCTGAACGCTGGTTCCCCCTTTCCCCCCTCCACTGTGGGGACAGGAAGGAACGCTGGGTTACCTAATCCAAGGAGCCTTCCAGCAATTATTTCATGAGAAAGTCAAATGCCAAAAGGCGTTCATGTTGTGTGAGTGTGTGTGTGTGTTCCAAGTAGCTGTGTGGACAGGGTGAGCCAAATTGCTCCCTGCATTCTTTCTCGGGGTAGAATCTTTGACAGAGACTAGGAGAGAGGCTGCTGCTGCAGCTTCTGCCCCGAGTAACACTCAGAGCCCCTCCAGGTCTGAGCCCGGGAGCCTGGAGTTCAGAGACCCAGCTCTCAGCCAGAAAAGCCCAGCCTCTTCCTTTGCAGGACCTGAGGAAGGACCAGGTGGGGAAGTCTGGGAGGGGCTGGACAGCTTGGTCCCTGGCCCTACAGTGGATGTGCATCTGGGCCTGGGCCTGGACCGGCAGCATAGGTGAGGGTGGCAGGGGCAAGGGTCCAGCCTTCTCTCCCAGCCTCCAGGAGAAGGAAGGCTGGCCAGGTCTCTAGAGTGGGAACCCTAATGGGTGATAGAATCTAGAGACTGGCTGTCCAGGATCCATCCACACTCTCCCACCTCAGCTGGGTTATCTCCTGATCCACTGTGACAACATCTGGGTAGGGCTGCCTGGGGGCTGGGCAGGGCTCCATCTGCGGCTGCAGTAGGAACTCTGTCCAGGGCAGAGATGGGGCTCACGGTGGGTTCTGGGCAGACAGTACAAGAAGCAAACCATCTCCCTTGGCCCCTCTCCCTCGGCAGTAAGACCACTGAGTCAGTAGCTGGAGATGAGCCTAGGAGAGGAGAGATGAACCAGGAGTGGGAGGAAGAGGGGCAGAGGGTCAGGGAGAGAAGAAGGGAGGGAGGAGGGGGTGATTCTGGGGTGGGGAGGGGGGCACTGAAGACCAGCACCACCCAAGAGCTGGCTCCTTGCCAGTTCGGCTCAGAGGCTGATACTCATCCCAGGCCCCAGGGGCTCCTCTCCGCTGCCCCCTCAAGGCCCCTCCTCTCACCCTCCCCCGGCTCAGCTCCTGCCCAGTACCAGACCTGGGGGGAGGTGAGGGCTGATGGACCCAGCTGACCTCCCTCCACATTCACCAGCCCTGATGTCAGCAGGCTAGCAAGGATGACCTCCTGCCAAGTGCTGGGGTCTCTGGCACCTACCCTTCCAGCTCCCCCTCCCCTGGTTCCGACCTGTCCACTGTCTGCTGGTCCCTTGATCTGCTCTGGTGCTGGGCTGGGGGCAGGATTCGGGACAAGCCTTCCTGTGTCCCCTGCCAGTCACCTCCTGAAATCGAATCCCAGCCAAGCCAAAACCATGAAGTCAGGGACCTAAGATGGGGAAATTGAGGCCCCAGGAGGGACAGGGACAGGCCCCAGGTCACACAGCAAGGTATGCAAAGACAGGACTGGAACCCAGGGCCCTGGCTCTGCTCCCAGCACCCCTTGGGGGCAACAGTCAAATCCAGCCAAGTCTGGGCAGCGCCTCCTGCTCCCAGGTCGCCCAGAGGCTCCAATCCCCTGGAATGGCTCCCCGGAGCTCTCCAGAACCACCCTCATGGCCCTCTGGCAGGAGCCCCTGAGCACCATCCCTCCTGCCTCCTCCGCTTCTCCCCAGTGACCTTCCTGAGTGACTGTGCTTTCACTCATCCCTTAACTGTGGTCCCCAGGGCTCTGAGCTGAGCCTGTCCCCCTTTCACCTGCAGACCCTTTCTGGGTGGTGTCACCCCCCCACACACACACCCCCATACTGATGACTTCCACTCCTCCACCTCCAGTCCAGCCCCTGTCCATATACCCACCCGCCTCCAGCCCTCAGCCCTGAAGGTCCCACCTGCTCCCCAGACTCCTGAGGTCCTGAGAACACACATAGGGCTTACGGGGAGGGGAAAGGACTTAAGAAGTGGGCTGGTGCAGTCCTCTGCAGTCCTGGGCCCACCTACCTGGGACTGCCCCTCACCCTCTGCACCCTGGTTCCCGTGCATGGGCGAGGTACGTACACACGCTTGCGTGCATGTGTTGGAGCCCATTCTCAGAGAGCAGGGGCTGTCTCTGCTGTGCATGCATTCCCACAACTGGAGAGGCAACTGGCTTTAGAAAGTACTCCATAAACACTGTGTGATTGAATGCCTGGGAAAGGGGACTCATTGGAGAGCCAGTGGAACCAACAGGGCTAGCGGATGGATGGACTCCATAAGATGGGTCACAGAGAGGATGCATTAGAGGGGCTCACAGGTACCACACAGGGCCTGTCTCCAAGGTCACATTAGCCTTTGCACTGAGTCAAAGGCAGCTGCCGACCTCACTGGTCACCTCATCCCTCCAAGCCCCTCTGCCAGGAAGGGCTCAGGTTGGAAAGTCATGGGGCAGGCCAGACCCATTATCTGTCAGACCCTGATTGGCCCTGCCATGGCCTCCATGTAGCCCTCAGCCTGCCAGGACGGGCTAACGGGCCTGGCAGTCTGGCTTTGTAACTGGGAAGGTGTGTGAAGGCAGCCACACCACACTCCTCAGGGTCCCCAGCTGCAGGCACCCACAGGAAGTAGGCTAACAAGGACCCAATGGAGAAATACACTCCAGGACTGGACCCCTCCCTCCTGGCAAACACACCATCCCCGGCTCCTCCTCCCAAATCCTGAAATCCAGCCTCTGCCCTGGAAACCATTGCCTTGTTCTGAGATCCATAGGGGTGTGGACACAGGGCTTGCGTTTATCTTTTCCTGACGGGTTGCTGGGTTCAGAAGCCAAGAGGAGTGCTAAGCAGGGAAGCAGGAGCGTGCTACAGGCTGTGCAGGGGCCCAGGGTGGGCCAGTATTGGGGCCCCCGGGCCTCATCTCCAGCCAGGACCCAGGAGAGGGGCACAGAGGCTCTGCCCCCTGCCCCACAGCTCTGCCTGCCTGAATCGGAGCCACTGGGGCCGATCCTGGAAACTGAGGCCCCTGGGAGGGAGGACAGAAGAGACCTCTGCCCCCTGGGTCACTCCAACTCCCCGCTACCGAACCCTCCTTTAAACTTCATCCCAGGGACACGCTGCCGGACACACGTGTAAATTTGTAATGTTCCTCTTTCTCCCGTGTATCTGAGGATGCGTCTGTGCACGTATCAGGCTTGCGTGTACAATACCTGTGTGGGTGTGTTGGTGTAGAGGGAAGATGTGGAAGGTACAGAATCTATAGTACCTGCACACTCACCTGCACGTGTATGTGGCGTGGGCACATTTTCAAGCACCCGTGGTTCTAGGAGGGATTTTTATGCATTTGCTCATAAGTGGTGAATGTGTTTCTAGACACACATGTATGCCTGCCTGCGGTACGTGTCAACACAGGATGCGCACATGCCTGTATGTGTAGCTCGAGTGTCTACATATGCTCACGTATATCAGATGTTTGTGTGTATATCGCGTGAGTTTGATCACCCCTGTCACGTGCCCCATTTCTGGCGGCTTCTTTAACCAGACCTGGAAGTCTGTCTCTGGAAGGTATGGATCCTGGGTACTCTGCAGAGACTTGCATATAAGATTCTAAGGGTGGTCTTGATGGGGGAAGGGGGTAAAAGGGTGGAGCTTCCCGCCCTCCTGGACCAACACGGAGCCCTCTTGGTCCCAGCGGAGGAGCATCTCCCACGGGTCTCTGTTGAGAGCCAGGCTACACAGAGAGAAAAGAAAAAACAGCACACAAGCCTGGGTGGAGGCGCCTGCCTCTTCCGGGCAAAGGCAGGGGCTGCAGAGGGTGTGGGGTGGAGACAGCTGCTTGCAGCCCAGATAAGGCTGTGGGCTCACATTTTCCATTTCCAGGAGCCTCCCCCTCAGGGCCCGGAAAGGTCTCCGCTGACTCACTCCAGCTCCCTGCCCCCACCCTGGGATCTGCAGCGCCAAGCGGGGGAAAACGAGGTGCTGGAAGAGCCGGCACCTCACCACAGCTTGTCCTGCGCCACCGGGGACTGGGGAAGTGGTCCCTGGGGCAGGACAGGCCCAGCCTGGGGCCCCTCACAGCTAATATCCCGCCCCTGGTGCCTCTGGAAAGCCACCCAGGAAGGAGGAGGGGTCTCTCCTGTCCTCTTAGAACAGCAGTCCCCGCCTGTGCGCGCTCTGTGCTCTGCCAGCCTGGCTGCCCCGGCCCAGAGGACCCTGAGACCCAGAGGGGTGAGCAGTCGTTGTCAGGGACAGGACTGAGCCTTGAACTCTGGGCTTTTTCTCCCTTCTCCCCGCGCCTCCACGACTGCCCACCCAAAGCCCGCCCCCTCCACCCCTGCCTGGCCCGCTCCCCCTCCCCCTCCCCGGACTATTTATAGGGCCTGGTTCAATGGCCTCCAGGAGAAGGGGAGCCAGAGCTCCAGGGCTAGAGCTCACTGGGCCTTCCCCAGGCTGGGCAGGGTCCGCTTTCAGCCCAGCAAAAGGCCATGTCACTCAGAGTGAGCAGGGGGGCTGGGGAGGCCAGGCCACGGCAGGAGGCTGGGCTAGGACCTGGGCCAAGGGCCCCTCTGGAGTCCTTTGCAGTCCACAGACAAGCTGGGCTTCCTCAGAAGTGTCCTGGAGCCTCCTTGGTGCTGGGGCGGATAAGGGAGGTGTACAAGGGCAAGAGCCATCCTTGGGAAGGCCTGGAGTGCGGAGGCCAACGCGAGGGCCCACCAGGCTGCCGACTCCCTTGGAAGCCCCCAGAGTCTCCTTTCTCTAACAAAACTGTCCCTCTGGCCCATGGATCTGCTCCACCAACAAGTGAATGGCTTAGGGTGCCATTCAAGGCCCTTCCAGCAAAATGCACAAACTCTCACATATCTGCCATTGTGGCTGCACAGGTCCTGCGGCCTGAAGCATCCTTTCCACCTGTCATCCTGTCTGACAACCTCCCCGCTCCTTCTTTAGACCTTCAGAGCCCAGTTTAAACGCCACCTCCTCTGGGAAGCCATCCCTGATGAAGCCTGCAGCACTCCCCGTCTCTCCTCCCCGCCACACCCTGCCCACTGGCATACATCCCTCCTCTCCCGCCCTGGCTCCCTCCTCCAACGTGTGGCTTGTGTCTCTCTTGAGCGCTGATCTCGGTTTGGGGCTCCTGAAAGGGCAGGGCCGCACCTCACTCAGGCCTCTGCCCCATCGCCCAGCCCGCAGCTCCACAGCCAAGGCCTGTTGAATGAGTGAGTGACAGCGAGGGACACTGGATGCATGAGCGCAGGAACTAGTGATTGAACAGCAAATGGAGATGGAGAGAACCAGCGGGAAAGAAAGCAGGAAAGATCCCTTCTGTGTCTCCTGAGCCCTGGAGGGACTGCCTGGTGTCCCAGTGGGCAGGAAGGAGACAGGGACAGCCCAGGCCAGGTCTCAGTGACACTGCTCGGCCCTGGGCAGCAGCCAGCTCGGTCACTCTCATTCTTTCCAGATCAAAGTTCCCCCAGGGAACAGCCCGGAACCTGACACTGGCCCGGGGTGGGGGGTTGGACCAGCTGGTGCTGTTGAGGAGGAGGACACTGAGAGGCAGGGCATTTGTCCCCAGCTCCACAGACACCAGGTCAGCAGCCCAGGGAGGAGGCTGGAAACGCTTCCGCACACCTACTCCAGCCCCAGCCCTACTCTCGGATGAAGGGCCGCACCGGTAGGTCGGGAACCCCTGGCTCTAGGCCCTTCTGTTCCAGAATCCCCAAGGACCCCAAGCCCCTCAGGGCCTCAGGGGCTCGGCTCCCTGTACTGCCACCCCTCCACACACGTCAGTTCTGACTCATCCCCACCCCATCTCCCAGCAGCTCCCATCTCAGACACCCTCCAGGTGTATGTTTCTCTGTCTCCCAGCATCTGCGTCTGTTTCTGTCTTTGCACCTTTCTTTCTAGACTCTCCGTATTTCTGTGTTTCTCTGTATTTTTTGTTCTTCCCTCAGTCCTTACTCCTGTGTCTTTTTCCACCTCTCTGTTCCCTGGACATGAAGTGGAACTACGGAGTGGTGTGTTAGCCCTTCGGTCTGCAGTGAACAGATTTTTCCTGCTGCTGGGACTGGGCTGGGAGAGGATGGGAGAGAACAGAACCCAGTGCCCTTGCTGCAGCTAGGCCTCCCTGGTACCCTCAGCTGCTGTGTCTGAGCCAGACCTAGGTCAGCCCCATGGCCACATGAGCACAGAGCAGAAGTGGGCAGAGCTGGTCTGGGGTGGGAGGCCCGTGTCAGTGGACCAGATCCGAGTCTGCCACTCCTCTGTCCTTCTTCCTCGTTCCACGCCTAGCTGTGGAAAGTCACACCACAGCCAGAGTTTGACTTCATAGCCCCCACTCCCATGTGCAAGCTGGTGTTACACACACACACAGCATAGGGGAGTGGCTCAGAGCATAGGACTCTGCATCTCAGTCATGGCTCACTCATCTCTGGACCTCAGTTTTCTTATCTGTAAAATGGGGATTATAATAATAGTATCTGTGTCCTGGGATTGTTAAGAAGCATTAAATTAGTTCATGTCTGTAAGGCCCTTACAAACAAACGCCCTATGTCTGGCACATAGTAGGCACCCTCTCTATCTGTCTGTCTACCTATCTGTTACATAAAATTAATAAAATTAATAAATATGCATGCATGCTTCAAACTTGACTCTCAATAAAAATTACATGTTGCTTTCACCTTTATCCTGTTGCCCCAGGCTGAGCCAGACCCTGGTCACCAGCAGGTCCAAACAATCTTGATGTGAGTAGTTGTTAATTCAAGTACAGGAAAATCATACAGCTCTGGGTGTGTGCATTTCTACAGATCTGCTTGTGGAACCACATGTCATTAACAGCAGCTGTATGACATGTGGAGAAGTCGCATTGCTTCTGGTTGAAGACGGTTGAAACCATCTCCTTCTGTTCCAGACACGTAGACGTGAGATTGTTAAAAATTAATGAGGGGGACGTGTCTGTAGACAAGAAACGGAGACTACTCTGTAAAAGAAAGAAGACAGGAGGCCTCAGGGAGAGAAGGGGCTGAAGCTGGCAGTCCCCAGGGGCTGGGAAGAGAGCAGGGCTGAACTTGTAGGGTGTGGGCCATGGTGTGAACGCTAAGCCAGGCTGGGACCTGAGCCTGGCTGGTGTCAGGATCTGTGGTGCCAGTTGTGATGATAAACCAGAGCAGCTCTGTCCACCATTCAAGGCTGTGGCAAAAACCAAAGCCACATGCCTGTGGTTGGGCCCTCAGCAGAGCCACTGGGCTTAAAGGGACTGTCCCAGAAATGTGTCATCCACATGACGTTGGAGGCCCACAGTGGACACTTCTGAGAAAACCCTGGTCTGGAGCCCAGCCAGATACAGACCAAGCTGAGGCCACTAGCAGATGGCCTTGGGTTTTGCAGAACCTCCAGATAACCTCACAACCAAGAATCACAGAGCACTGAGGAAGCCAACAAACTTGGCAAATGGAAGAACTGATAGCTGAGAAAACAAAGTTTTAGAGCAATTTGAAAAGCCTTTAAAGTAGGTATCTTTAAGGTCCTCAAAGAAACCAAAGGAACAGCAACCACCAAACAACAAAAGGAGGTCGTGAAATAAGAGTAGGACAGATGACAGAATCCATTACAAACATGGGAAATTAAAATTACAGATAATAAAAAACTGAAAAGGTGAGCTGAATATCTTAACTGAATAGAGCTGGAGAGAGACATAATGAATTAGAAGTTTCGAGTTGAGGAAATCTCCAAGAACATATGACTAAGAGATCGAGAGATGGAAAATATGAAAGAAAAAAATTAGACACGAGGAGAATAGAAACAGATGTATCCAGAACAGATATATAGAAAGAGTGATGGAGAGAATTGCTAAAGAGGTCATGGCTGAGGATTTTCCAGAAATGAAAAAAATCCATAAATCCTTAGACTGGGAAAAATCTTAGCACATCCTAAGCACGGTGAACAAAAAACAGAAAATCTATACTAGTTTCACATTTTAGTAAAACTTCAGAACATCAAGGATCAAGACAAAAAAATCCTAGTACCAGAAAACAAGGAATAAGAATATGACATCAGAGTCTTCATCGACAGTACTAGAAGCCAGAAGACGATAAAATATTTTCAAAGGAGTAAAGGACAACAAAGCTGAACCTAGAGTTGTGAACACGGCAATACTATAGTTAAGAGTAATGGCAGATTAAGTACATTTTCAGACATCACTTAAAAGGAAAAATGAACTTGGAAAGAAGCAGTGGGTTGGAATAAGAAAGAGTGAGCAAATAAATCAGCTAAATATATTGGCAAATCTAAATAACTATCATCAATGTTATTATGTTTAGTGCCTGGTCCTAAAATTTCAGATCACAAGAACATGGGAGTTGGAAGGGAAGAGTATGGAGAGCAGTCCTGAGTATCATGTATCCCAAATGAACTTATTTACAAAACAGAAATAGACCCACAGACACAGAAAACAAACTTATGGTTACCAAAGGGGAAAGGTGGTGGGGGGGGATAAATTAGGAGGTTGGGATTAACATATACATGCTACTATACATAAAATAGACAACCAACAAGGACCTACTATATAGCACAGGGAACCATACTCAATATTTTGTAATAACCTATAAGGGACAATAATCTGAAATTTTATATATATACACAACTGAATCACTTTGCTGTGCACCTGAAACTAACACAACATTGTAAATAAACAATACTTCAATTAAAAAAAAAAGATTTCCATGTATCAGATGCTGCTGGCGTCCTAACTCACATCCTCCCTGCCTCTCTGATTTCAGCTAAAGCTGCAACCAACTCTTCCTGGGGGGCTCTGGATGACAGGCTCAGTTTTTGCTCCAGGACTTCTGGAGTTAACGCCTCCAGAGGCGGCCCTCAACCAGGGGGCATGGGAGCTGACGGATAAATGCTTCTCCCACTAGCTCTTCATGTGGACAATTTTGAGAGGCTTTCTAAAGGCTCATCAGAAGGTCCCCACTGGAACTGAGCCCAAACTGCCCACAGCAGAGACCTCAGTATCACACTCATAGTGGTTTTTTCTCCATCCCTCACTCTCCCGGTCTCTGTCTCCAGCTTCCTGCCATGATTTCCAGATCAACCTTCTAACGCAAGACTCCTTATCACAAGTTTTGCTTTCAATAGGACTCTGAGCTAAGACACTAAGGTTCTTGTCTTCTTCAGAAGGATCATAGAGATGCAGATTGCTTTTTTACTGAGATAGTTTACATCCATTAAGTAAATTTTGCAGATGTAAAGTCAGTGGTGTTTTATATATCCACAAAGGTGTGCAACCATGACCGCTATCTAATTCCAAAACATTTTCATCACTCCAAGCAGAAATCCTGTACCTACTAGCAGCCATTCCCCAATTCCACCATTAACCTACTTTCTGCCTCTATGGATTTGCCCATTCTGTATATTTCATATACATGGAATCATATAACACGTGGTCTTATGTGACTGGCTTCTTCCATTTGGCATGTTTCCAAGGTTCAACCATGCAACATGCATTGTGGTCCTTCATTCCTTTTCATGGCTGAATGACATTCCATTGTATGGCAGAGCAAAATATAGAGGACAGGATGAAGCTGCAAGATAGTTTAATAATCAGGAAGAAGTAACACAAACATGTCATTTAGAAATCCAGGAGTAAATATTTTATTTTTTACACCAAATTCACTCAAATTCATTAACAGACATTTAAAATGCAAAACTATCAAAATTATAGAGATAAACATAGAAAATCTACATGACCTTGGGTTTGGTCTGTAGATCATGAGCTTTGAGTTTTAATACACAACACAAAAAGCCAATCCACAAAAGAAAAAAGCAATATTGTGGGCTTTATGAAATGAAAGATTTCTACTGTGTAGGAGTAAATATTTTAAAAATCAACTCCAGAGGAAATAAGAAAGTGACTGCCAAAAAAAAACCCCGTAACCCAACAAACATCTTTTTCTAAACAAACATTGAAGGAAATGACCTCATTCTTTATGTGCATGTATAACTAATGGAAATAAAAACTAAAATTAGAAAAAAAGGAAAAAAACATGATAAATAGAAGATACAAAATAAGATGTCAAAATAAGTCCAAATATACCCATCACAATGCATTTAAGTGACTTAAATTTACCTATTAAGAAAACGAGGCCTTTCAGAATGGATAAAATCCAATCATATTCTACTAACAAGAGACATACCTAAAAAGCAACTATAATATGGAAATGCTGACATAGGAAGGATGGACAAAAATATCCTTCTCAGGCAAGAACAAAAGAAAGAGGAAAGCTGTCGTGGCAATAGTGAGGTCAGACAACATAGAATTCAGAACAAAAGGCATTAAGATTAAGGTGGATATTTCATACTAATAAAATGAATAATCTGCTAACAGGATTCAGCAGTCATGAGTGCGTCAATCATGTTCTCATTTTATTGTGGTACAAAACACATAACATAAAATTTACCACCTTAGGGGGCTTCCCTGGTGGTGCAGTGGTTGAGAGTCTGCCTGCCGATGCAGGGGACACAGGTTCGTGCCCTGGGAGGATCCCACATGCCGTGGAGCGGCTGGGCCCGTGAGCCATGGCCGCTGAGCCTGCGCGTCCGGAGCCTGTGCTCTGCAACGGGAGAGGCCACAACAGTGTGAGGCCTGCGTACCGCAAAAAAAAAAAAAAAAAAAAAAAAAAATTTACCACCTTAACCATTTCTAAGTGTACAGTTCAGTGGTGTTAAGGACATTCACATTGCTGTGCAATCACCACCACCATCCATCTTCAAACCCTTTCCTCTTGCAAAACCAAAACTCTGTACCCAGTAAACAATAAATCCCCATGTCCCTCTCCCTCTAGCCTCTGGAAACCACCATTCTATTTTCTGTCTCAGAATCTGATTGCTCTAAGTACCTTATGAAAGTGGAATCATACAGTATTTGTCTTTTTGTGACTGGCATATTTCACTTAGCATAATGTCCTCAAGGTTCATCCAAATTCTGACAGTGTGTGTCAGAATTTCTTTCCTTTTTAAGGCTAAATAATATTCCATTGTATGTACGTACCACATTTTGTTTTTCCATTCTCCATCCATGGACACTTGGGCTGCTTCTGCCCCATGGCTATTGTGAATAACGCTGCTATGAACATGAGTGTGAATGCATGTGTCCATCAGTAGTCAACCAATGGTCACTTATTGAAACCTCACTGTCTTCTAGGCATGGCTCCAGGCGTGGGGAATACAGCAGCGAACAAGACAGCAGTCTGCCCTCCAGAGGCTTATATTCTAGTGGGGGGACTCAATATGCACACAAACGGTGCAGTCACGTGACAGCAGGTGCTGGTCAGTGCCATGAGGAAGATGAACCCTGTGGTCCATGAGCGACTGTTTTATCCAGGAGGGTCTGAAAAGGCCTGTCCAAAGAAGGTGAAATTTGTGTTGAGACCTGAAAAGTAAGATGGTAGCTAAGACCTGTAGAGGAAAGAACATTCTAGGCAGAAGCAGCAGCAGGAGCAAAGAAGCCCGAGCCTGGATCCAGTTTGGAGTGTTAAAATGCTTTGAGGACGGTGAGGCTGGTGGGCAGCAGAAAGATGGGCAGAGGCTTGAGGACAGAGAGGGAGGCAGCGGTGAGGGGGTGGGTCCACATGAGGGGTGGCCTTGAGGGCAGTGGTGCAGGCATGGGAGCTCTGGAAGGTGTCAAGTAAGGGGAGGACCTGGTCTCCTTTACTGCCATGTGGAAGGTGGATTTCAACAGGGCCAGCGGGACGGTGGGGCTTGCAGTTAGGCGTGTACCTAACTCAGCCCTGAAGTGGGGAATGCTAAAACTGGTAGTTCTACAAGGAGAAGTTGAGAAATCTATTAATCACAGCGGGCAGTTTTAACCTCTGGGTGAAGGAGAGTCTCTCAGCCCCGCCTGTGTTGCCCTGTAGCTCCCACTTTCTCTCCGGCCCCCCGCGGCCATCCATCCCACGTCTTCATGTCACCTCTCTCTTCTTCCCAGAGCCTCTAGCGCCTCCCAGCCCCTGAACGTCACTGACAGTTCTTCCAGGCCCTACCGTCCTTCCAGTGACCCCCCCAGCCTTCCTGGCCTCTCCCAGGCTCTCCCAATTCACCTCTTCCCTCCTGCGCCCCCTATTACCCCTTTTGGAATCTCAGCTCCTCTCACCTCCTTAGTTCCTTCCATTCCCCGTTCCCTAGCAACTCAAATCCCCAAATCATCCCCAGCTCTATTTCATAGCTCCCCTAGTCCCTGCCTAATCCTCCCAGACACTCAGTCTTTTTATACCCCCAGCCCTGAACCCCACCAACTTCCTCTCGTTTCCCAGAGTCCCTCCAGGTCCCCCCATTCCCCGTTTGGTCCGTCTGCTTAGAGACTCATTTTCTAGTTCCTCATGTGGGACCAGAGCATCTTTATTTATTTTCCATTATTTCCCACTTGCCAGAAGGGCCCTTACACTGAGACCCTTGGTTGGCCAGATATGAGTAAAACACAAACACGGTTTTAATGCCAACTCCAGCCACCCCCAGACCCAGTAAGGAGGAAAGGCAGGGTCCCCCAGGCTCCCTTTCATTTCCTACCCCAAGCAGGATGAGAGCATGCTGACCACAGGGTGGGGGCAGGGCCCATCCTGGCAGCCAGGGAGCTCCAGGTCCAGCCAGCGGAGAGTCCTAGCAGCTGCCACCACACAGACCCAGCCAGAGCATGGGGCCTGCGGCAGCAGGTGGTCACGGAGCGGGGACCAGAGGGGTCTGTTTTTGGAAGGGCTGTGATTTATCAAGATGGCCAGCCCTGGTTAACTCCTTTCCCATCTGTCCTATCACCACGCAATTCCTCCAAACTCCTCCCAGCTCCCCCATCCCTTCCCAGACCCCCAGTCCCTCAACCTCACCCATGCTCCCAGTCTCTCCAACCGTCCACAGGGCTTCCTAGTGTCTGTCCCACCCCCCCATTTCCCCTCCGGTCCCTGCCATTTCCCCCAGGGCCCCAGACCTCCACCTGGGTTAAGGCTAGGGGACTGGGGTCCCCAGAGGATTGGGCTAAGCACTGATGTGCTTGTGTGAGAGAGGAAACTACCCAAGGCAAGGGAAAGAACCATCATAGAGGAGTAGACCAAACATTTCTGGGGCTCACACAGGAGTAAGAATAGTCTCTGTTTCCACCAGTCAGAATGGAGAGGCCTCGTAATATACCAAGCATTGGGTAGAGTCTTCAGATGGGTCATGCATTTCAACAAAATGAAAAGGCAACCCATGGAATGGGAGAAAATATTTGCAAACCACATATCCGATAAGGGGTTGATATCCAAAAGGGATAAGGAATGCATACAACGCAACAACAACAAAAAACAATTATAAAATGGGCAAAGGACCTGAATAGATATTTTTCCAAAGAAGATATACAAATGGCTAATATGAAAAGATGCTTGACATCACTAATTATCAGAGAAATGCAAGTTGAAACCACAATAAGATATCATTTCACACCTGTTAGGATGTCTATTATCAAAAGGACGTGAGGGACTTCCCTGGTGGTGCAGTGGTTAAGAATCCGCCTGCCAATGCAGGGGACACGGGTTTGAGCCCTGGTCCAGGAAGTTCCCACATGCCACGGAGCAACTAAGTCCGTGCGCCACAACTACTGAGCCTGCGCTCTAGAGCCCAAGAGCCACAACTACTGAAGCCCGCGCGCCTAAAGCCCATGCTCCACAACAAGAGAAGCCACCGCAATGAGAAGCTCGCGCACTGCAACAAAGAGTAGCCCCTGCTTGCCACAACTAGAGAAAAGCCCAGGCACAGCAACAAAGACCCAATGCAGCCATTAAAAAAAAAAAAAAAAAGACATGAGATAACCAATGTTGATGAGGATGTTGAGAAAAGTGAATTCTAGCACTCTGTTGGTGGGAATGTAAACTGGTACAGTCACTATGGAAAACAGTACAGGGGTTCCTCAAAAAATTAAAAATAGAACTACTATATGATCCAGCAATCTCACTTCTGGGAGATTCACATCCAAAGGAAATGAAATCACTGTCTCTAAGAGATAACTGTACTCCCATGTTCACTGCAGCATTATTCACAAGAGCAAAGATATAGAAAGAACCTAGGTGTCTGCTGACAGGTGAATGGATAAAGAAAATTTCACACACACACACATATGTGCGCGCACACACACGCACACAATGGAATATTATTCAGTACCTAGAGGGGTGGGATAGGGAGGGTGGGAGGGAGGCTCAAGAGGGAGAAGATATGGGGACATGTGTACACATATGGCTGATTCGCTTTGTTGTGCAACAGAAACTAACACAGTATTGTGAAGCAATTATACTCCAATAAAGATCTATTTAAAAAAAAGAAAGGAAGGAAATCTTGCCATTTGCAGATGCATGGATGAACCCAGAGGGCATTAAGCTAAATGAAATAAGCCAGACAGAGAGAGAGACAAGTACTGCATGATATCACTTACACATTAAAAAAAAAAAAAGTCAAACTCATAGAAACAGAATACAGTGGTGGTTGCCAGGGGCTGGAGAGAGGGGGGAATGGGCAGAGGTTGGTAAAAGGGTACAAACTTTCAGTTGTAAGATGGATGAATTCTGAGGATCTAATGCACAGCATGGTGACTACAGCTGATAACACACTGTTGTATAGTTACTCTCTCAGCAGATCTTAAGCTTCCCCCACACACCCAACAAAGGCAACTATGTGCGGTGATGGATGTGTTAATTAACTTGACTGTGGGAATCCTGTCACAATGTCTATGTATATCAAATAATGTTGTACACTTGAAATATATTACAATTTAATTTGTCAACTATACCTCAGTAAAGCTGGTGGGGAGGGGAATAAGGATCATGCATTAGTAGTAGGGCTAATTAGTCCCAAAATAAAGGCTTCCTGCCATAACAAAGTATAAAAAGAAGCCTGAAAGGACAAACTGAGTGACAAGTGAGTTAACCGTATGCCAGAACAACATCCAACACTCTTTAAAGGAATACAATAAAACACAGCACATAAGATTCAACAAGATAAAATTCACAACATTCAGCACCCATTAGAAAATTACAAGACATATGTAATGAAACAGAAAAATCTGACCCATACCTAGGAGAAAAACAAATAATAAGAAACAGACCCAGAAATGACAGAGATTATGGAATTAGTAGATAAAGACATTAAAACAGCTATTTTATTTCATTTATTTTTATTTTTTAAACAGCTTTATTAGAGTCTAATTGCTTTACAATGTGTGTTAGTTTCTGCTAAAACAGCTATTTTAAATCTTAAAATATAATCAAGGAAAATCTGGCCATGATAGGGACAGAAATAAAAGATATATAAAAGAGACCAAAATGGAACTTCTAAAGCTTAAATACACAATATCCAAAATGAAAAATACACTGGATGGGCTTAAGAGCAGATGAGATATTACAGAAGAGAAGATCAGTTTCCTTGAAGAAATTGCATAAAAGATAAAGCACTACGAGAAAAGACACTAAAAAAGAAGTAAGCAGAGTCGTGGCGGGCTGTAGGACAATATAAAGCAATCTAACATATTCCAATTACAAATTGGAATCCCAGAAGAAGAGGAGAAAATGGGGGAACAGAACAAGTATTTGTTTGTTTATTTATTTATTTGGCTGCGCCAGGTCTTAGTTGCGGCATGCGGGATCTTTTAGTTATGGCAGGTGGGATCTTTAGTTGCGGCATGTGGGATCTAGTTCCCTGACCAGGGATTGAACCCAGGCCCCCTGCATTGGGAGTATGGAGTCTTAGCCACTGGACCTCCAGGGAAGTCCCCAGAACAAATATTTGAATAAATCATGGCTTAAAATTTTCCAAATTAGATGAAGACTATAAACCCATAGATCCAAGAATCTCAATGAAACCCAAGCAAAGAAACAAAGAAAACCACACCAAGGCACATCGCAATCAGATTGCTAAAACCAATGATAAAAAGAAAATCTTAAAAGTTGCTGAAAAGATTCGACTTCTAACCAAGATGGAATAATGAGGATTGGATTTACCCTCTTACTGAAACAATCTAAGAACAGACAAAATATATGAAATAACAGTTTTCAAGACACTTGATTTCAGGCAACAAAGGACAGTGATCTCAAAGATGGGGAAAAATTAGGTGAACTCTAAAATTGCTCCAGTTCACGGCTTTGGGTGTACTATTGTAAGGTTCTTATGCTATACATGAGATGGTATAACATCACCGTAACCTATAAACCTGAAACCAACCAGTAACAACAATAAGCTATAGCCAATAAACTAACAAAGGGGATAAAATGGAATCATAAGTAATATTTGATTGATCCAAAGAAGTCACAAAAGGATGATAAATGAGAACAAGTAAAGTGTGAAATAAGCAGAAGGAAATAATATAACAAGCAGAATTTAATTAAGTATAAAACAGAACAACAATAAAGTCAGTTATGCCAGAAATGAATTCAAAAGCTGATTCTTTGAAATTATCTATAAAATGGGGTGGAGGTGGGGGAATATAGGTAGATTGATCAGGAAAAAGGAAAAGGAGGGAAGACACAAAATATCAGGAATGAAAAGAGGACATTTCTACAGATCCTACAGACATCAAAAGGATAATAAGGGAATATTATGAAATATTTCATGCCAATAAACTTGTATAAATTGTATAAATTCCTTGAAAGACACATGCTATCAAAGTTCACTCAAAAAGAATAGTTAACCTTTCCAAAAAAAAACAAAAACAAAAAACTCAAGGCACAAATGACTTCACAGATGAATTCTACCAAACAGTTAAGAAAGAAATACTAAAAATTGTGCACAGACTCTTCCAGAAATCTGTAGAGAAGGGAATACTTCCCAACTCATTCTATGAGGCCAGCTCCTAGCCTGGTTTTTCCTGATACCAAAACCAGCTAAGAACATTACAACAAAACTACAGAACAATATCCCTTATGCACATAGATACAAAATCCTTAACAGAATTTTAGCAAATCAAATTCAGTAATATATAACAAAATAAGGCATCATGACCATAAGGGGTTTATCCCAGGAATGCAAGCTTGGTTTAACATTTGAAAATTAATCAATATAATCCAAATTAACAGTGCAAATGAAGAACTACAGGATTCTCTCAAAAGACACAGAAAGAGCATTTGACAAAATGCAACATCCACTAATGATTTAGGGGGGGAAAAAAACACCTCAGCAAACTAGGAACAGAAAGGAACTTCCTCAGCCTTACAGAGGACAGTCAAGATAAGCCTACAACTAACATTATACTTTAATATAAAAGGCTGAGTGCTTTTCCCCTAAGATTAGGGGAGAAAAAAATCAAGATATCTGATTTTTTTCCCCCTAATATCAGATATCTGATATCGGTCTCACCTCTTCTATTCAAAATTGTACTGGAAGTCTTAGCCAGTGCAATAAGGCAAGGGAAAGAAAAGGCATACAGATTGGATAAGAAGAAGTAAAACTCTTTATTCACAAAACATGATTGTCCAGGTAGAAAATCTTAAGCAATCTACCAAAATACTACTATAACAACTAAATGAATTTAGCAAGGTGTCAGAATCAAAGGATCAAGGTTAATATACAAAACTCAATTTCTTTATATTAGTGAGACATTAGTGGGACATTGAATTTTTAAAATATCATTTACATAGTATTTACAATGGCAGACAATGCAATACCATACACAATAGAGGAAAACTCAAAACACTTAAGAATATATTTAACAAAATATATACCAAACATAGAAAATTACAAAATATTGCTGAGATAAATTAAAGAAGTTCTAAATAAACAGAGATATACCAAGTTGATGAATCATAACACAGTATTATTGTTGATTCACCCCAAATGGATCTGTAGAGTATAACTATCCCAGTCAAAATTCCGGCATGCTTTCTTTCTTGAAAATTGCTGAGATAATTCTAAAATTCAGCCAAAAAATGTTTTAAAAAGAAGAAATATATTAGAGGACTCAAACTACCCAATTTTGAGAGCTACCGTAATCAAGATAGTTCAGTATAAGGATAAGGGACATCAATGGCACAGAATAGAAAGTCCATAAATAGGCTCACACACACAGAAACAATCTGAGATAGGCTGGGACATGGGACCTGGGACCCTTCACTGGAGTGCTTGCACTTGCAGCTGGACAAATCTCTCCTCCTCTCCTGGAGCAACCGAATACAAAGAAACTATAAGGGACTAAAAATAAGTTCATGCATGTGCAGTTAGGGCAAATTATGAACAAAAAGATACAAAGAGGCCACAAACCAACTGCCACTTCTGAGGTGCTGGGAGAAAAGCAGGGTACTACGCATGATCCCTGCATACAGCACCACAAAGGGGTTGGTGGACCACCTGAGCTACACCTCCTGCCCAACCCATGGACCCACCCCTATTGTTACCCAACGCGGCTCCTCCAGGAGTGAGCAAGGGTACATGTTACTTGTTTTCGCTCCCTCCTGATGAAGGCTGAATTTCTCATCTGGCCTCTTTTCAATTTCTACTGATTAAAGAGTCCAAGGACCCGAGTCCGAGTCTGTAGCAAATTGATTTTCAACAAAGGCTGGAAAGTGTGAAAGGGATTGTCTTTGCTACAAATGGTGCTGGAATAACTGGATACCTATATGCAAAAATAAAATGAACCTTGACCTGTACCTCCCACCATACCCCCAAATTAATTCAAAATTAATCATAGACCTAACTATAAGAGCTAAAACTATAACACTTCTAGAAAAAAGCATAGGACAAAAATCTTTGTGATCCTTTTTTTTTGGCCATGCCGCATGGCTTTCAGGATCTCAGTTCCCCAACCAGGGATTAAACCTGGGACACAGCAGTGAAAGCCTGGAATCCTAACCACAAGGCCACCCCCTTGGCAAGTACCACTTAGATAGGAAGCAAAAGTAAAATGATAAATAGAACTTTATCAAAAATAAAAAATTCTGATCTTCAAAAGATATCATTAAGAAAAATGAAAAGGCAAGCCATATTTCTAAAATACATTTATCCAGTAAAGGACCTGTATCTAGAATGTACAAGGAATTCTTAAAACTCAATAAAAACAGCTTACTTTTTTTTTTTTTTTTTCCCCCGGTACGCGGGCCTCTCACTGTTGTGGCCTCTCCCGTTGTGGAGCACAGGCTCCAGATGCGCAGGCTCAGCAGCCATGGCTCACAGGCCCAGCCGCTCCGCGGCATGTGGGATCCTCCTGGACCGGGGCACGAACCCGTGTCCCCTGCATTGGCAGGTGGACTCTCAACCACTGCGCCACCAGGGAAGCCCAAAACAGCTTACTTTTTTTAATGGGCAAAAGATGTGAACAGACACTTCACCAAAGAGGATATATGATTGGAAAATAATCAAATAAAATGATGTTCAGCATTATTAGACCTTAGGGAAATGCAAATTAAAACCACATGAAATGCAAGTGAGCAGCAGGGCCGGCTGACATTAATGGTACTGAGAGGCTGTGTGCAGGGCGACTTGGGCTTGGATCTCAGCTGAAGGACAGTATTCCAGTTACTGAACTTTCAGCAAGTGGACATTTTGAAAGCCATGATCTTTTTTGAAAAGGTTTTTTTCTTGTGTGAAAAATGAACTTTTCCCCAGTCATCCTCTTAAACTGTCAGAAATAAAATTTCCAGCTCAACCAAGACAAAATGAATATTTCTACACTGAGAAACTCTGGGGTCTATTTGCTCCACTAAAATTACAAATGGAATTCAAAGCAATGCAGCATGTTCAGCATCTTCCATTTCTTCCAAGCTCAAACCTTTCACTGGATATTTGAGGAATGATGACAAGCCTATTGGATTTGAAGATATTTTTAATGACACATCACAAAGTGAACTAATGGGAGAACCTCACTTGGTGGAATATAAACTCAATTTCCTGTAACGCAGTGTGCTATTCATGAAAACAGAGGGACTGCTTCTTGTTTATAGTCATCTATTTACTATAATTTGGTGTACACAACATTAAAAGTAATGACACATTAGGAAAAAAAAACCAACAAACCCACATACACATACCCTAGAGTGGCTAAAAATTTTTAAAACTGACAATACTAAGTGTTGTCAAGAATATAGAGCAACTGGAGCTTTCATCCATTGCTGGTGGGAATGCAAAATGGTGCAGTTACTCTGGAAAGTAATTTGGTAGTTTTCTTTTGTTTTTTGTTTTTTAAATCAAGTTAACCATACACTTACCATATGAACCAGAAATCCCACTCTTAGATATTTACTTAAGAGGAATAAAAACATGTATTCACACAAAGACTTGTACACAAATGTTTATAACAGCTCTATTCGTAATGATAAAAATTTGGAAACAACTCCATCAATGGGTGAATAAATAAATTGTAGTGTATAGATACAATGAACACTACTCAGCAATAAAAAGAAAAATCTAGTAATACATGCAACAATATGAATGTTTCTCAACATTAATGCTAAGTGAAAGAAACCAAATCTGAGTGATTATTTGTTGTATGATTCCATTTATAATCCGTAAATCCTCAAAACATGATTCCTTTGGTGAAGGCAAATGTATAAGGATAGAAATCAGACTGGTGGTTGTTAAAGGCCAGAGGTAAGAGGTGAGGCAAAGGGCACAATGAACCTTTTCAGTCTAGGGAAATGTTCTTTATGCTGATTGTGGTGTTGGTCAATGGTGGTATATAGTTAAAATTGGTGAATTTTACTTTAAGTAAATTATACCTCAATCCGATTTTTAAAATAGAATGCATGACAGACTTGCTGGCTACCACTGGTTTTTGTTTGTTTGTTTTTTTTAACACCTTTATTGGAGTATAATTGCTTTACAATGTTGTGTTAGTTCTACCACTGGTTTTGATAGTAAAGTGAAGACTGTTTGCCGCACTGGAAACTGGTTCCCCTAAAGAAATCTGTTGGAAGGAAAGTATGTGTGACTGTTTCCCTTGGACCAGATGTGAGCCATAGGAGAGCGAAGACCTGCACGGAGAGGTAATAAAACCTGTCCAAGGGCGCCACCAGGAGGGCATCTGAGACTTAGCAGCAAGAAGCTGAAGCCTAGGCCTGCCCGTGGGCCTAGGAGAGGTCAGCTGCCAGTCCAGACTAGGATGAGACTTGTGGGTGACAGACCCGGGTAATGGTGTGGGCTAGAGGGTTGGGAAGAACTTACAAAAGAGCCCCGCTAGATGAAGAGTCAGCTTTATACACATGCCAGGCCCGGGGAGATTGTGTGGCAGCTCACACAGTACTAGTCAGAATAAGACCTTTCTTGCCCCTTTCCTCCTCCCTCTCCCTCCCACATTTCAACTCCAGAGAAAGCAAAAGCAGCTTAGTGAGTGAGTGAGTGAGGAAGAGGATCTCAGGGTGTAAGAGCAGTGGGGGAATGGAAACAGGCGTTTGTCAGACGCACACATTTCCCCTCCCCCCACCACCACTCACGCACATTTTTTCCAGCTGCATGCTGTCTACCCAAAACACATCGGGAAGGTGCAAGGGAGACATTTTTAACCTTAAACTTCTACTTTTTTTGACTTGTAGTTTTTTTGCATTTTGTATTGTGGTAAAATATACATAACATAAAATTTACCATTTTAACCATTTTAAAATGTATATTTCAGTGGCACCGAGTACACTTACATTGTTATGCAACCATCTCCAGAAGCTTTTCTTCATCCCCAACTGAAACTAAAGAACTAAAAATAGAACTACCATATGATCCAGCAATTCCACTTCTGGGTATTTACCAGAGGAAAACAAAAGCACTAATTCAGAAAGATACATGCACCCCTACATTCATTGTAGCATTATTTACAATAGGCAAGACATAGAAAAAACCCAAGTGTCCATCAACAGACAACTGGTTTAAGGAGATGTGGTATAAATATATACAATGGAATATTATTCAGCCATAAAAAAGAATGAAATCTTGCCACTTGCCACAACATGGATGGACCTAGAGGGTATTACACTAAGTGAAATAAGTCAGACAGAGAAAACAAATACTACATGATTCCACTTATATGTGGAATCTAAAAAAACAAAACAGACAAAACAGAAACAGACTCATAAATACAGAGAATAAATGGGTGATTGCCAGAGAGGAGGAGAGTGGGGGAATGGACAAAATAGGTGAAGGGGATTAAGAGGTACAAATTTCCAGCTATAAATAAATAATTCAGGGGTTTCCCTGGTTGCACAGTGGTTAGGAATCCGCCTGCCAATGCAGGGGACACGGGTTTGAGCCCTAGTCTGGGAAGATCCCACATGCCGCGGAGCAACTAAGCCCATGCGTCACAACTACTGAGCCTGCGCTCTAGAGCCTGCGAGCCACAACTACTGAAGCCTGCATGCCTAGAGCCTGTGCTCCACAACAAGAGAAGCCACTGCAATGAGAAGCCCGTGCACCGCAACGAAAAGTAGCTCCCACTTGCCGCAACTAGAGAAAGCCCGCGTGCAGCAACAAAGACCCAACGCAGCCAAATAAATAAATAAATAAATAATTCACTGGGATGTAATGCACAGCATAGGGAATACAGTCAACAATATTGTAACAACTCTGTATGTTGACACATGGTAACCAGACTTGCGGTGATCATTTCATAAAACATAAAAATATTGAATCACTATGTTGTACACCTGAAACAAATATTGTATGTAAACTATAATTCCATTTAAAAAATAGGGCCTCCCTGGTGGCGCAAGTGGTTGAGAGTCCGCCTGCCGATGCAGGGGATGCGGGTTCATGCCCCGGTCTGGGAGGATCCCATATGCCGCGGAGCGGCTGGGCCCGTGAGCCATGGCCGCTGAGCCTGCGCGTCCGGAGCCTGTGCTCCGCAACGGGGGAGGCCACAGCAGTGAGAGGCCCGCATACCGCAAAAAAAAAAAAAAAAAAAAAAAAAAAAAAAAAAAAAAAAAAAAAAATAAAGATATACAGTCCGGGGCTAATACAACAGGTTGAAAAGTCCTCAAAGCACAGGCTCCTTACCATACCATCCTAGTGTAGCTCCACCATCCCCATGGTCTAGGTCTAGCGTCTGGGTCCAGGCAGGAAGAAAGAGAAAAGGCAAAGGCTTTTGGAAAGATGGGGGAAATTGTCACTCAATCATTTTCTGTGTTCTGTGGTTCAGAAGAGTGTCCTGGTTGACAAAACCTGTTCTAAAAGACCAAGAAGCCAGAAGCGTGGCAATGTCTCTTGGAAGGGCCAGACTGGCCCATGATCCTCATCTCCAAATACTGAAGTCACTCACACAAATTAAAAGACCTGAGATCAATTATCTAACTGGCTGAGCTTAGGCCACATGTGTGCTTTGTCAAACACAATCTTATGGGATAATTGTGGTGAAGCAAAAATTGGAGGGAGAGCTCCTTTGCCCACAGCAGGATGTCTGAGAACAGAGCTTCACCAACAGGCTCTCTCTGTAGCGTTCCCCAGGGGACCCCAGGGAGCACAGTTTGAAAACAACTCCTCGTTGTTTTCAACAACTCGTCCTCATTGTACAGATGGGAAAACTGAGGCCTGGGAAGAGGCAGGGGTGTGCACCAGGTGATCTGGGGCACAGGGGGCAAGGGATCACAGGCTCCAACTCTTATGAAGAGCTCTCCCATCCAGCAAAAGAGCTTTACAATTTGTAACGCGTTTTCACTGACAGGATCTCAAAAGATGAAACGAGGGCACAGAAGCAGGAACTGACTCACCAGAGGGCACATGGCTAATGAGTGACTGAGGCTTAATTGGACCTCGGGCTTTCAGATCCTGAAACCAGGATCTGTTGCCTAAAAGTATTTTTACTTCAAAATTCATCTATGAATTTTGGCAAGCCTAAAAACTGTAAAAATTAGGAAGAATCTCACCTACTCCCTTGAAGCGGGAGGATTCGCTTGTTCATCTAACTGTAGCTGGGTTGTCACGTTCTCCATAGAGAAGCTACCATAGACCTCGATGCCTCCAGCAATGCCCCCTGCACAGGGAAACCCACTGAATCTTCGGCCAGTCAGCAAAGGTATACTCATACCTATTGCACATCACTGGTGTGTGTGTGTGTTGGGTGGGGTGTGGTTATTTGTTTGTTCAGTAACATCAAATACTTGCTGGGCTCCAATTTACAGTGTCAGGGACTGTGTTAGGCACTGAGATTAGAGATGAATTAGACAGAGCTTCCTGTCCTCGTGGAGCTCAATCCAGAGGCAGACGGTATACTTAAACCACAAAGTCATTTTAGATAGTGGAAAGTGTGGCGATGGAAATACGATGATGAGATACCAGTGACAGGACGGGCTGCCACTTTAGATTGAGTGATGGGAGAAGGCCTTTCGGATGAGCTGAGATAAAGGTGAACAACAAGAAGGTGGCAGTCGTCATGTGAGTATCTGGGGAAAACAATCTCATTTGGCCTTTTTAGTGAACAGAGAAAAGGCCAATGTGGCTGGAGAAAAGGGGAACGTGGTACAAGAAGAGCCCAGGGAGGTGGACTGGGGTCACATCATGTAAGACCCTGTAGACCATGGTCAAGTTCAAACCAGCTTCTGGAGAAAGGCAGGTAATTAGGCACGGGCGACCTAGGTGGGGGTTCCCAGGAGGCAGCTGAAGAGCGGTCCAGGTCCATTCATTGAAATGCTCCCACGAGTGGGCAGTGCGACCCAAAGCTTTGGCTTTAGCCAATCAGAGCCTGGGGGCGGGGCCAGAGCCAGCAGCTAGTCGGCGGCTCCTGTGGCCCACCTGTTCCTTGTCGCTTCGAACTCCCACCTCCTCAAATGAGACTGGCTGTTCTCTGGTTTCCTCGACCACCACGAAAGGAAACCCTGGTCTTCAGCGTCCGGGCCGCTGAAGGAAGCAGGCGGACACTGGCTCCCCCAACGCCGGGATCGCTTTCCCCGGTGTCTGGTCTTGTCTGCGGTTGGGGGTCAAGGCGGCGGCCAGAAGGCCGGCCGGGGCCGTAGCAGGGAGCTTGATGAGCCCCAGAGCCAGAGGGGCCGCAGAAGCCCGAGGTGGGAGGCCACGGGACAGCCCTGTGGCCTGACCCTCGCAGGAGAGACCTGCAGCTTGCTTTTTTTCGCTTAGTACGTCTTGAAGGGTGTCCACGTGGAGACATGAAGACCCACCTCCGTCTTTAAATTGCTGCATGATGCAGAATTACCAGTGCTTAGGTCACCCACTCCCAAGCTAATGGACTCTTTAGTTGATTTTACTTTTCTGCTATAACTAATGGTCCTTCAGGAAACATCTTTGTCATTCTTCTTGTACCTGTATTTCTCTAAAGTTGTCTAATTCCTCAGTCACAGGCAGGCCATCAGTTACATAGGTGAGTGACAAAGTTAGGCTGTGACTTAGAAGGTTTCCCCTGGGGAGGAGGGGAAGGGGATTGGATAAATTCCCTAGGAATGGTTGTGGCCGACAAAGCACAAAGGCCTTGGGGTTAGACATGCTTTTGCTTCCAGTTTTGCTAGTTACATATTGAAGACTGGTAGGCGAGACCCCCAGCCCCCCGGGGCCTTATTTTCCTCATCTGTGAAGAGGGAACACTCGGGTGGTGGTGAGAGGGGCTGGTAAAGTGATCTGTAAGGTTTGTTGCACTGAGAAGGCCTTATATTACCACCCTTATATTACCAGGGTGAGAACAGTAGCCACTCAAACCCCACGGAGGCTGTCAGAACTCTGAGGGCCTGAGAAGGTGGGTCTACCTGGACAACAGCTCGGCCACCCTCAGGCCTTGGAGCTGTGTAGATCCTGGACGTGGGGTGACTACTCTGTCCCAACTGGACAAGACCTCCCCTCATCCGGACACCTTAATGGGCCTGTCAGGTGAGTGGAGCCCTGGTCGACAACGGGTGCCTCACCTGGACCAGACAACATCTGACAAAGGCCTTAATGGGTGAGCAGATCCCCGGGTGAGGAGGGGTTGAAGGGCAGTGGTTGTCCTTTCTACCAGACCTTGATCTCAGGAGACAGAAACGGTAGAATAACAGGCCAAATTTGGCCAATGGGAAGTGCGCACCACCTTTTGGTTAGATTTACTGGCTGTTTATAGAGGGCCTGTCTATATAACGTGAAAAAACTACTCGCAACTCACCACCCTCCACCCGCACCACTTTTCAAAAGAAAACCTGCCCCATCTAGGCCTTCTGGATGTAAAGAGGTTGCCCACGGATAACAGAGTTAGAAAATCGCACAACTTGTAAATGCCCGTTCGTTTTTTTAAAAAGTCATAGGAAAGAAATGTCTTCTGGAAATGACATTTTGAAATGGAATAGTTAAATCACCTCTAGAGGTGACATCAGGGGTGATCCAGGTCCACGTATGTCCCACACATACGTGGGTTAGAGGACATGGAGTGGCAGACCTTGAGGAGAAAGGAAAGAAGCTTCTGTGCCAGACGGGTCACACTTGGGAGACATTTCCATGTCATAACCATTGTTCTGTGTGTGCATTTTATTCCTCACTGCTGTATAAATAGTTGACAATGCTAAGTACTTTTCTGAAATATCTAGTGGATGTTGTGAAGCGCCTGATATATGTTAAAAAGTAGAGGTAGTAAAAAGACATTTTGAAAGTATCTTTTTGTTAAAATTCATATGAAATATTGTTATGTTGTGGGGGGAGGGATTGGCCAAACCTCCTTTCTGAACAGTACGCACTGTGGCTGTGCGCTGGCTCGAGAGGGAGGGATGTGTGTGGATGTGTTCATATTTACATTTTGAGGCTGACCACTGATGTGTGTGCATCTCTTTCGGCTGTACTATAGAAATACATTGCTGAGTAATTAAATGGAAACATATCTCCTTGCTAATATTTTAATAGTATACATTGGATAATGAATTCTCTTAGAAGCATTATACTTTGTGTACTCTGTTGCTTTCTCTCTCATTTTTTTGGGGGGGAGGGTCGCCAAGCCACGTGGTACACGGAGATCTTAGCTCCCCAACTAGGGATTGAACCTGTGCCTCTGGCAGGAGAAGCATGGAGTCTTAACCACTGGACCACCAGGGAAGTCCCTATATCTCATTTTTAATTGAACATTAAGGGAATGCAGTATTTTAATCATAACTTTGACAATATCTTTAGCTAGAGGCCTGTTGCCAATTTTGTCTTTTATGAAATGTTTGTCGCCAAGAGAGGCAGGATTACATTTTTTTCTTCCTGATTGAGTTGGTATAGTGTATTCTTGGTTATCAAAATACTCATATATTGAATAGCTTTGGGACTCTGAAACAGTGAATATTCATGATGTGTGAAAAAGCATGATACATACCTATACAATCTTAATTACATAAAAATGGATGTTTAGTTGTGTAGATACATACATGGGACCTAGAAGGACATGTCAAACTGTAAACTGTGATTATGGGTGACATTTTTTGCTTCTTGTGTTTTTCAGTTTCCTATTATGCACATTAACTCTTAAGAAATATTTTTAAAATCTGTAAAAATTTTACTTTGAAACAATTATTTAGGGACTTCCCTGGTGGTACAGGGGACTCCATGCTCCCAATGCAGGGGGCTGGGGTTCGATCCCTGGTCAGGGAACTAGATCCCACATGCATGCCACAACTAAGAGTTTGCATACCATAACTAAGGAGCTGGCAAGCCACAACTAAGGAGCTTGCCTGCCACAACTAAGACCCGGTGCAACCAAATAAATAAATATTTTAAAAAGCAATTATTTACTGTAAACAAAGGTGGTCTCACACCTCGACAAGACCTAATTTTAAATCATTCAATGGTGAGTGCCTCTGCTGTGCCTGGCACAGTTCTACGCACACGGGATACACAATGAACAAAGCAAAAATGTATGCTCTCAAGGGGCTTACACACCACCTGAACATTTGAGATTTTCTGTGTGGCTGTGTCTAGACAGTGTTTTTTAAAATCTGTACTTTTGCAAATGTAGAGGAATAGGAATCAGATTAATTTTCTAAACACCACCCAGGGAAGGCAGGCAAATTTCTCTCCGTGTGTGGTATTCATCCAGTGAACTAATACAATTCTGTGGCCTCCAACTGCAAATCAAATTTTCTGTAGGTCCCCCCTCTGGAATAGCTGTTTGGGTCACTTGTATAAAGGGGAAAGTATCCATCAAAGAAGCGGACTATTTTGTGTTAATAAAAGATTGTTTCTATCAAGTTACCGCTGGTGACTTTTTTCCTGAAACAATGACATCATCCTAAAAACATCATAACGATGAATTCATATTGTTCTGTTTTACGCAAATGCTTGGTTCTTAAGAGAGCTGTTGGACCCGGCAGCATTTCTAAGCTAAACACAGTAAAACAGAAGTTTTCATTGATCCTCTCCTCCACACGCTCTTGTGCTAAATGGAATTACAGTATGATTGACTCCAAATCTTTTTGCTGTGGGAGGCGCTATGTGGTAAGTAAGAGAATGGCTTTGGAGTTGGGTTGGCTTTGAGGCTCACTTCCAAAGCTTCCTAAGTGTGTGACCTTGGGCAGGTTCATCTTGCTAAGCCTCAGTTTTCTTCTCTCTCTAAAAGAGGGATATAACAGTCTCTACCTTCAAGAGCTGTAGTGAGGATTAAATGAAACTGTGAATTAATACCTATCACATAGTAAATACTCAACCAGTGATCACTTTAATTATCTGTCTGGCACGGGCTGAGTACGGATGGGGAGGGGAACTGGATTCTTCCCGTTTTATCCTTAGGGTTGGGAGAAGGAGTTCTGGGTTCTGAATCAGAAAACCATAGTATTGGTTCTGCCACGAACTGGCTGTATGACTTTGGGCAAGTGACCTTCCTTTTCTGAGTCTGTTTCCTCATTTATTAAACAAGATAAAAGCCAACATTTGTTGAACGTCCAAGGGATAGGCTTATGTGTGGTATTACATATATTAAATCATTGATCCCTCACAGCAGACCCGGGTGGGAGGCGCTATTATTTTTCCATGCACAAACAGAGCTGTTAACACTCGGGGGGGGGCAGGAAATACTTGCCAAAGGGCACACAGCAAGTGAGGGGCAGCTCAGGACTCAAACCCAGGCAGCCTGACTTGGAAGTCCAGGCTGAGGAATGTGGCCATTCACACCAGGTTCAGTGTCACACACCCCATCCCAGCATTATTAGTCTTTCAGGGACCTTAGTGATACACTGTTCAGCTTTTCCCATTTGACAAATAGCAGAAAGTAAGACCTGAGCAGGATAAAGAACTTATTCAGGGTCACACAAATTAGTGGCCTGAGTGGACCAAGAACCCAAGTCTCAGAACCCTTCCAGCCCAGAGAGTCAGAGGTCCGCCCCTGAGAGTCTTTTTAAAAACGAAAAACTGCACTTTCATTGTCAGTTTGCCTGGGGTAACTGTTTACACCTTAGTCTGATCACAGCCCTACTTTCCTCCTATCTTCGTAAATTCTGAGGAGCTGACCCCAGTCACTTGGTGGCCGGGGCTTCATCAGCTCCACCAACAGCTGAGAGGAGGCACCGGGAAGTCAGAATGTGTTTCCCGCTCATAAATACAAGACAAGACGTGCCAGTTTCTTCTGCGCGTTTCTGCAAAGAACCGCGTGCTCTCTGCGGACCCTCAGCAGTGGGGGAGGCATGTGGGAGCAGCCCTCCGGCCTCTTGCCCTGCACTGGAGGACAGGCGTGGATAAGCTGTCACCCAGCGAGGCCACAGGTCTGTGTCGCCACCTACCACTGCACCTCTGAATGCGGTAAATTACAAAGTGGAAACCTGTGAAAAATCCGTGGGTTTAGAAACCTCGCGCGCTCTGCACATTCCCACTAGGACTCTCCCTGGCTTGATGCTGTTTCGATTCCTCGGGGAACAGGAAGGTCTGTGCGGTAGCTCTCTGTGCGGTCAGGGGAATCTTTGAGGGTCCTTGAGACCCTTTTTCAAGAGATCCACTAATAGCAAGACGTTACGTACCTTTTTCACTCTAATTCTCTCTGGAGTTTTGCGGAGGCTCCCCGCACGGCGTCTGACGTCATGACAGACCACAGAAACCCGGATGAGAACCCAGCTGTCTGCTATTAAGTGGGATGTGCAAGAGATTTGCAAAACTGGAAAACGAATCCACTCTTTTATGGAAAACATGTTCATAAAAATGTTACTTCTGTTAACATGTTTTCCATAAAAGAGTCCTCTATGCTTAGATCCTGTGTTTGGGGATGAAAGGAAACTAACCAGAACTGGTCCACAGCATGAATAAATCATTACACCAATCAATCAGTCAGTCTCCCAGGTGGTCTGCACTCCAGCTGAGCCTTCCCTCTCCCCTAAAGCAAGCTGCCTCATCTCTGGTCCACAGGCACTAGATGGCTCCCAAGGGCCCTTCTGGTTTCAGCAACTAAGACCTGGGAGCTCTCCTTAGATTATAACCAAGCAGGACCCTATGGGGCCTTCCTGGGACAAATACCCCTTACCCTCTGCCACCTCTTGTCTGTAGAAAAACTTTAGCCAAAGAATAAATTTAATCAGAGAAGAAAATGCAGAAAGAAATGCAAACAGTCAAAGAAGACAAAATAATCAGAGTTTAACCATTAAGGAAAGTCAAGGACCTTTAGTTCCTCCTCAAGGGCTACAGATAATATTCTGAGCCATATCCTTTGAGCTGTTTTACAGATACTGAAACCTCCACCAGGTGGAAGAAGTTACCTACATGATGACCAGACTGTAGCCATGACATGAGCTGCTCCATCTTGCACAATTCCAAGAACTGGCCTCAAGGAAATGGGAACAAAGCGACCCTGGAACTGAAGATTAACTGTACTTAAAACAATCAAGATGAGGCTGATCAGACCTCTGCATGACCAATTTCAAGGTGACTGTTGGAGCTGACTGTGCTGTTCTGCACGTAGCCCCCCACCCACCTGTGCACCCCTAAAACTCCCCTTTAAAAGCTCTTGCCCCTGATCAACAGTGGGGAGTTGGTTCTTTGACACATGAATCCACCTTCTCCCCAGGACTGCCAGCTTCCTCATTAAAGCTATCTTTCCTTTTACCCAACACTTGTCTCTCGGTATTGGATTCTTGAGTGACAAGGAGCAGAACCCGAGTTTGGTAACAAGATAGGGACTCCACACCACTTGCCAGTGTTGATCTTTTCTGAATGTTCGTGAAACAGGAACCATAGGCACCCAACAGCATTGCAGGGACATTCAGATATGACAGTGAATGTGGAAATCCTGTGAAAATTGAAAAGCACTGGATAAATATGAACTTGAACAAAGACCTGAAAGGCTAAGCATAAATATGGACACAACATACAAAAGATAAGATAAAATCGCAAATGAGACACTTGTCAAAATGTTCTGAGATATATTAATTTATATCTATTGGAAAACCCCCCTATAAGCAACTATATGCAGAAAAATCTCAAAAGACCAAAAGCAATCTATGTCAATGGCATGGGCTCAGGAATTTACCCTTATTCCCCGTTTAAAACCCATCAGATTTCCCTGTGACTATAAAAATAACACATGGTCTTTGTAGAAAATTTGAGAGATAGGGGAAAGCATGAAAAGGGAAATAAAAGTCACCCATAATCCCACCACCCAGAGATAACTATTAAGATTTTTGGTATATCTCTTCTATGCTTAAAAAAACCCCTGTATTTGTGTTTTTACATGATTGGTATCACACTAAGCACAGTTTCACTTAACATCGCACTAGGAATAGTTCTCCAGGACATTACAGATTCTTCGTGAATATGAGTGTAAAGGCCACTTCTGGTCCAGCCCCACACGAGACCTGAACGTTTGTAGCAGGCTGGGCGCCATGCTGCCTGGATGGGGAAAAAAGGAGACACCAGAAAAGCAGATGCGGGAGACCCGAGTCCACAACACTGATAAATTAGGGGCTGATCTCCTGTGGGAGGGAGTTCTGGCTCTGAGCAGGCTCCTTCTAAATGAGGGAATTTCCCTGCTTCACTGCAGGATGTGTTGGTGAATTTCTTTCATCTGAGATCGGGCCTGGCCAGCGTCACTGGCAGAAGGCTCGAATGTGAAGGGCAGCCAGGATAGAAAGTGTTTCTGAACTGACACTGACAGCCAGTGGAAAATGCAGCTCTATGTGCTCTCTGACTACTTACACCTTTTCCGGAGGGAGATTAGCAAGAGTCAGGGTCCCCGGGTAAGACACTGCTCCAAGCGGCTTTGGGCTTTCAGCTCTGTGGCTGAGTGAGGGTCAAGAAGCAAAACCAAACAACAACAAAAAAGAAATCACACCCAGATAGTTGGTAAAGATAGCACTTTCAAGTCACCTGGGGTCTTCAGATGACCAAAAGTCCCAGCCGTTGCTGGGGTGTCATGTTGGTGTGAAACTAGCAAAGAGGAGAGAGAGGAGAAAAAGGGGTGGGGGTAAGGGATGCCCCAAGTGTCATTCTTGAGGCTCGGATTGTCAAGTTCAAAGTGCTCTTGGCTTTCTTCCTCTGGAGAGCGCTCATTACATCATGGAGTAAGCGATGACACAATAGTTCATCTCTGAATCGATCAGCTTTCTGTACTTCCTGTAAATTTCCCGCAGTGTCCTGTCCACTTCACGAATCTCATGTCTGTTTGTATAAATTCTCACCTGTGCCGATAGACAAACACCCCTGCTTGTGTGTGCGCGTGCACACACACACACACACACACACACACAGTGGCTACATCACCCAGACCCCGAAGATAATCTGAATGATGTACACGTACAATTGTTGGCAGAACCAGGAAAAGCCCAAAACCAACTAAGGATGAAAGCTCCAGATTCCCTTCCGTGAAATTGTTAATTTCCAATGGACGGACTTGTGAGACGTCCACCCCCCATGCCCTGTCTCACTCGTGACCTTCATCCCACAGCAGGAACACTGGGGCTGGATGCCTGCCCGCCCAGGGGCCTGGATGCCCTTGCCTGATGCCCGTGGAACCCACCCCAGGGGGGCTCTTACCTTGAGTGTGCGCAGGGCACACCGCCCTTCTTCCTGACTCTTCAGGATCTGCTCCACAAAGTTAACGTGAAGGAAAGCACTGATTTTGAAGTAAAACAACTTCCTGCAGGATAAGATGAGGAGGTGCAGCTCCTCGTCCAGAGACTCATGGCTGTTGTTGAACTCAACAGTTAGTTTCTGGAAAAGCACCAAAGGGGAAGACAGGTGTGAACAGAGATGCTGGGACTGGCTGGATCATTTCATAACACTTTCATGACCTGGCTTTGGCCTGGTAGCCCCTGGTGGTTCAAGTGCTTTAGATAAGGGGCACTGGACAAGCAGTTGTCGGAAGAAGGGATTTGGGAATGAAAGGGATCTCATCCAAATGTACGAAACTTGGAGTTTCAAGGCAATGTATCTGGAGTCTGGAGATCAAAGTGGTGGTCCTGGCCCTGCGATGGACTAGCCAGGTGACCACGGGCAGCACCGAATGGTTATGATGTCTGCCTGCCCACTTCAGGGCTGTGTGAGCATAAATGAGCTCTTAGCACGTTGTCATCCCTCACTGTTAGTAGTGGTACTTATACGCTTGAGTATCAATCCTCACAGCCTTCTGAGAGGTCTTTGCTGGGGGCACAAAATGATCCCGATTTTGTAGATGGGGAGCTGCCAGACTAGAGAACAGCCCACACCTCTGAGCTCTTCTGTAACTTGGGTCAAATTTGGCTTTTTGTCTGGTTTGGAGTCACACTGGGTCCTGTGTGCTGCTGTGACTGGGGGGAGAAGTAGAAGCTGCTGCTGACCTGCTTCTCACCTGTAAAGGCACCTGCATGCTCAGGCCTCACAGCTCTGAGCCAGGGATATAGGAGCTTGCCTTGGTTGACAGCCAATCAGGAATTGGTTCCACGTATAAGAAGTGAGCCGTAGCTTTTGTCCTCTGTTGCGGTCTTGGGGACCGGGAGAGGCTTAGTTTGCTGACATTTCCCAGAACCTCAATTTGACCTTGAGTGCGTGTGTGCAAGCCAAGAGCAGGTAGCAGGAACCTGAGGGGCAGCCACTCCTCACAAGCCTCCCAGCCCTCAGCTCACACTTACCTGCAGAGTGTGCCGGTAGGTGGGCAGGAGATCCATCAGAGTGGGCCTCATGGACCAGTCGGGGTTGCTGAAAGAGTGGTTTCGCAGACCGATGCCCCTGATCGGGATCTCCTGCAGGAGGATCCGGGCCAAGTGCTCATACTTCGTGACTTGCTCAAAGAAGAAGTTGACTTTCAGGTTGGTGGCGTATCTGGCCAGCTTGGCCCAGGACATGCCCCAGATGACCTGCCTGTGGGGGTCATGAATGTGGCACTTGATGTTCATGGTCCAGAGGGTGTCGGCATTGTTCTCACACAAGTTCTCCAGCAGCTCATCGGAGATGCAGTTGTAGTTGAGGGTCAGGGACTCCAGGTTGCGGAACGTGGCCATGGTCTTGTTGAACTGGGGGCTGCTGTAGACAGCGAGGTGGTGGCTGAAGTAGTCCTGGATGTTGAGCTCTGACACCACACTCTCTTTCCTTAAGCAGCTCAGGGAGTTGAGGATGTAGCAGCCTTGCTCCACAGTGAGCCTAGCCCCTTTTAGGTTGAGATAATCCAGGTGCTTGCCCATTTTCTTCAAGAATAAGCTCAAGCTTTCCATGAACATCCTCCTGATGTTGTTCCTCCAGACCAGGCGGTCCAGTTCCAGGTGCTGGATGGACAGAGATTTCAGACGGTTGTTTCTCCTGCCCAGACACGAGAAAAGGCCTTGCATGGTGACCTGGAACTTCCTGGTCTGGACAACGTTGTAAGGATTCAGGAGTTTGATCTCCAGGTGCTCCAGATAATGACCAAATTTCTTAACATACCAAAGAGCCAACTCATATTCGTACGCGTGTACCCTAGAAGGTCTCCCACTAAACGTGATGGTCCTGTATCGCCAGAGGTCAGCCGAATACATCATCTGGTTCCACTTTCTGCACACAAGGGCTGCCCTGGACCTGTCCTTGTCTCCCAGCCACCAGAAAATACGATGTAGGCACACATCGGGCAGGGTGGCCCAGTAGCTCCGGTGTTGAGGCTGGATCAGTTGGCCTTCTTCGTCCATCAAGGAACCGGGATGTCCACTGCAGCTGTGTGGTAGGCAGAGCTTCCAAAAATGAGGAAAGAAAAACAATCACTTGTTTTCTGTGGGGAGTAAAAAGGAAGAACCATTGCCTGCCAAACACATATTAAACCCAATGGAACAAACTTGCACTATGGCCCCATGTGTAGGTACTGGGCTGGTGCAGGGGGTGCAATGATAAATCCACCATACTGTGCACACCTGCAAGGAGTCACAGCCCATCAGGGGTCTATCAGGGACATAGACCAGGACTCAATGACAGCACTGTGGGAGACATGAAAATCCTCAGGCATATTCATGGTGCAGGGTGGCACAAACGGGGGTATTAGTTCTGTATGTGTAAGAAGAAGTAGAGAGGGCTGCTCAGAGGAGGTGGCATCTGAGCTGGGTTTTGCAGGGTGAGTAGGATTTGCAAGGCAGACAGGTTGGTGGTGGAGGAACTGGTATAGTCCAAGCAGAGGGAGCAAGATGGGCAAAGCCACGGAACTGTGAGTATGAGTGGTGTGTTCACATTCACGGAACTAAAAATTGCTTGGAGCTTAACTTGTGAGGGTCAGGGAGTGATGGAACTGGAGCTGGAGCAGCGGGAGGTGCTGGTTCAAGGGCATCATTCAAGATGCTCTGAATGATGTGATAAAGGCTGTGTCCTACAGCCAGGGATCCTCACTGTCCCCTCTCCCTAAGACTTTGGAATTCTGACATCTTCTCTGGATGAGAATCAGTGTCTGTGTTGAGTGACATTGCTGATGGCTGTGTTTATATTCAGAAGGTGCAGCAGCAGAACAAACGTGGAGAACCTCAGCTGAGGTCAGGGCAGGTCGAAGGATCACACGCCCAGAACTGACGTGGTCAGTCTTGAGGTAAAGAAAGAATACTCTGGGGGAATGGAGGAAGGATGGTCCATAGTAGAGGCCAGGCTTGAGGCCTGGGACTAGGGTGGCATTATAGTGGGAATCGGGGTGGGTTCTCTGGAAGACATGATTTGGTAACTGGTGAACACCTGAACTGGGAGGACTGAAAGGTCTCTGACTTGGCTGTTGGATTGCAGGTGGTATTCCCCAGCCAGGCTAGGGAGTCCCAGGGAAGAACTGGGCTAAGGCCCCACCAGATACACTGAGCCCTCGGTCAGACGGTTCATAGCCATCTGATGTAATCTTCATGGCTTTGCTTTCAATGTTTCCCCTGCCTGAGAACTACCCTCTTTTTCTTTACCCCTCCCCAACCCCCCATTTTTAAAGTTCAAGCCCTACCACTCCATAAAGCTTTTATTGGCTTCTTTACCAGGTAACCCAAGGCCATTCATTGTGGTTCACAAAAACTCAGAGCTGGAAGAGATCTGAGAATTTATTTTTTTTTTTTAACAGATGGAAACTAGGCACAGAGAGGTGAAGGGGCTTGCCTGTGGTCACACAGCAAGTTAGTTACAGGACTCAGGCTAGACCTGGGCTTTCTTACTCTTTCTCTTATACTATTTTCCTACCTCCACTTTTCAGGCCTTGGCTTCAGAGGGACAAGTTAATCATAATTTTCAGTTCAGGACAGACACTTGTCTGTGCAAGACCTCTCTTTGATTCTATTTATTCATTTATTCCCTTTTAATTCTATGTCCCACTCCATTGTTCCCCACCACAGGCAACTATTCCAGTGTGTTTGATGTGCTGCTCTTTGTTTGTGTGCGTGCTTGCCAAATGTGTGTTCAGTGTCTGTAAGCATCATTCATGTTGCCCTGCGTACGTCTCACACGGCATCTGTCATCTGAATAGACCCGGTGGTGGGTATCCCCTTCTCTCTCTTACCCACTCTCCCTGTGATGGACCCCCAGGCCTCTTCCAGCTCTCCCCAGCAGCACAGTGGCAATGAGCATCCTCAAGCAAGCTCCCGTAGGGGACCTATTTTGGGGTCTTCCCCGTGCCTTTGTCCTCCCTACCCCATGATCACCTACAGAACAGTTTGGCCCCTGCCTCCAGCCGGCCCTCCCATCTCCCACCCAGACAGACTTCCACACGGGAACTGGTAGCAGCCTGCCCCCACCCAGGACACAGGGCTCCAGGGGGGTCAGCCGGCTCCCCTTCTCTTTCCCCTCTCTCTCTCAGTGTCCATCCTTAGGATAATCTTAGTATAATCTAAGCCTTTCTCTCCCAGAAACACACACACTCCTTGAGACTAGGGGACAGCCTCATTCTTCTTTTGAGGAAGTTCTTAAACATTTAACTAATGAAGAAATAAGGTTGTGTCTTCAATCACATATAAACTGCCCGGGGCTAGGGGACTCCACGGCACTTAGTAAGGAGCAAGGCACCTAAGAGATGCTCAAGAAAAGCTAAACCAGGGAATTCCCTGGCGGTCCAGTGGTTAGGACTCCTCACTTCCACTGCAGGGGGCACCAGTTAGATCCCTGTTCAGGGAACTAAGATCCCACAAGCCTCCCAGAGCGGCCAAGGGAAAAGAAAAGAAAAGAAAAGAAAAAAAAGAGAAAAGAAAAGAAAAGAAAAGAGAAAAGCTAAACCAGTTCGAAAGCTAATCGAAGCCCTTTGACCCAGCAAGGTCACAGGGTCTGAAGAATTATCAGACACTTTAAGCCATGGGGGGCGGGGGGGTTGGAAGGACATCTTTGGTGGGCTGGGAAAGGTATTGCAAGTGGTCCAAAAGTCATGTCACCGCCTGGAACCTCCCCTCTTGTAGCTTAGTGGGTTGGATCCTGGTTCTGTCAACTGCGGTATGGGACCTTAGGCAAGTTAATTAATTTATTTATGCCTCAGTCTCCACATCTGTAAATATGGGTAATAATACTACCTTTCTCTTAGCGTTGTGGGGATTAAACGGGCTGATATACGGAAAGCACCAGAACAGTGCCTGGCACACAGTAAATGTTATACAAGTGTTTGCTGCTATCAGAAAGTGGGCGGCAAGGTGCTTCCAAAACATCCCTGTAGGGAAGGTACTTACAAATGGGAGGTTAGGAAAGTGTCCCGGTGAGACGGCGTGCTAGGTGGGGAGCGGGATTCCAAGCCAGCCTAAGGACGCTGGAACCTAGGCTGGGTTTACCACGTCACACAGCTGCCAAGCCTGGGAGGAAACCTGGGTGTCCGATCACCCGGGGAGGGGAGGTGGCCCAGGAGCCTCGCGGGGTCGGTAGGTGAGGAGGGCAGCCCCGCACCCCCGCGCTGGCCTCGGGGCGTCCCCGGCCGGCGCCCACTCGCGCCGCCTTACCCGCTGCTCGCCGAGACCCGCCGCGCGCTGCTCGGCCTGCTGCGCCCGCGACGCCTCGGCTCCGACGCCACCGGCGCTATCGCCGGCTCCGCGCCCGGCCCCGCAGAGGCTGGAGGCCGAGTGGCCGGCCGCCTTTGTGACGCGCCGCCACTTGCCGGGCTCTGTTCATGCCCGCGGCCGCGGGGCCCAAACCTGGGGCTGCCAGCTGAACCGATCGTGCGCGTGCGGGGCAAGACGGGTCCCCGCGCAGGTGGCCCGGGAAGGCACCCTGGCCGGGGAGCCAGAGGCGGAAGACTGGGCCCCGCGACCCCTGCCCGTCCCTCCTCATGCGAGAAAGAGGTCCTGCCCCCGGACTTGGGGCGCAGGCCCGCGCAGTCGCCACCTTTCCTGTCCTGACCCATCCTCGGGGTCCTGTCCAGTCCCGGGGACCCAGAGTGTGGGGCCTCTCTTTGGGAAACCACTGTCGCTGCCAACCCAAGGAAAGTCTTAAGCAAACGTGACTTCGCCAACTTGACAAAGCTTGAGAAATGCCCCACTTTTCCAGTTTCGGGAGGGTGGGGTGTCCTGGGCCCTTCCTTCCCTGGTGGGGTCTGGGGTCTCCCCATGGGCCAGGCAGAAAGGTAGGGTGTGGGGAGGTGGGCTGCCAGGAAGTGGGCTGCATCTCTAGGTGTCTCCCAGCTGGTCTCCCTGTCAACAGCCCTCACTAGCACCTCTTTGTGCTTTGCCTGGCTCTCCCCTGCCACCCAGCCTCATTTTTCTCTTCCTTTCTCCCTTTCTTCTTTGCTGCCACTCCCCTTTCCTTGCCGTGCTAGCCGCTGCCATCTGTGGCCCTGGAAAAACAGTGAAAAATCTACAGAAAAGTGGAGGACAAGTTTTCAGGGAGGGCTTTTTTATTCTCCGGGGACAAAGCTGGGTTCCCTAAGGTGTCCAGGCTGTGTGCAGCCTAGATGCTTCATCAGAATTCTCAGGCAGAAGAGCCAGAGCCCTTTTTTCTTCTGGTAGCTCCTGGGGAAACCAACATCTCGGCTCAAAAGGAGGAAAGCAGTTAGAATCCAAACCTTTTCTTCTACAAGAAAGAAACCCAGTGAATAAAACCCATCTCTTTTCACAAGTAAAGACTAGCACAGAAAGCAAGCAGAAAAACCAGTGTAAAAACAAAATCTTCTAAATCTGTTGTACCTTTTCTTTTCCAAAGCTAGCTGGGACTTCTCACTTGTTTTCCTTTTGATGAAGCTAACCACCAGCATTTCTCCTAAAGAAATGGATATTAAAAAAGTTCAATGTGTTTAAAGTGGAGCGTTAGTTCCTAGGATATCTCTGGGTAATCCTATCCCCAGTTCCCAGAGCAGGAACCCTGAGCTACAGATGGCATAGAAAATGTAGGGAGCCCAGTGAGCCATGAGGCGTCTATGGGAGGCTTGGGACAATGTTTAATAGAGGCCTATCATCATGAGGGGGGTGGGCAAACAGATCAGAGGATACCCACACCATGGACTCTTATGCCATTAAAAAAGGGGGAGGGCAACGTCATTTGACTTGGACGGATGTCCTTGGGTGTTGATGAATCGTAACATTAAGATGCAAAGGAATGTGTATAATTGGACTCCAAATGTGTATGTGTGTGTGTGGTTATATAACAGAGTTGCCAGATAAAATACAAGATGTCCAGTTAAATTTTAATTTCAGAGAAACAAAGAATTTTTTTTGTATAAGTATGTCTCATGAAATTATTTTGTAGTTATTTTTGTCCCAAGTAATGAATTTTTATTTGCTAAATTCGGCAACCCTATTATGTAAGGATGGAGGGAAGTATGGAAGGAAATTTCAAATTGTGGGAGGCAAGGAAATATGGCACTAATAACACCCCCAGCAAGCATGAAATTCACTCAGCTTTGTAAAATTATGTGCTGTGTGCATATAGAGAAGAAGTTAGAAGAAACAAGATCTAGGTCTACTTTTTTGTAAGGAGTGTGCATCATATATTCAGTGAAAAAGGCAAATGGCAGAGTAATGAATATAGGAAGATGATATATAGGGGAAAAGAAAAAACAATTCAAACCCCATAGAGGCTTGTTCATGTTTGTGTGAACAGAGGTAAAGCTTTGGAAGGACACCCACCAGGATACTGAAACTAGTATCTCAGGGCATGGGACTGGGGAAGTGGGGTGGGTGTGGGGGAGGATGAGCTTTATCTTTATATTTATTTGTATGGTATCATGTCAACTGGTTACAACAAAATCTAGTATTTAGTAGTATCTAGTACTTCTGTATTTTGAAAAACATCAAATAATGAAAGCTTTTTTTTTTTTTTTTTTTGAGTGACACATCCTGTTTGGGGCTTAAGAGCATAATCTTTGGAACTATATACACCTGTATTTTAGGCTGGATTCTGACACTCTCTAGTTGTATAATCCTGGGGAAGCTACTCAACCTTTCTGTTTAGTTTCCTTATCTGTAAGATAGGGATAAAATACCTGCATGTTTTTTATAATGATTAACCATTTGTAAAGAGCTTTGCATTGTAACTGGTGCATAATGGTTAACTACCTCTAATACTAATTCTTATTATTATTGGAAAATAATCTAGGATGTAAAAAATCAGGCTATTGAGGCTGCAAATCCTGATCTGTTGGAGGCAAGATACCAGCTGACTTAGTATCTTGACCAAGGCTCTGATCTCTGGGCCTGGATTGCCTTATCTACACTATGAGCTAGAGAGCTAGATTGGGTATGCTCTGTTCATTTGTTTGCTCCACAGTTTTGGGGCATTTGCTGTGGTTATTCCCTGGGCTGGGAACTGGAGATACAGAGATGAAAGATCTGGCTCTGCCTTCAGAGGTGGGAGATGATGCACATATATAACCAGGTGATAGGTGCTACGAGAATGGATTTGGACACACAGAGAAAGGGGAGATAAAGATGTCTGAGAATATCCTGCAGGTCTTGGATTTCTTTAAACACTGTCCAGATGGCTCCCAACCGGATAAGGAGAGAATGGAAGCTGGGTACCTGATGTTGGGTTAGGGTTGGCAGGGGAAGTAGGATGCCACACTGAGAACACCTCCTCAGAATGTCATAGGCTGTCTCGTCTTCTACAGGAGAGGAGGCCCTGAGCTTGCCATCAGACTTCAAAGGCAGATCCGTGGTTTTGTTTGTGCCTCTTGGTGCTTGCCGTGTTGACTTTTCAGAAAGAAGGGGAAATCTTCTTGTATTTTTCGTCTTTGGACGGACGCCTTTCTCTGCTGTGGAAGTTTGATCTTCAGCAGCCTGATTTGAAAGGGATGAAGGAGGAATATCTGGTTTCCCAACTGGAGAATATGTCACAGAATCTGAGATTGGACGGCATCTGTCCTGCAATTATGAGTCATACTTCAAATTTTAAAATGACCTCAGCTTTAATGGTGGACAATACAACAGGCAAGATAACCTGAAATTTTCCCACTCTGAAATGCTGGATAAAATATGACAAACATTCACTGAGCTGACTTTGCAAGAAAGCAAGCAAGCTCCATGTTCTAGGAATGAAGACCTGACCTGTTAAGCACATGAGCTGACACTTTAGGAGGAGATGTGGGGTCAATCTCGTATCTAAGAGCTTGGATAAGAGAAGAGTCCCATCCACACAAGATGTGGAATTGGAAGTAAGATTCCCCTTTCCCTGCGTAAAGCTGGGAACCTTGAAGGCTAACCTGTGGTGGCTAAGAGAAAAGAATCGGCTAATTGGAAAAGGAAAGTGGCAAGAGAGCTTGTCTACCTTGGACTAGAAATTGAGGGTGCGGAAGCAAAACCGACACTCCTGAAAACTCAAAATCCGACGCTCATGCCATTCTTGTATTTGGGGTTCAGATTTACAAAATCCTCATGCTCTGGGAATACCCAAGCAGAAGAGTTAATGTAAAATTTGGGATGTATGGCAGAAGCAATCACAAAATCCCTCTGGAGGTTACATAATCCCAAACTAGGTCATACAGGATTCTCACAGATAGAGTCTCACCAAATAGAAGCTCACTATTCAAATTTACACACAAGGAAACACTCTACCTTGGGTAACAGTCACAGACACAATCATTAGCAGGATTAGTCTCCAAGGAGTTCAGATAACAGAACTATAGGAGACAGACTGTAAAATAAATTAATTAAAAATGATTCAAACAAGAGAAAAGAATACGACCCTATGAAAAAAAGAGTAGGTGAATTTGAAAGAGAGGTAAACAGAACTTCTTGAAATGAACAATACAGACACTGAACCTCAATGGATAGGCTTAAAAATAGCAGGTTAGATTTGGCCAAGAAAGAATGAACTTGAAAACAGGATTTGAGGAAATTATTCAGAATATAGGAGAGAGAAATAGAAAATGTGAAAGGTTAAGGGACATGAGGATAGAACGAGAAGGCCTGATGTACATCTAATATGTTCCACAGAAAGAGGTGGGAGAACACGGAGGGGTTAGGGAATATTGGGGATTCCAAGAGATTATAGCTGAGACTTTTCAGAACTGATTAAGGCAGAACTAAATCTTTAGATTTGGGCAGGAGAAATTCTGAAGAAGAAAGAGAAATATAAACACTCTTGAGCATATTGTTTTAAGCAGGATGAATAAAAATAAATCTTCTCTTGGGTGCATTGCAGTGAAACCAGGAAGATCAAAGGCAAAGAGGATCTTGAAATCAACCAAAGAAAAAGGGTTATCCACAAAGGAATGGCAGTTACACTGAGAGCAGACTTATCAACAGCAATCATAGAGGTGGGAAGACAGTGGAATGAACTTCAAAACGCTAAGAGAAAATAACGGTTAACGTAGAATTGGATACCCAGTTAAACTACCATTCAATAATGCAGGAAAGGGCTTCCCTGGTGGCGCAATGGTTGAGAGTCTGCCTGCTGATGCAGGGGATACGGGTTCATGCCCCGGTCCGGGAAGATCCCGCATGCCGCGGAGCTGCTGGGCCCGTGAGCCATGGTCGCTGAGCCTGCGCGTCCAGAGGCTGTGCTCCGCAACGGGAGAGGCCACAACAGTGAGAGGCCCACGTACCACACACACACAAAAATAATAATAATAATGCAGGAAAAAAGTACCTGTGTTTACTCCTCACAGCTTCTTGCTGAGGGAACTACCTAGATGTGTATTTCAGGAAGAGAGAAATCCTACCCAGACGGAAAGCTTGGGATTTAAGAAAGAACATGAGCACAGAGAAAGGTAAATGTGTGAGTATATCCAAGCAGGCATGAATTGCATAAAATGACAGCAGTGATAATCACTAAAGAGGGACAGTATGAAAACAAGGTGAAACTAAATTCCATAGCATTTACATATAAGGTGGGAATAGAGAATTGGAGTCAACTTGTTCTCAAATCCATATATTGTTTGTAAGGATCGTAGGGAATATGATTAATTTAGACTTAATATTAAGTCAAGTATTCCTATTAAAATGCACTAAATGTCACTAATGGTAAATTTTATATGTATTGTCCCACAATAAACAAAAAGGTCTAGATCATCCCTAGGGTCTCTTTAGTTCTGATATTCATATTTCTCTGAATTGAAGGGTAAAGAAAGGACAAACAGCGCTCCATCCAAGCAGAAGGAAATGAGTTCTTTGGAGAGAAGCCTTAGGAAGTTTCCCCAGAAAGAAAATGCTCCATCTTGCAAAAGAAGGGAGCAGCTTGGCACGGGCTAATGCACTAAAACGTGCTCAGAGTGATGGAGGGAGGAGTCTGTGAATGTTCCCAGGCAAAAGCAATCGATCAATCAATCACATCGTGACATCTTTACAGAGTCCCCCTTTTGGTACCTAGCCTTGATATTAGTTTCACCGTGGGAAGACGGAGAAAGTTGTTAACTTTTTCGAGGGAGCTAACAGTCTAATTGAGAAGACTCCCGCATGGGACAGAAAATAATAAGGCAGGTCCTATTAAGGACCAAATTGCCATGTCCAGGCCCTGAAGGCTGAAGATGTTTGGAGGTGATCAATGATAGCTGGACTGGTCAGGGAGGCTCCTTGAAGGGCTGGCACGATGGGAGGCCAATTATGTGTGCTAAATTAGCCTAAACCAATTCACAACATCCCTTTATGAACAAAGCAAAACTGAATATGGGAACCTCTGTTATCCATGCTGTGTAAAATTGGACCCAGAACCTACCTTTCATATTACACTTTCTGGAATATGGACTAGCTATTGGCACCATTAGAAAATAACTAATTTCTACTCACCACATGGTGGAAATACTTATTTCCTGGGATCATTTGGTTGCAATAATGAGAGCAGATGTTGCTTTTAGGAGCTGAAATTCTCTTCCCTGAAAAAGCATGGAAACAACAGCACAAATTATTGCCCTTGACAATGGCTAGCCCGACTGTCCCACAGCTGCGTACATGGCCTGCAGTCCTGATGATGAACTGTCCCCGGCCTGCCGTGAGTGTCCTGTGCTGCCAGGGTCCTTGGCCACACAGGCCACCCACAGCAGGAATCACCCACATCATTTCCTTTAAGCTGCAAAAGTGCACTCGGGGCAGCACACAGCCCTGATGAAGAGACATTTTCCTGGAGCAGGACTGGTTTCTAAGGAGACAGAAGGAGCCGTTACCACAGATGCCAGCCCCGTTCAGTCTGACTGCTCTTTCATTTCACCAGTCTCTGAGCTCTGTGATCAAACGAGGAGTTATTGCACACATCTTTGTTGACTGTGCTGAAGCTGTGTTGTGTTGTCTTGTTGAAGTTGTGTTGTGTTGATGAAGTTGTGCTAAAGAGTTGTCTGTTGGCTGTGTTGAAGCCCAGCCATGCTGGAAATGTACACGAATCTCAAGCACTCCAGTTTTTCATTTGCCGATTTTAGTAAAATTGTTTACCAGGAGAGACTTACCATCCAAAGGATTTTAGGCTCTCTCCACGTGTTACTGTGTTACTAAAACAACCAGTGACACAAGATCTGTCACACTGCTGTCCTCTGTAAACACACCTCATGAAGAGGTAACCAGGTCAAGAGAACACACAGTGGTACCAGGCGGCCAACACATTGGCCCAAAGGTCAGGAGTTACAACTAGATCCCTTCTGTCCGCTGCTGATGGTGGTAAAAGCTCCTGATTTGGTGTCAGGGAACTTGGGTGTCCCGTCTGGTTTCTGCCTCTAGCAAGCCCCTGTTTCATTCTATGCATAGGTTTCTCATCTGTAAAAGGATGCAGGTGGGTCTCTGCCAGGCTGGAATTGTGCTTGAGGGGTTCAAGGAAGCCTCCCATTTTGTCGGACCCCCACTGCCTCTGCACTCATCTGTGTAGCTCCCAGGCCCGCAGCTCCTGGCGTCTTGGTCTCCCTGGACCAGTCATTTAGAGACCACAGTAGACACACAAGAAGGCTACTCTAGTACGTGGTCCAGAATAGCCAGATGGATTTGAGACATGTGCATCTGTCATCACACATGTCACCTGTCCTGCTGAGAGCTTACATTCCTTGCCACCCCTGCTCACCTTTCTGGAGCCGGGTCTGCTCACCCCAGCACTCATCTCTGTGCTGGGCCCGCATGTGGAGCACGATGCGCTGGCCGCAGTCTGGGCAGACCTCCGTCCGCCTGCCGCAGTGGTGCTCGTGGATGTCCACCTTGTTGAGGCACACAGCCAGCTCACAGAACTGGCACTCAACGGGGCGCTCCTGGCATTCCTTGGCCTGCGGGGAGGCAGGCGGGATGGGCATGGTCACTGGCCTGCAGCGACTGCAGTTGCGTTGGGGATATGAGCTTATTTCCCTGGGGGATTGAAGCCAGTAAGAGAAAGCAGGTGGGAAAGGCCAAGGGGGTGGGGGGACTCTCCTTGGCAAACATGAGCTCTCTTGGGCTTGTGGACCATGGCAGGCCCTTCTGACGGGCATCTGGGGGCAGGAGGCCCTGTGATGAGCTAGTTCCCCATTGTGTGTGCCCCAGGCCTCCTTGGGCGAGAAGAGAGAACTGGGGGCGGGGGGTGGGGGGAAATCATTATTACTGGACCCTTCCCCTCCTCCTGGGCTTGGGAGAAGAAATCACAGCTGACTCTCACCTCGTGAATCTCCAGCAAGTGCTTCGGCAGGCTCTGCTGACACATTGCGCACCCCACCTAAACACGGAGGGAGACACTGGAGTCCCACCCAGCTCAGCGGCCCTGACTCTGTGTGTCAGGTGCGGGTCTGTGAGCGCCTGCGGGCAGGAGTCAGGTTCCCTCGTCTCCCTGCAGCACCAGCCCTGTGCTCAAGGAGCATCTGTGGGACCCGCTGAGTTGAAATGGATGCCTGAGCTTGAGGATCTCCAGAAACAGCAGGAGAGAAAGGTTAACCTTTGACCAGCCTTGGCCATGAGTGCCTTCTAGAGCTCTCCTTTCCTGTCTCTCCTCTTGACACACCTTGAAAGAACATTTTACCTTTCCTGAAACAGGGATGCCCTTGCCTTGGCCGAACCCATTCGCCTGTAGGGAAAGGATAGGGGATGGGAAAACCAGGGTTGACTCAGTGCAGTACAAGAAAGGCAGATTTAACTACCCTTTCCACTTCACAGGGGGTGCTGGGTGCGGGGTGCCCACTTGAGACGGGCTGCAGTGAGGACCGGGCCCCGGCTGGCCGCCTGGTGCTCCCACCCCAATCCCTGCTTTCGCCTCCCCACCTGCTGGTGCCCGCCCCTGCGGTGCTCTTCCATCTTATGCTGCAGGACGGGTTCCTTGCACTCCGGACAGAGGACCAGGAACAGCAGACAGTGGGCCTCATGAAGGGCCAAGTGGCCAGGGGCCACACTTCTTTTGCTGCAGGATCAAGAGGGAGGAAAAACAGGCTTATTTCATGGTAGAAAGCATGGAGCCGTATTTCGTATCCAGGGCTGCTGGATTAAGATCTTTCAAGGCCTCAAGCACTGAAAATATGATGACGATACCACCTGCCCCCCTTCCCCATGTTGGTCCTAGATCAGAACAATGCAAAATCATAAAATAAGTGTAAGGATGCTCTGTAAACTCTTCTACTGCCTGGGGTGAGAGGGGGTGGGTGAGGAGGAATGGGAGGCAGAGATTACAAGGGGCCGTAGGAAACTTTTGGGGGGAATGGATAGGTTCATCAACTTGATTGTAATTGATGAAATATAATTTATATTTTAAGGCAGGACAAGAAAAAATTAAACATAAAATTCTCTCTGTGTTTGTTTGGGCCTCCTCCCTTCCTAATGTACGGTGTGCATCTGTATTACACATTAACCAGAGATCCTCAAAGATGGGAGTGCCTGCTCGATTGTAAAGATCAATTTTTTCTTTCTTTCTTCTGAAGCTAGCAATGTAACTTCATAAAAGAATAAGGTTCTTGGGCTTCCCTGGTGGCGCAGTGGTTGAGAGTCCGCCTGCTGATGCAGGGGACACGGGTTCGTGCCCTGGTCCGGGAAGATCCCACATGCCGCGGAGCGGCTGGGCCCGTGAGCCATGGCCGCTAAGCCTGTGCGTCCGGAGCCTGTGCTCTGCAACGGGAGAGGCCACAACAGTGAGAGGCCCACATACCGCAAAAACAAAAAACAAACAAACAGGGCCTCCCTGGTGGCGCAAGTGGTTGAGAGTCCGCCTGCCGATGCAGGGGATACGGGTTCGTGCCCCGGTCTGGGAGGATCCCATATGCCGCGGAGCGGCTGGGCCCGTGAGCCATGGCCACTGAGCCTGCGCGTCCGGAGCCTGCGCGTCCGGAGCCTGTGCTCCGCGACGGGGGAGGCCACAACAGTGAGAGGCCCGCATACCGCAAAAAAAAAACAAACAAACAAACAAACAAACAAAAAACAAACAAAGAATAGGGTTCTTTCCCAGCTCTGTAGGGGGTCCTAGTGACAGTGACTCGCTGTTTGCTTGGTACACTTTGTACGTGCTTACTTGGATTAAGTATCCTTGGTGAACTTTTTGTGAAATATCAGTATGTCACTTTTTTTTTTTTTTTTTTTTTTTTTTGCGGTACGCGGGCCTCTCACTGCTGTGGCCTCTCCCGTTGCGGAGCACAGGCTCCAGATGCACAGGCTCAGCGGCCAGGGCTCACGGGCCCAGCTGCTCCGCGGCATGTGGGATCTTCCCGGACCGGGGCACGAACCCGTGTCCCCTGCATTGGCAGGCGGACTCTCAACCACTGTGCCAGCAGGGAAGCCCCAGTATATCATTTTGATGTATGATCCTTTGTCTCAAAAATGTATATGACTGTGCCTTCGACTTTTAACTGGTGGGACAGTTCTCAGAGCTTTCTGAGAATCTGCTTCCTGGGTTATCATTCTCAGTGTGGCTTGAATAAAATTCCCTTTTGTTCTTCCTAGCTTGATAGTTTATTGAATTTTAGTAGACATGGTGATGGTTTCATGGGTATATATCTATGTCAAACATGTCAAATGGCACACTTTAAAAATGTACCACAGGGACTTCCCTGGTGGCGCAGTGGTTAAGACTCCGCACTTTCAATGCAGAAGGCCCTGTTTCAACCCCTGGTCAGGGAACTAGATCCCACATGCATGCCACAACTAAGAGTTCACATGCCACAACTAAGGAGCCAGTGAGCCGCAACTAAGGAGGCCACCTGCCTCGACTAAGACCCGGTGCAACCAAAAAAATAAATAAAATAAATATTTTAAAAAATGTACCATAAATGCAGTTTATGTCAATTATACCTTGGTAAAGCTGTTTTTAAAATGAAATAACAAATATCAAATTCTTTCAAATATTTTGTCTGTTTTCAAGCGCTCCCCTGCTTGGCCCACAGCCAGTTGGAAATCCAGCCCTGCATGCCTACTCTCCTTGCAAGGGCAATGCCAACTTTCAGAATCCCCATAGGGAGAGCTTCCCAGGTCTCCCAGAACGAGAAGCCATCTACCTTTCCCTGCCTTAAGGCTCACCTGTGCAACCCACAGAGAGGTTGAGACCCTTCTTGGAGACCCCAAAAAACACAAGCTTCTGACCCTCCCAGTTCCCAGGCAGGGTGTTTCTTAATACTTCTCGTTTCATTTCAACCAGCTCTTGCTTGTGGCAGCTTGGGAGAGAGGACATGTAGTGGCCATAGCTCTAAAGGCCTAAAGGATGATGAGAGTTGCCTGCCCATGTCCTGGGCACAGGGGATGTGGCCAGAGGGGAGTAGCCAGAGCCTCACTCTGCTTGGTCTGAACAAGGTCTTGGCTTCTGCACAGCCCCAGCAGGCGGCACAAAGGCTGCTCCCCACTCCCTTCCTCTATTCTTGTCCCTCTGCCCTGCCTGGCCCTTCAGCTCTTCTTCCTGAGCTGGTTCAGCCAGGAGGGTCTGCCTGGAGAAAGCTCTCTGGGAGGGATCCTCCTGGTTCCCACCACAGGTAGAGAGCTTCAAGAGTGAGGTACTGGGCTTCCCTGGTGGCGCAGTGGTTGGGAGTCTGCCTGCCGATGCAGGGGACACGGGTTCGTGCCCCGGTCCGGGAAGATCCCACATGCCACGGAGCGGCTGGGCCCGTGAGACATGGCCGCTGAGCCTGCGCGTCCGGAGCCTGTGCTCCTCAACGGGAGAGGCCACAGCGGTGAGAGGCCCGCGTACCGCAAAAAAAAAAAAAAAAAAAAGAGTGAGGTACTTCAAGGCGCCCGGTCTCCCTGAGTTAGAGGTGTGGTCTTGGACCCCTGCTCTATCCCCTCACCCCGCTCCACAGCGCCCTCTCAAGGTGAGGGCGGGAGTGGTCCAGGACAATCTCCGTGGGCCCCTTTCTGTCTAAGACTGGTGTGAAGAGCAAATGATCAGAACTCCAAGTTAGGACCCAAGTTCTGAAAAGTATGAGTAGCCCCCAGGGACAGTTAGCCTGGCTGTTTGGCTTTAGAACTGTCCCAGAAAGTCTGAACTATCTGGGGCGGGGGTGGGATGGCATTCAGAGACGTTAGCCAACCCTGGCCATCTCTCATCATCTTCCTACATTTCCTGAGTTTAAATCTTCCACCCTGGCCCTCCTGGGTACAAGGGCCCTTTTCTCTTAACTTCAGAAACAGCCTTACCCTGTCTGCCCCTCTCACTAGCCAGCCTCAGGTCGGCCGCCGGGAAAGCAACTTCTTACCAGTTCCTGCACACCTGGAAGTCTCCCTCCATGTTCTGGTCTGCAGAGTCTTTCTGTTTCGAGGAGTTTCGGTTCTTGAGGGTAGAGAAACAAAACTGAAAGTGTTCCAACAACCTGGCCCACAGCCCAGGAAGGGAGGGTTTTTCAGATTTCTCAGCCCAGGGCTGCTCCAAGGTACCTGTGGCTGGACACTCCAGGAAGCCCCTCTGTGGCTCAGCCAGCCCAGCCAGCCCCTGCCGCCTCCCTCGGCCTGTGCTGCTGCTGCCAGCTGTTTCTACGACCCCTTGGGTGGGAGCCAGAGGCCAGGCCTCCCCCTGGGCAGCAGCCCCTCCCCTCACCCAGGCTGGCCTCACTGCATCCACGTCTCTCCATCCCCTTCCATAAAACACGGACCTCCCTCTCCTTCCTGGTCCTCTTGCTGGTCCTTCCTCTGCCGGGGAGAGAGCTGGCGTGCCGTGTTGAACTTGAAGGCTGTTCCCTGAGAGTGGCTCCTGGACTTCCTGCATCCTACTCCGGTCCTGGTTAGGGCCGGGAGAAATTGGGGATGCCACGTGGTGTGTGCCAAGACTGCAGGCTTTGGAGCCACATCGCTTAGCAGCTTGGCGACCTAGGGCAACTGCCTATCCCCTGAGCGCCTCTTTCCTCGCTTGTAAATAATTACAGCAAACACAACGGTAATGCTAACAAGCGGGCAGGCAAATGAGGAAGTCTTCAGACACAGAAACCACTGCACTGGGGGGTGATGTAACTTGCCCACATCGCCAGCCAACAGGCAGAAGAATCAGGCTTTGAACCCAGGCAAGGAGACCCTAGGCTCGTCTCTCCCAGAATGGCCAGAGGGTCGGGAGATGGGAGTTCCAATCCTGAGAGTGGAACTGACTGGCAGCTTGAGTCACTTTAGCCTCTGGGCTTGTTTCCTCATTTTTTTGGACTCAACTGGGGACCTGGGGGACTTTGGGAGTCCAGGTGCTCCCAGAAACTGTGTGAAAAATTGCTTTCATCAGAGTACGTGGACTCAAAAGGAGTCCAGGACCCAGACAGTTATAAATGACTGGACTAATTGACCCCAAAATTTGAGATTCAAAGAAATCAAATTCTGCTAAAGGCAACACACGTCCAAAATTATATACACAAAATTGGATCAAGTGAATATAGAACAGTTGTTTGTCTACTTGTGTTCTTTTCACAGGGAGAAGCAGGATGTAATTAGTTAAATAAATAAAAATGATAAAACAGTGTATCTAATTGCTCAGTGGGAATTGAAAAATTTGCAAATAATTGCAATCCCATCAGAAACATTTGGATTTTATATACTTCACCTTGGCATTTTTAAGGAGATTTAATTAGCTTCAATATTCACCTTTATTTTTTATAAACACGATTAAGATATTAGTGAATAATTGGAGAATTTTTTTTTTTTCTTCGGTACGCGGGCCTCTCACTGTTGTGGCCTCTCCCGTTGCAGAGCACAGGCTCAGCGGCCATGGCTCACGGGCCCAGCCGCTCCACGGCATGTGGGATCCTCCTGGACCGGGGCACGAACCCGTGTCCCCTGCATCGGCAGGTGGACTCTCAACCACTGCGCCACCAGGGAAGCCCAATAATTGGAGAATTTTGATTGTGGCTTTGCACATTTGTCTAAGCATATTAATTTATTTAAACTTTAGTGAGCACGCTGACTACATAACTCTACAGTACTTGCTCAATGTGTAGCAGCTTTTCACTAATACATGAGTAAGTCCCTCCTGATGTTCAGAAGGCCAGCAATCAAAAGGGGACCACTGAGGTGATGGGTGATCCTAACTCAAGGCACTCAGCCTGACGTGTGGCCATTTATCGGGATTCTTGGGGCTGCAAGGACGGTAGCTCCAAAACTTGTCCACATATTGGAATCACTTGGGAAACTTACCTGCCCAACTCCAGAGAGCGTGATTTCCCTGGTCTGGCATGTGGCTGTGACTTTGGAGTTTTTGAAAGGTCCCAGGTGATTCTAACGTGGAAAGAAGTTGGGAGCCACTGATGCAGGGGGAAAGGGCTGGTTCTGAGTTCTAGCCTTGGCCCTCTGCCTTCTCATCTGAACAATAAGAGGATGGGGCATATGAGCTTCACTCAAGATTCCAGAAGTGTGGGACCCACCTTTGGTGCTCATGGAAGAAAGACGGGGCTGGATTTCTGTAGGAGGAGAGCTGGGATCTGTGGGTGGAAGTCCCAGGAGGCCCCGAACTTCCTCCTGGTTACGACTCAGTCCCTGGATGAACCTGTCAGGAATGGAAGGGACCTGGCCCCAGAAGTGACTCAGTCCCTGGATGAACATGTCAGGGATGGAAGGGACCTGGCCCCAGGAGTGAGGCCAGGAGGGTCTAGGATCCAGTGAGCATGCAGCTCTCATGTTCCCCTGTGGGTGAGCTTGCAAGATAGCCCATCTAAGCCAAGGTGCAGACAAGCTCTTCATCTGGGCCAGCCCAGGGTAGTACACAGGAAGAGAAGGGGCGCCGGCCTGCCAGACGGAGTGCTCTTCTGGGATGTGGGAACAGGATGGGAGGCTGCTTACATACCCCCCACCTCCACTTGCTCGATAGACACTCTCTCATGTGCATCTCCCACCCCCGGGGTCCTCAGAGCTTTCCCAGACCCCAGACACAGCTGTGCTAACAGAAGGATTCCAAAGCACCATATTAAGTGATGGCACAAGCAGGCTGAGAGAATTCTTGTGAAGTCTACAAATGGAGTGAGAGCAGCTTTTCTGAGGAGGACAGTGGGATTAAGGAAAAGGTTCAGACGTGGTCTCCAGCCAACTACCAGACTCTAAAATTCAGGTACCGAATGAGAGACAGTGGGTGGGAACAATAAATATCAGTAATAGGAGATAACAGCGGTGAATGAATGCTTAAACATTTCCTGTGTTCCAGGCATTATACTAAAAATTCCTCAGGCAGGATCCTTTTTAATCTGCCCGATGGCTCTGGTGTAAGGATTATTACCCCATTTTGTACCTATGGAAATGGAGGCACAGAGAGGTTAAGTACTTTGCTCTAGGTCACACAGTGATGTCAGAACTGGGATTGAAACCAGGGTGATCTCACTTAGGGGTCTATAAGCCCAAGCCAGACACCATCTACCTTATTTGACAGCTGGTGGGGATGGAGGTGACCCGGGTTAGCTTCCTGATTCCTTTCCTCATCAGCTGGGCAAATTCTTTAATCCCTCTGACCTTTGCTTCCCATTCCTGTCTATCTCCAGGCAGTTTTATGAATAGCAACAATAGTGGAAAAAACTGTGCTTTCACATACATTGTCTCCTGCTGAGATCCCCCAGAATGGAGGGGGTGGTAGAGATGTCAAAGAGGGCTGCACAGGTGAGATATTCCAGGAGACAAGGATCAGTGATGGGGGCTATGGCGGTGGAATTGGAAATGACCATGAGTTTTTTCATCTACGTCCTAATTGTCTTCCAAGATGCCCACCCCTGCACCATCCCTTCCTTACATCTCAAAATTCCACAAGTTCTTCAAGGCCAACTCTGACATTATCACTGATACAGGATCTACCTCCTCTGTCTCTGGTTATGGTTGGCTGCTTGTCTGTCTGTTGCCCCAACTTGCCCTCAGCCAACCACGGGTGTAGGTGATTTGAGATTCATCACCTCTTTCATCAGGCTCTTTCTGATTCATCACCTTCTTCCAGGGGGTCCCATGTGCTTGTGCCTGGTAGGCCGTGAAGCCCTGGGCTGTGCGGTAGTGGGCAGGTAAACGCTGGCTGAACTGAACGGGTGTGCATGATGTGGGTCTGAGATAAATCAGAGCAGAAGTTAGAAATCTCCCTGCACCCTCACCTCCACCCCACCCCACCCCAGAACCCAAGGGCCCTCCAAACAGCAGCGGAGGCCATTTCCTTCTGAATTTTAAAGATAACTTATATTCTATAACTAATGCAGAAATATGTTTGCTTTGAAAGCAGTTAGAATATTACAGACGAAGGAAAATTTCTTTTGGACCACCATGGCCGATCCTGAGCCATCACTATTTTTAACTGGAGTGTGTAACCAAGGCACATTCTGGTTGGCACAAAAGCCTGTCCCCATTCCCACCATGACATGAATCAGTGCTGCGGGCTTGCCTGATTTCATCATTCTGCCACCCGTCTTTGGCTGGTCACCAACCCCTCCCCAACCCCAAACCCATAAAAAAACTAGATGAGAAACGCTCTGTTGTGAGCTGAGAATTCCTCTCCAGGGCACTGCGGCTACCAGCTTGGCAGTGGGCAGGAGTTTCCGGCAGCCTCTTTTGTGTCCGGCCTGTGGGTCAGGGGAGTGGGGGAAGGGGTGTCACAGGGAACTAATCCCTCCGACGTGACTTGGCTGGGCTGCCCAGCGTGACCTTCCAACGGGAGAACGGAAAGGGGGAAGCAGAAATTCTAGGCTGGCCCAGGAAGCAGGAATAATAGTACATACCTCGATGTGTTGTTTTGAGGATAAAATGAGAAATTGTGTGTGAAAGCTGTACAAGGTCACGGAAGACAGGAGAGAATATTAAAAGGTTATTTCCATGGTTGACTTTGAGAAGGGATCTTGGTCAGGCTTTCTTCTCTTAAGGGATCGCTATGCTAAGGAAAATGATGTAACGACAGAGGTATTTTACCTCCCAGACAAAAATTACATGGTGGAATTGTGCACACTTCTGTTGGTCATGCCTTTAGAAAGATCCTGTGGTCAGAGTGGGCCTGAGTCCTGGGAGACATGATCATTGAGATTGCAGTCTCCCCAGGTACAATATGTTTGGGTGGGAATTTGTTTTTCAGACCACAGGCAATTGCATCAAATGACGAGTCTCTGGATGGACTTCAAGCCTTGGGAATATCTGTGATTGTGTTTGGCGCAGATTCCAGGCCTGGCTGGGCTGCAAAGTCAGGGGATGCCCTGCCAGCTCCTGCTTAGTTGGCATCCAAAGGGGAGGAACCTTGTCATTAAACTCACGGGCAAGAAACAGCAACTCCATCGCATTCTGTCTGCAATTGTGGTCCCAAGTATGTTTCCCTTCCATTCCTTCGGAGGTCTGTTTCCACACATTCTCAGCTCTTTTCCTGGTCAGAGCACCTCCTCACCTTCTCCCCCTACCCATCCCCATCCACTCGGCAATCCCAGCTCTCCTCTTTGTCTCCAGATGGTCATTGCTTCAGTGCCCCAAAGGCACATCTCAGGGTCAGTGTTCTGGGGCTTTCTCCCTCTTTGCTGGTGATTTTCTAAATCTCAATCATGGAATGGCCACCTTAGTTGCTGCCAAATCTCATGTGACCCAGGACAAATGACCATGTACATTAAACCTTTTATTGTCACTTTTTGGGGGGGTGGGCGGGGAAATGAAAGAAAAAAATTTAGACCCTGAGCATCTTTCTGCTATCAGAAAAGCTTACTTCGTATAAGTCATGCTGATGAACAGCCACTCGTTTTAGAGAATAATTAGTGTCTTTTAGTTTTTAAAAATGGACACCCCCCGCCTTACGACCTCATTTAACATTAATTATCTCCTAAGAATCTTATCTCCAAATACAGACACTTTGGGAGTTAGAGCTTCAAAATATGAATTTGAGAGGATACAATTCAGTCCTGACACCATCTGACAATGTTGTAAATTGTGCATTAAAAAGCCATAGGAGGGCTTCCCTGGTGGCGCAGTGGTTGAGAGTCCGCCTGCCGATGCAGGGGACGTGGGTTCGTGTCCCGGTCCGGGAGGATCCCACATGCCGCGGAGCGGCTGGGCCCGTGAGCCATGGCCGCTGAGCCTGCGCGTCTGGAGCCTGTGCTCCGCAACGGGAGAGGCCACAACAGTGAGAGGCCTGCGTACCGCAAGGAAAAAAAAAAAAAGCCATAGTAATTCTAAAGAAATCAAGAGGGGAAAGAATGGTCTTTTGTATTTATCCACGCACAATACAATTCTAAGCCTAACTACCAGAGTTAGATCAAATTTCACCGGATAAAGGCACACTCCCCTTGAGTCCGACCCCACTTCAGTCACTAGTTGCAAGTTCAGGGACTCCAAACCCTCCCACACTCCTGACTGGCTACAAATCCTGGGGTTCCCACTAGCTACTAAGGATACCAGCCACAAGCTTGGGGGTCCCCAGGTTACCCTCACTTCTGATCAGCTGGCTACAAGTCTGGGAGTTCCCAGGACTCCCTCCGGTACTAGAATGACTCATAGAACTCAGGAAAGTGCTATACTTATGATTACAGTGTATCATAAAGGATACAAACCAGGCCCAGCCAAATGAAGAGACACACAGGATGAGGTCTGGAGGCTCCCAGACGAAGAGCTTTCATGTCCTCAGGGATGAGCCACCCTCCCAGCGGGTCGATGTATGATCACCAGTTAGAATGTTGATATATAAAATGTTGAGAAGACATGGGGAGGGAAAGGAGAAATGGCTGGCAGTGATGTGGTAGGATTTGTGTAAGAGGGCTGCATGCTCATCTTTTATGATAGGAAGTCAAGAAATATTTCATAAACTTGGAAAGTTGCAAAATCGCAGTTTATTTTACTTAGAAATATGGGGAATTCCCTGGTGGTCCAGTGGTTAGGACTCCACGCTTCCACTGCAGGGGGCACGGGTTCCACCCTTGGTCGGGGAACTAAGATCCCGTGTGCTGCATGGCGCAGGCCAAAGAAAAGAAAAGAAAAGAAATATAGAGGTAAATACTAGAAGAAAGTGCTAGAAGTAGTGTTGCAAGTGTGTACCTCTGGGGGATGGGAAGAGGTGGGGTAGGTAGGGTGATTAATTGGTTGTTGTTGAAATATCTGTTTAGGGCTGTTGAACATCTTGCTTTAATTCCTTCTTTTTATTTTATTTTATTTATTTTTGGCTGTGTTGGGTCTTCACTGCTGTGTGCGGGCTTTCTCTAGTTGCAGCGAGAGGGGGCTACTCTTCGTTGCAGTGCGCAGGCTTCTCATTGCAGTGGCTTCCCTTGTTGCGGAGCACGGGCTCTAGGCACACAGGCTTCAGTAGTTGTGGCATGCGGGCTCAGTAGTTGTGGCTCACGGGCTCTAGAGAGCAGGCTTAGTAGTTGTGGTGCACGGGCCTAGCTGCTCTGCATCATGTGGGATCTTCCCGGACCAGGGAACGAACCCACGTCCGCTGCACTGGCAGGCGGATTCCCAACCGCTGTGCCACCAGGGAAGTCCCTTTAGTTCCTTCCTGTTGGCATCTCGGCCCTTTCTAGTGGTACAAGGGTGCCGGGAGAGCCAAAGAGATAACAGGTTGCCCCAATGATGACCATCAACAGCCAGACTGGAAATGTCATCAGGAAAATGAACTCTGTTATCCTTCATTCCAGGGCCACTTCCATGTATGGCCGCTGATGGGAAGAGCAAGTAAGGCAGTGCAGATCAGACCACACTGGCTTATTTGACCTCAACAGTAGCCTGCTTGGCAGGAAGAAACACCAGATATTCAGGGTAATCAAGAAATTCTAGGGCACACAGTTGGGAGAACACTCACATTTATATACAATCCAAAGCTCCACCTCTGTCTCCTTCCTCCTCATACTTGGAGGGCCGTCTGTACCATCCTCAGGGCAGATGAAAAGAACCACACATACAGACTTCCAGATTAGGTCCATATAACCACCTTTTGGAATTATAGTAAGGGAAGTCATTTAGGCATACTGGGAAACCTTCCCTTCTGCTTGCACAATTTCCCTTCTGTTGCATTCCTTTTGATTTTTTTTTTAACAGTTATATTCCAGTCTCTGTCCCTTTTTGGTTGAAGTTAAGCAAAACTACATTATTTACTTACATATTGTAAATGACAGCTGGGGTTCTGTTGATATCTTCTCTGCTATCCCTCTATTTTTTTCTTTTTTTCTGAAATTTCTAAGCAAAGACCTGACTTTCCAGTTTCCTATTTCTACTTTAAATAAAATTTGATCTTTCTATAAATTGTTTATTTTTTGAAATAATCCCCTCACTTATTTTATATAAGTAAAAGCATTATTATTAATATTTTAAAATGTCAAAATAAAAAAAAAATCTGTTCACCCACTACTCAGCTTAAGAAAATATTAGAAATAATAGTTGAAGTTCCCTGTGTCCTCCAGTTCTGTTTTCCTGCCTTCCCATATATAACTACTCTCCTAAATTTGGAGCTTATTATTCGTTTGCATGGCTTTTAAACATTTACTACATATGTTTGGACCCATAAGCAACATATAATATTGTTTTTGCATACTGTTAAACCTTGTATAAATGGAGTTAAAATGTATATAATACTACAAATAAACAAATTAAAAACTCCTTTGACCCTCTAGCCCTTTCAAGTAAATCTCATTTTTTTTTTTTTTTTTTACAATTGAACTTCTGTAAAGAGAAGTCTCATCTTGCTTGTTTCCGTGCATCATCTCCCGTTCTCTTTACCCTACTGCAGTCTGGCTTCTGCCTCTGCTGAACCCCATTCCATCTACAGTTACCTTATTGTCCAGTCCTCATCCACTTGACAATCTGCACTGTGGGGATTCTGAACAACTTTATATAAAAAGAATTATATAACTTAATTCAGAGGGCTAGAACTCTATATGGCATCTTTAACAATGAAATGCAATGTGTTATAAAAGGTACACATTTTACTAAAGGGAAGACCCTTCCAACAAATATTTTTATCTTTTCTATTGATGGATGTATCTGAAAGAGGGAGAGAGGGAGCAAAAAAGGACTTGCCATTCAGCAAGAAGGGAACTGAATAATTAGAGCAAAGGGGAAATTTTGAATCCTCACTCAGCGAATCTGTGTTTTCAGATTTGCCAATCAAGGCCACCATTACTATTTCACGGCACAAAACTTCGGACCCACCATCAATTTGGAAATGGGATCAAAGTTCACATTTTCATTCAAACCTCACTTGTATACACAGTGATAAAAAGATCCCTAACTTAAAAACACTCAGTTCTTTTTCATCCCTATGCTGCTCTAACTATCCCTCTATACCCCTACCCCCAAAGATGACCTTTGGAGACTAAATATTCAATAAGTGGGACATTAGCTATTCTTCTTTGTCTGAAATTTTTTTTTTCCTTTATCTTATACCTGGAGCCTCATGAATGTTTTTCTAGTGTTAAATATATGCAGGCCCCTTTAAAAATATTATGAGCATTTATTTTGCAATATTTAAAATACATTAAAAACTATAAAGGAAAATATGATAAACATCTCTGTATTCACACCCAGTTAAAATGATAAAACATTTCAGATATTGTTGGAGCTCTCCTCTCTAATCATAGGCCTACTCCCTACCAGGTTAAAACCAGACTGAATATGGTGTTTATTTATCCCTCTAGTCTTTACACTTTTACTATTTCTGTTTGTATCCTTAAGCAAAATATAGTATTATATTGCATATTTAAAATGTTATAAGCATTATCACTCTGTAACTCTCCTTCTGTAACTTACTTCTTTCACCAAATACTTATAAGCTTCATTTATATTTATGTGTATACCTCTAATTCCTTCATTTTTCCTGCTATATAAAAATCTAGCATGAAAATATCCCAATTTATTTATTTATCCTCTTGTTATTGGATTTTCTCAAATTTTTTGTTCTTGCAAACACTATTACCATAACTTTCTTTTATATGTCTCCTGTACATATGTACAGATTTTTTTCCTAGGACAATGACCTTTGAACTTCTTGTGCACTCACGTGCTCCCTAAGGTAATTTTGTTTTGTTTTGTTTTGTTTTGTTTTGTTTTGTTTTGTTTTCTTTTTGCGGTATGCGGGCCTCTCACTGTTGTGGCCTCTCCCGTTGCGGAGCACAGGCTCCGGATGCGCAGGCCCAGCGGCCATGGCTCACGGGCCCAGCCGCTCCACGGCATGTGGGATCCTCCCAGGGCACGAACCTGTGTCCCCTGCATCGGCAGGCAGACTCTCAACCACTGCGCCACCAGGGAGGCCCCCTAAGGTAATTTTGAAAAAATTATGTATCTCTTTCCACATTTTAAGTAGTCATCTAAATTTTTTATCATAAGTTTATTAAAATTTTTTTATGTATATATGTATATATTATTTATTTTTAAAAATTTTATTTTATATTGAAGTATAGTTGATTAACAATGTTTTGTTAGTTTCAGGTGTACAGCAAAGTGATTCAGTTATACATATACATGTATCTATTCTTTTCCAAGTTCTTTTCTCATTTAGGTTATTATAACATAAGTTTAAATACTAGTTTGAGCCATATGAATCTGCCATATTTGTAGGTTGAAAATGGTTGAATATTAACAGTTTCATATAGTTCAAACTGACAGTTGCAAAGAATGTCATGTCTGGTTATTATAAATATCATTTAAAAATAAAATTGTTACTTCACTTTTCAACATGTACCCAATGGAATCTAAATAACGTAGTAATTTGATACATGCTATTATCCACTGTATTTATTTATTTTTTAAAATTTATTTTTGGCTGCATTGGGTCTCCGTTGCCGTGCATGGGCTTTCTCTAGTTGCGGTGAGCGGGGGCTGCTCTTTGTTGCGGTGCACGTGGGGTTCTCACTGCGGTGGCTTCTCTTGTTGTGGAGCACAGGCTCCAGGCGCGCGGGCTTCAGTAGATGTGGCGCACGGGCATAGCTGCTCCGCGGCATGTGGGATTTTCACGGACCAGGGCAAGAACCCGTGTCCCCTGCATTGGCAGGTGGATTCTTAACCACTGAGCCACTAGGGAAGCCCTCCACTTTAAAATTACTCAAATAAACTCTTCCTTGACAGACCAAAATTTTATGTAGTTATGTTTCTCATTTATCTTATATTTCCATTCCATTTAGTTAATAAAATCTCTGTTAACATATTTTTTATTTGAAGTCTTCTACTGCTCTCCCAACCATATTTTTCCACAATAAAAATATGTGTATAAATTGAAATGCTCATGTTTCAAAATTTTTTATGAAAGGCTCTAAGAGTTAAAATTTTCTTCTGCTTTAAGTTATGACAGCAATTATTAGTATATACTTAACCAAAGCAACATAAGTATAAGAGATTTTTATAAATAATAATAATAATTTTTTTTGACAAGTTTTATTTTATTTTATTATTTTTTGTTTTTGTTTTGTGGTACGCGGGCCTCTCACTGCTGTGGCCTCTCCCGTTGCGGAGCACAGGCTCTGGACGCGCAGGCTCAGCGGCCATGGCTCACGGGCCCAGCCGCTCAGCAGCATGTGGGATCTTCCCGGACCGGGGCACGAACCCGCATCCCCTGCATCGGCAGGCGGACTCTCAACCACTGCACCACCTGGGAAGCCCATAAATAATTATTATATATAAAAAGTGAAATTTGATTGCAAAGGCAGTTCAATAAGGTTGATGGGGCTTAATTTGTTATCAGTTAGCCATGGATGAATGTTACTTATTACTTGGTGGAGGCAAGATTCAGCATCAATTCTATCCTTATTTTCTGTTATAGATGTAGGCTCTGAGCAACTCTGCTGAGGTAAATAGATAGGAATAGAAGATTTTTAAAAGCAGAGTTTCTTACTTCTATGAACTTTCCCAAGTTGCACCAAATTTGCCAAAAATCACATAATGATCTATCATAGAAAATTGTTTTGGATGTTGTATCATTTGGCAGCCTGATTTGGTTCTCACTCAATTTCATTGACAGCAAAGAACTGCAAAGCACCTGGCTCAGAAAAGCATTTGCTGCTCAGACTTTTAGCATCATTTTCCTGTTCAACTTTCAAGAATTCCACCAAAAAGTCTTTATTAGGATTTTCAAATGATAATTAAATACCTCTTTTACCATAGAAGCATCTCTTAAGACTCAATATACTCAGAAAGACTTGGGAAAATGAAAATATTGTTAATTGTAATACATCTTACAGTTTCAATACATCTGTTACAATGGAAAGTTATTTTCTGTTATCATGAGATTCAACTATACATGTGTCAAAATATTGAAGCTACAAATTTAGCTCAGTTGGCTTATGGGAAGCATCCTCTATATAACCTAATTGGCAAAGTCAGTATTTATGGTCAAAGTAATCATCCAAATAAGACTTATTTTGTGTGAAAAAAAGTCTGATTTCACTTTCCAGTTTGAAGAGCTATGTTAATTTATATCCCTGTAACAACCATCTCACTTCTGAATTCTTGTAACTCAAGTAACCAAGCTCATATAACTCATATAAGTTGATCCCATTTCCACACACATCACTTCTAAAAGATGTAAGTGTAATGCCCTGGACTTAATAATATTTATCACGTGTGGTAGGTCAGATTATTTGTGCACAATTATTAATTCCCTTCCCATCTTTGCAATCCTTCCCTGCAGACAGAGTACAATTCCCACCCTGTTGACTTTGGACTTGGCCATGGGACTTGCTTTGGCTAGTGGAAGGGGAGAGATGAGGTATGCTGTACCTGAGCAGAAGCTCTAGAGGTGCTGCGAGGTCCCACCAGCCCTCTTGCTCCTGCTCTCCGCCTTGGGAACAGCGTGTCCTGAGAGCGTCCTCTTCCTCAGTCTGGGTCCCGGAATGAGAAAGCAAGTGAAGCAGACCCACAGTTCAGAAATGAGAAGAGTATGGAGCTGCCCACAATCTACCCACAGCTGGGAGCAGAGTTGGAAAACCGCAGACTCCCAGCCGACTTGCAGCTCTGGAGTAAATATTTGCTGTTGCAAGCTGAACCTAGCGAAAGCTGACCAACACTCTCTTCTACTGGCAACATCCTATACTCTGAGCGAATCAAGCTGAATTTTTAGCAACCAAAACTTGTTTACAAATAAAACAGTGTTCCCTAGTTAAAGCCTGGAAACAAGCGATGCCTGCTTTTAGTAGCAGTGACCAGTCCTTGTAGCTGCTCTATCCATAGAAATACTTACAACACCCTGCCCAAATAGACACAAATAGACTCAAATAAAAGTATCTAAAGTTTAAGAAAAACTATTCACCAACTGCATTCCTAGGCATGTTTTATGCATGTCACCCTCTCAACAGTAATACCATTCTCTTTGCTACAATATCAGCCATAAAAATATGAATTGGGAGGGATTGGATTCATTAGTCTAAAGTTTATTTTTTACCTACTGCAATTTTAAAAGGGTTTTTAAATTTTAACATAGTTTGATTTATAAGGCGTTGCAAAAAGAGTACAGAGAGTTCCCGTATACCATTCTCCACACTGCCCCAACACAGCATCCCATACAGACATAGTATGCTATTAAAGGCAGGAAATTGACATTGGTAAAATCCTAACAACTCAACTACAGACTTTATTTGGTTTTAACGATTTTTACATGCAGTGTGTGTGTGGGGGGGTGTGGGTGTGAGTGTGGGTGTAGTTCTATGAAACGTTATCACGTGGATAGATTAGTATGTCCATCACTACAGTTAGGATATAAAACTGCTCAGTCACCTTATTTATTTATTTATTTATTTAAAAAAAATTTTTTTGCAGTATGCAGGCCTCTCACTGTTTTGGCCTCTCCCGTTGCGGAGCACAGGCTCCAGACGTGCAGGCTCAGCGCCATGGCTCACGAGCCCAGCCGCTCCGCGGCATGTGGGATCTTCCTGGACCGGGGCACGAACTCATGTCCCCTGCATCGGCAGGCGGACTCTCAACCACTGCGCCACCAGGGAAGCCCTCAGTCACCTTTTTATAGTCACATTCTCCCCCAACACTGACCCTTGGTATCTACTGGTCTTTTCCACCTCCCTCTAGTTTTTTTCACTTGCAGAATGTTATATAAATGGAATGTTGTACGTAACATTTTGTGATTGGCTTTTTACTCTCAGCTTAAGGCCCTTAAGATCCATCCAAGTATGTTCTTTTTCTTTCTTTTTTCTTGTTTTATACTGCTGAGTAGTATTCCAACTGCGTGGATAAAGTGCAGCCTCTTTACCACTCACCCGCTGAAGGGCATGTGGATTGTTTCTAGCTTGGGGCTATTGTAAATAAAATTCCTCTGAACATTCACATATAGGTTTTTGGGTGAACATGAGTTTTCATTTCTCTAGCATAAATACCCAGGTGTGTGATGCTGGGTTTTATGGTAAATGTATGTTTAACTCTATAAGAAACTGCCAAACTATTTTTCAGAGTGTTTGCACTATTTTATATTCCCACCAGCAATGAATGAGAGATGCGGTTGCTACATGTCCTCATCAGTACTTTGTCAGTATTTTCTGGTAAATAAATTTGCACATATCAATTGAATTCCCATTTCAATTGATGAGAATTGGGAATAATTGAATGACTTGAGGATTAAAAAATCAGAAATAACTTTATTAATTTTTTACATATTATGATCAAACTTTTGTTATGTGTTTAACATATTTAGTGAAAGAAAAATGCCTCTACTGCTAAAAACTAATTAGTTTAGCAGCTGCCAGTAGGCTTTGGTTAGTCCATGTAATCTTTCTTGCATAGCAAGTTTCCATCTAAGCCTGGGTCTACTTCTAGGCTCTTCATTTTATGCTACTCATCTATTTTTTTAATCTTTATGCCAATAGCTAATGGTTATATCAGTTACTATCACTTAGTGAGTCTTATTCTGATAAGACTAGTTTCCCCCCTCTCCTCAGAAGTGTCTTATCTATTCTTGGTTCCTTGCAAAAGTTTGAACTTCAGATTTAGCTTGTCAAATAAAAATTCTGTTGGGATTTTCATTGGAATTGAAATGAATTTATAGATTAATTTGAGAGGAATGCATATCTTTACAATGTTTAGTCTTCCTACCCATGAACTTGGTATAATCTTTCCATTTATTAGCTTATTTTTGTTGTAGCTGCACTTTAGTCCCCAGTATTCCTGAATTATCTCAGGATTTTTCTCAACGATTTGAACACTTTATCATTCATTGGTGATTTTGACTACCTTCCACTGCTGCCTGGCAGATTTTTACTCAGCCTTGAAGTCTCAGCTCAAATGCCACCTCCTGGGTGAAGCCTTCCCCACTGTTCCTGACACTAAGAGTATTTTGCAAGAGCAAATATTTACCGATTGTTGATTATATGCCAGGGCACTGGTAAGCATTTTCTGAGCGTTAACTCATATAATCTTCAAAGCAAACTTCTCAAATCAAAGTTGGTGTTATTTGTGAAAAAATAAGCTCAGAGAGGGCAACTTGATAAGGCACACAGCCAGGATGAGATTAGGGGCAGGACATGCATCCAGGCGGTTCAGCTCTAGAGTCCATGCTCTAACCACATATACCCCCTTTAAAGTGAAATCAAGTCCCCCTAAAACCGAGTACCCCTGCTGAGTTTATGATTAACCTCTCTATCCAAAACTTTATTCTCTTTCTTGTCCTGCCCCTATTCCCCTTAGGATTGAGGAGGATCAAAGAAAAGGCGGATTGAAACTGAGCAGGACCCTGTGGGGCCCTCCTGGGTAAAAAAGCCCCTCCATGTCCATTTCTTTTTTGTAGAAAAAGGCTTTGGTCTCCTAGGTCTTCCCTGAATTCCAAAGAGCAGACTCAAGCAGTTATTAATTAGGGAAGTGAGAGAACGCAGAAACAGAGGAAAAGCAGTCAAGAAACAATAGGTCAGCAATAAAACAGGGTGCTAGTTCCTCCTCGAGGGATATATATACAATCTGACACACATCTTTGAATTGTTCTGCAAGAACTAAGACCCCCCCACCCCCAACCCAGGTGGAGGATGGGGTACATGTTGACCACAAGCGTATAGACCCCAGACTAGTTGGAACCAGAAGGTTGACGATCAAGAGTCGCAAGACACCACCTTGTTACCCCACCACCAACAACCAATCAGAAGAAAGTCATGTCCCCTGCAACCCTCACCCCAAATGTTGCCTTTAAAAACTCTTCCCTGAAAGCCATTGGGGAGTCTGGGTCTTTTTGAGCATGAGCTGCCTATTCTCCTTGCTTGGCACCTGCAATAAACACCACACTTCACCACAACCTAGTGTCAGTAGACTGGCTTTGCTGAGTGTTGGGCGAACGGACCCAAGTGCGGTTGGGTTATAAAAGCAGTTGTATTACTGTAAGGAAATGGTTTACTTAGAGGAAATACAATTATTTTTAAGGCAGGACAAGAAAAATTTTAAACATAAAATTCTCTGCCTGTTTGAGCCACTACTTTCATCCCTTTAACGTGCATTGTGCATCTGCATTATACATTAGCTAGACCCCCTTAGAAGACACAGGAATGCCTACTCGCCAAAAAAAAAGGGGGGGGGGCAGAATTTTCTCCTGGCGCCAGCAAGGTAACTCCTCAGGAGATAACATTCCTCTTTCAATCCTGTAAGGGGTCACAGTAACCCACTACTTGCCTTGTTGGACTACGTAAACCGTCAACATGTTACTCTGATGTATAACCCTTTGTCTCAAAAACTCAAGTGCCTTGACCTCTAACAGGCAAAGCAGTCCTCAGAGCTTTCTGAAAGATTATTTCCTGGGTTTTAATCCTCAGGTTGGCTGTAATAAAAATTTCCATTTCTTTCTTAGATTGACTATTGATTGATTTTTTTCATTGACAACTTGCATTCACTCACACATCGCAGAGAAAAAGTTTTGAGTGCACATATCAGATCAGGCACTGTAAAAGGTGCTGGTTGGACATATGGTGATGAATAAAACAAACGTTAAATAAAAATCACATCAATGGGGCTTCCCTGGTGGCACAGTAGTTGAGAATCTGCCTGCCAATGCAGGGGACATGGGTTCAAGCCCTGGTCTGGGAAGATCCCACATGCCACGGAGCAACTGGGCCCGTGAGCCACAACTACTGAGCCTGCGCGTCTGTGCTCTGCAACAAGAGAGGCTGCGATAGTGAGAGGCCCGCGCACCGCGATGAAGAGTGGCCCCCACTCGCCGCAACTAGAGAAAGCCCTCGCACAGAAACGAAGACCCCACACAGCCATAAATAAATAAATAAATAATTTAAAAATCACACCAATAATTAAATAGGTACAAACAATGCTAAGTGCCGTGGGATGGGGGGAGGGAGGGAAACCCAGGTTTAGATGAATGAGAATTACAAAGGGGGAGGACAGAAGAAAGACAGATACAGGAAGGGTTTGGGGGAATACCTGTCCTTAGGTGGAGGTCACAGGAGGAGACTCGTGAATTTGATTTAGGATGTGTTGAGTTTTAGGGCCTGAGGCACATCCAGGCTGGAAAAAGTTGGAAATATGGAGAATCTGGGACTCTGGCACCAGGGCTGGGTTGAAGACAGAGGATACTAATCACGAAGGAACAGGCTGTGGTTAAACCACCAACAGGGGTAGGCCTCCCCCAAAGAAAGCTGCAGAACGAGAAGCCCGGCAGGCAGAGGAGGAGAAGGGAGGAAAGAAGAAAGTGATAGGGGTGGTGGTGTCTGCAACCTTGTACCTCCAGCGCACAAAACAGGGCTTAGCACAGAATAGGTGCTCAGTACTTGTCCGCAGGAGGCGGGCCGAGTGAATGAACGACCCTCTCAGGGCAGCCTTGGTTAAGTCCCTTCCTCTCGGGACCCTCGTTTCCCCTGTAGCATGGCAGTAGCTGCCACTGTCAGGAGGGCTCAGTCCGCCTTCCGCGCACGCAGTGCCAGCAGGACGTCGGCGGGCTGCGCCAGTGTCCGCTGGAGGGCGAAAGCACGCCGGGCTGCGGAGGACTGTGGCCTCACCTCCTCCGCGATCGCTGGAGAGTGCCCGGGATGCGCTGGGTGGGAGAGGGCGCGCTGGGGACGAGTCCTGTGCCCAGAGCAGCGCGGACACTGCAGGGAAGCTGAGGGTGACGGGGTGGGGTGGGGGAGGCCCGCGGAGCAGACGGCGCTGGGCGCGCGGTGGGTCGCTGCGGGAGGCCCCTCCGGGGTGGGAGTGGGAGGGGCAGGAGTAACCAGGTGAAAAGGAGGGAGAGGTTGGAGAGACGGATGCGAAAGACTCAGAAACCGCTAGGGACTTTCACCTGGAACCCCAGCAGGGCCCAGGAAGGGCAGGTGCGCATGCAGAGGGGGCGCCGTACGCCTAAGCCGGCAGACTGAATGACCGATCGCTCCCGCTTGGCCGTCCGCAGGCGCGCCTGTCTAGTGCACCGCAGAAAAGTCTCGGAGAGCCAGGAGGTGCCAGGGCCCAGACCACTCCTGGAGGGCCCGCCCGAAGCGCTGGAGTCCGTGGGCGCCGCCCGCGTCCGCCCGGAGGCAGAGTTGGGGGCAGGCTCGTCCCACCGACCCCGCGGGATTGGCCCCGCCCCGGGGCCGCGGGGAGGCCCCACCATGAGAGGCGGAGTTCCCGCCGCCCCCTCCAACCCCCTGGACTGCGGCCCCTTCTTAAGCCCGTGAAGCTACTGGCTGCCCCTCTCTCGCCTCTCCCGCCAGACTCCCTCTCCGCGATGGCCTCCGCACTGAGCTATGTCTCCAAGTTCAAGTCCTTCGTGATCTTGTTCGTCACCCCGATTCTGCTGCTGCCACTCATCATTCTGATGCCCGCCAAGGTCAGTTGCGTCTCTGGGCAGCCCCTTGGATTCCGGGCGCCAGGTGCCCAGCAGCGGGCACCGAACCCGGGAGCGTTAGGTGGAGCGCACGGATTCCCGGGGGCGGGCACGGCTACCCTGGGGCACGGAGGCTCAGGAGCCCCAGGTGCTATGGGAGGTGCCCTGCAAAGAATTCTGACAGGCATGGATCTTGGGGTTCACAGATCCCAGGGCGCAAGAACTGTTTGGGCAAGCACAGAAACCCAGAAGTTAGCACCGATCTTGGCCACACAGCCCCTCTATAGGCTCAGAATCTCCCCAGAGTGCATAACCCGGTCCCCAGGCCCCCCAAGTGCCACCTGTACCAAGAGGGAGCCTGGGGGTTTGTCTTTCCCTTCTTTCTCCTGTCTCTTCCCTTGGGGAATGGGGACTTCCCAGCTGTAGGTGGCTTCCGAGGCCAGTTGGGGACCTACACGAAAAGATCATCACCTAAGTGAACCCTGAGTGCCATCTTTGTCCCTCTCTGGCCCTCCTTTGAGCCTCGGTTTCCCTATGATCCACATTTCTTTCCACCTCTGAAACCTGGGGAGCCACAGCTGAGTCAGAAACCTGCTCCCAGCTGAAAGGCAGGTCAGGTTGGCCTGCTTTTGCTCACTGCCCACTGTGGCGGCGGCAGGAGGCGGGACACGGTCCCAGAGCTCACGTCTTGGGTGGCACGACGCAGGGTCTCTGGGAAGCCGTGTCCCAAGCCCTGGCCTCCTGGTGCTCCCAGGAGGGAAGCGGAGAATGAATGGCCTTGGCCACGGGGTGGGGGCGGTGCGGGGAGCCCTGGCTCAGGCCCTGCTGGGCAGTGCGAGGCCTGTTTGGCAGAGGCCCGAGCCCTTTGAAGGCTTTTGGCTGCTGGCTGCTCCTGCCTCATTCCCTCTTTCCACCTTTCACTCTCAGCTCAGACAGGAAACCTCAGCTCCCCCCAGCCCAAGCAGGTTTGGGAAACAGAGGAGCTCTTTAGGGGGTGTTCTGAGGGCAGTCCTAGAGGGATGGGGTTGTACTGGGGTATTGGGAAGCCAACCTGTGAGAGAACTGGACACCCACCTTTCACCCATCCTTGTGATTTTATTATTATCATTATTATTTTTTTAAATTTATTTATTTTATTTTTGGCTGCGTTGGGTCTTCATTGCTGCACGTGGGCTTTCTCTAGTTGCGGAGAGCAGGGGCTACACTTCGTTGCAGTGCGCGGGCTTCTCATTGCGGTGGCTTCTCTTATTGTGGAGCACAGGCTCTAGGCATGCGGGCTTCAGTAGTTGTGGTTTGTGGGCTCTAGAGCACAGGCTCAGTAGTTGTGGCGCATGGGCTTAGTTGCTCTGCGGCATGTGGGATCTTCCCGGACCAGGGCTTGAACCACCGTGTTCCCTGCACTGGCAGATGGATTCTTAACCACTGCACCACCAGGGAAGCCCCATCCTTGTGATTTTAGCCAAGCCCCTGCGTTCTCTGGGCCTTGGTGTTCTCGTCTGTACGTCTGTACGATGGGGCAAGGTGGTTTGGTTGTTGACATTTTATGGCTTTAGGTGCCAAAAGAGATTATGCTGGTTCCTAGGATGGGGGAGGGGGAGGCTGGGAGGAGCCCTTGGGTGGGCTGAACACAGACCCTGGATGGGCCAAGGACAGTAGATCCAACTACAGTGGTTCTTTAGTTCCCACACCAACTGTGATTGGCCATATTTCCTCTGTAGAAAAGGATTTGGGGCTGTTATCATCTGTGGGAGGGCCAGGCAGGAGAGCTGTGATTTTAGTTCTGCTGGTGGGAAGTGGTGTTCCCTGGACTAATTATGGTAGCTTTGCTGACCTTCCTGCTCCGGAAGAGTATGACCGAGACCCCAGCCCCACTCCTGCCCTTCCCATCCCCCCACACACAGGTGGCCCTGAGCTGGGTCCCCCAACTCAGGCTGTGTATGCATGTCATTGACCTGCCCTGGGAGTGAGGATCAGGCGAGGGAAGAGGAGATATCAGTAAAGGTCATTCCAGGGGCTGACTTCATGTGCTTTCTCTCCCAGTGGTGCAGGTGACTGGGAGCCAGAACCCTGTCTGCTTGTCTTCTCCCTGTGCGCTTGTGTTTTGGTCACCACTGAAGAGCTCCCCGTCCCCACCCACGGCCACAGAGTTTGCAAGGAAACCCAGGGCAGGAGGTAGAGCAGTGGGGAAGCTGGCGAGAACTTGGCAGCCTGGGCGGCACTGTCCAAGCCGGGCAGCGACTCCCAGGGCATGTCACCCTCTGCCAGTGCCCGGGCCCCTCTCCTGCAGGCTTTCTCCTTTTACTCTTCTCCTGCACCTTGCTTCCTTCCTGTCTTCATCTCTGCTCCACTTTTCTGCCTGTTCTCTGGGTTCTTTCTTTAAAAAAAAAAACTTTTTATTAAATTAAAAAATAGATTCATTGTGTTATTAAAGTTATGTGAAAATTCTTATTTTTAAAGTCTGTGAAGTATAAAGTAAAAATGAAAAGACATTCAAATCCCATAAGACACACACACAGTATGTTCTCTTAGCTACAATTTTCCACTAAGCACTATGTCATGGACGCCCTTATTCGTTAATAATTAGGTAAATAATGAGCCATGGTTTTCTTCAGTTGTGCACTTAACGTATTTTTTGAGCCCCACTATGTGCTCTCCACTGTGCTGGGTGTGGACTTTTAAATCCCACTGTCCACTGTGAGCTCAGCTTGAAGTGCTCCTCCGGCCACATTCTCAGCTGCAGGGAAGGCTCTGAACTGACCAGGAACTGGGCTCCCATCTGCAGGTAGACTCCATCTCATTCTTCACAGTGACCTACCCCTCCTCAGGCTTCTCTAAGGTTGCCTGTCCTATTCTGCTCTCTCCACAACACTCTGGGAGCATTCTAGACGAGGGAGGGTCAAGTTTGCTGACTGGTAGTGTTCAGGGATGGGGCACCTCCTGGGCCTCCTGATAGGAGCATGGAGGTGAGAGGGCAGTTAGCCTGTGTCTTTTCTGTTGGTTACTTCTGGCGCCTCTAGGAACTGTCCCGGGAAAACTGGTTACACGTGTCACCTACCGCTTCTAAGTTCAGATAATAAAAAAAATCACTTTCTGTGTGCCATATGTTAAGAATGGGTACTTTTAAATCCTCGATTTACAGGTGAGGACATGAAACAAGCAGGGGGAGGGGCCAGGGTTGGGAGTGGGAGGAGTATTTTATCAAAGACATTGTTGGGAATTGTTCTCACATGATGATAAGAAGAAGGAGAGTGGGCTTCCCCGGTGGCGCAGTGGTTGCGAGTCCGCCTGCCGATGCAGGGAACACGGGTTCTGTGCCCCGGTCCAGGAAGATCCCACATGCCACGGAGTGGCTGGGCCCGTGAGCCATGGCCGCTGAGCCTGCATGTCTGGAGCCTGTGCTCCGCAACGGGAGAGGCCACAACAGTGAGAGGCCCGCATACCGCAAAAAAAAAAAAAAAAAAAAGACATTGTTGGGAATTGTTCTCACATGATGATAAGAAGGAGAGTGAGTTTTAGACAGTATTACCGTTTTAAAATTCTCTACAGCACACCCTCTTATTGCCCCCCCTGCAGTGGACCATTCCTACCTCTCTCTCCCTTGACACCAAGGCCCAGAGAAGGCGTAACTGAAGGCCACACAATGGCAGATAGCGGACACTGATCAGGCCTGCCCGGTGTCAAAGGCTGGTCTTCTAACCACGTTGCTATCCTGCCTTGAGCCCAGAGGCTTCAACCAGCATTGATTCTCCCCTCCTTCCCAACAAAGGCATATCTGACAAAGTTTGGAGACATTTTTTCTTGTCACAACTGGAGAGAGTGCCACTGGCCTCTAGCAGGGGGGAGGCCAGAGATACCGCCAAACATCCTACCACGCACAAGACAGGCCCCCACCCCCCGCAACACAGAACCAACCCAAAATGTCAGTAGTGCTGAGGCTGAGAAACCCTGCCTTAGACAGTAGGGAGGTGTCCTGGGGTTCTCATGGGCTGCCGAAGAAAGATTTATTTTTATCACTGATAACACAAGCCAAAGAATGTCTCAGCCTTTGGTGACGTTCCATGCGTATAATATGTGTTATCTCGGGTGGTGATAAACAGTGATTGTGTGCAGGTACGTTTTCCCAGCAGAGTGTTGTCACAGCCCGTGCTGTGCTGGTCCGTTTCTCTAATCAGCATTTGCAGTGTCCCTGGGGTTTCAGGCCTGTGCTGGATGCCGAGTGACACGGATTCTGCCCCCCCACTGCTCACTCCACTGTTCAGTGTTCAATGGTGGGTGAAATATAATGCCAACCCAGTGTGCTAATTGCTGCGGGTGGGGGCGTGCATAGAGGAAGGACACAGACCCCAGACTAGGGGCAGCGGTGAACTGAGCCCCGAGCACTCACTCCAGGCCAAAGGAACGGTGTCATGTGTGAGAGCAGCTGTGGGAGGCGGAGCATCTGCCTCAGTTCCCACCAGCGCCCTGGGGTCTCAGGAGCTCGGGGTGGGAGTGGGCATGGGAGATGTGGCTGGAGGGCCCTGTAGGGCCTGCTCCATCACAGAGGGTCTCCCAAGACATGCTCAAGCATTTGGCTTTTGTCCTGAAGGCAAAGGAAGGCTTTTAAACAAGGGAGTGATACGATCCGGTTTGTAAAAAGAGAAAGAGGGAGCAGCAGTGTGGAGCGATGCAAGTAGAAAGATGGTGTTAGAAGATAGCTGTGCTGTACACCTGAAATTAACACGATATTGTAAATCAACTATACTTCAATTACAAAAAAAAAAAAAAACTACAGTGAATAAAACAGCGGGAAAAGAAAAGATAGCGGCAGTGATGCAGGCAGAAGATGTGGCCTGAGCAAAGGCAGGGCCATAGGGTGAAGGAAGAAGGGAAAGAGGAAGATTTGGGGGTAGAAGCTATAGGTTTTGGAGGCTGATTAAACTGGAGGGGGCTGGAATGAGGGAGACGCAGAGCCTGGGTGGTTAATAATGATTATAGTAAAAATGCTGATGAAACAAAAAACAACCCAGGGAGGTGGGCATTATTATCCCTATTTTATTAGGCGATGAGACGGAGAATTAAAGTCCTACAGTGAGTAAGGGGCCAGGGCTGCGAGTGCTTGAACCAAACCCAGGTCTGTCTCACTCCAAAGCCAAGATCCCAGTGGCTAAGTAGCTAAAGGGTGTGAACAGGCAGTTCACACAAGATTAAATACGAACAGTAAAGCTTGAGACCCTTGTAACTAGAGAGGCTAATAGACACCAAGACCATGTTCTCAGTTATAATAAAAAACAACCCTGAAAATACTCAGTGCTGGCCATTTTCTGAATGAGCTGGTTTACAACACACATTTCTGGGAGCCGAGAAAGTTGGAGCAGCCTTTTGAGAAGGAAATTAGATAGAGATACCAAGAGTTTGAGGATGTGCTTTGGGGAGCCTTCCCTAAGAATTGCACTTACTTTGTAAGATGATTTAATCTGTAGAGCGGGTCATCAAAAACAGTATTTTCTTTTTTTTCTCTTCTTCCTCTTTCCTCCTTCTTCCTCCTCCTCCCCTTCCCCCCACTTGCACTCCTCCTCCTTTTTCCTCCTTCTCCTCCTTTCCCCCCTCTTCTTCCCTGTGAAGACGTGAGGATGCAAGGCTTGGAGAGGTGAGAGACCTGCCCAGGACCGCACAGCTGGGGGGCAGGGGGCAGGAGTCTCTTGATGACGGGTCCTGTGCCCTCCTCACTGTCCTGAACCTGGAAGGCTGTGCTGACGGGGGCAGGGAAGCAGGGGTTCCCCCTGACATGCCACCCTGTTTTGACAGTCCACGCCCTGCTGTCCCGAGCGTTCTGGGTGGGGCGCACGGCAGCAGCGGCTCGCCCGGCCTCAGTGCCGTCTCTTCAGTTTGTCAGGTGCGCCTATGTCATCATCCTCATGGCGATTTACTGGTGCACAGAAGTCATCCCTCTGGCTGTCACTGCCCTCATGCCTGCCTTGTTCTTCCCGCTCTTCAAGATTCTGGACTCCAAACAGGTGAGCAGCCCCAGAGCATCCGGGCGGCTTCCTGCTTCTCTCCCAGCGGCTCCTTCTCCGAGCCCTTCTCTGAGCTGCCTAGGACCCGGGGGACCAGATAATACCCTGTTTGTGGGCTCTCTCTGGCATAGAGACATACCCTTGACCCTCCATCCCCATTCCAAGCTGCCCTGAAGTCAGCATCTGCTCTGCTCGCCTATCTCTGGGGACTTGGGTGACCCTGAGCCCAAGTAGTGTGTGGTCAGGGGGCAGGCCTGATGGGGCTTCCATGCCATCCTGCAGGTGTGCATCCAGTACATGAAGGACACCAACATGCTGTTCCTGGGCGGCCTCATCGTGGCTGTGGCCGTGGAGCACTGGAACCTGCATAAGAGGATCGCCCTGCGCACGCTCCTCTGGGTGGGGGCCAAGCCTGCCCAGTAATTACCCCTTCTCTCTCTTACCGCAGGGCTCTGCAGTAGGCCCCAGGGCCAGGGAGGGGTGTGTGGCACAGGCCAGATCACCCACAGGCAAGGATTGGCCATGGCCTTACCTGGGCTTTGCAGCCAGGCAGACCCCTGGGTGGGTGGAGGCCGGATCAAGCCATGCCTGATACCCCTAGGGGCTTTGTGGGGAAAGCAGGAAAGAGATGGCTCAACTACCCAGCTCAGGGGGAAGCAGAAAGGTCATCCCTCAGAAGCTGGCACATCTGTTCCCTCTGCAAAACTGCTGCTTACCCCACCTTTCCCCCATTACTCAGTCATCTCACCCCTCTCCAAGATCTCCCCTGCCAGTCACAGGCCATTCCGACCAAGCCGTGGAGGTGATATAGCAGAATCACCTGGGTGTACTGAGCGCCCACAGGGCCCCGGGCATGATACCGGGGGCTTATTTACCACCTCATCTGACTCTCACCGAACCTCTGAGGGTTGGGGATTATTCCCATCACCCACGTTCTGTTCTGAGGCAGAGAGGGGTTAAATGGTTTGCTGACGTCACATGGAGATTGGACCGGGCCTGTCTGATGGGGCCTTGCCCCCTCTAATTGGGAACTCAGCACGCACCTTTTTTTTGAGGCAACATGCTCCCTAAATGATGGCGTGACCCAGCCCAGCCCTGGGAAGGCAGGTTGGTAGCTCACAGTAAATCCCTCCTGCTATGTCCTCACGTCAAGGGCCATGCTGGGCTCTGAGCACACAGAGGCCCCGGCCCACCCGAGCACGCTTGGCGCCTCAGCTCCCTGGAGTAAGGGCTTTGTGACTCTCCGACCTGTCACCCGAGCCCCTCCGGTGGTTGGTTTACAGGGTCAAATCAGAAGCCATTGCATTTTCTAGAAATGTGAGGCCTCAGAGTTCCTGTTTTCAGGATCCTCTGAGTGGTTGGCTTTCCTCTGTCAGCTGGGGGGCCTCACCTGGAATGTGCTGGAGCGCTTTTGCTCCCAAACCCAGGGCGCTCGCACGCGCTTCTCTGCTCCTTCCTGTCACCTGGCTCCTCCTCCGAGCCTGGCTTCCAGCTGCCCAGGGCACTGCCTGTGCTGGGGGCAGCCTGTATGTCGAGGCCCCCTTGGTGCCTCGGAGCATCATGTTGAAGCCTCATTCATGTGAACTCTGGCCCTCATCCTAGCCTGGATCCCAGCCTTTGTACTTATGGGTCCATGAGGTCTACCTGCATGGATACCAGCTAAAGCCCGGTGCAGTGCAGCCCCGAGACCCTTCTTCAGGCAAACAAATTAGTGGCCCTGGGGGGGAGCCTGACTGCAGAGGGGCATGGGGACCAGGAGGTGGAGTTCCCTTTAGCCAACTGCCCCTCCCAAGCTCTTCTTCTCCTGGCCTTGTGCCAGGTGTGCGGGACCCATGGAGAAGAATCAGACCTTCCCTGCTCACGTGCTAAGGAGAGAGCAGACATGGAAACAGTTTCAAATCCAGCCAGCGAGAAGTGTCCTAGAGAAGACTGAGGAGGGTGTGGTCAGCCCTACCTGGTGCGCACTGGGAAGGAGATGACCGAGAAGGGATGCTGCCTGAAGGCTCTGAGAGACCGTGAGGAGTTTTCTAGGCAGACAACACAGGTGGCACAGAGATGGAAGGTGGGGTGTTACACGGAAAGGCAATGTTTTCTGAATCCTGTTTGTGGATCGGGTCCACTGCAGAGTGGAGGGCGGCAAAGAGTGTGAATGGAGGGAGGTGGGGCAGGGGATCAGCCATGAAGGAGGTCCCACTTCCCCAGGGCCCTCCCCGGCTCACCCTACCCCTGAAGGCTGACTCCACGCAGCCCTTCTGAACTCATGAGGGGAGAAGTGGGGTCAGGGAGGGTGGGAATCTTCTAGATAGAAGTGGGAAGTTTGGTCTGCCTGCACGCAGGGCTGCTCCAACGCACCCCTAAGTCATATTAGGGCCAATTCTCCACACTAGGTCTGCACAAACTGGATGCTGGTGCTTCCCTTGCTAGATGGTGGGCGCCTTAGAACCACGACTGTGGCTCAGGCCGCCTGGTGACCCGGTAGCCAGCAGAGTAGATGTCAGTACTGTTTGTGGGAGAGAGGCAGAGGAAGGAAGGGAAGGGAGGGAGGGAGGGAGGCAGGCACTAAAACCGCAATCCCCTCCTGGATACCCAAGCTTGAACTGGCCTCAGCACCTTGGCCCTGACCCCTGGCATCCCTGCAGGGGGCACCTAGCCCCCCGCTGCTCCCTAGGGGTTGTGAGAGGTGGGGGTGGGGGATTCTCTGGCTTTCCTCCCTGCTCCTCCTCTGCAGGCTGATGCTGGGCTTTATGGGCGTCACGGCCTTTCTCTCCATGTGGATCAGCAACACGGCCACCACGGCCATGATGGTGCCCCTTGTGGAGGCTGTGCTGCGGCAGATGGAGGCCATGAGCGCAGCCACCGAGGCCAGCCTCGGGGCTCTGGAGCTGGCAGACAAGGGCAAGGCCGGCGAGCTGCCAGGTGAGCCCCTGGCCAGGGCAGCCTTCCCCTCTGTTGCCAACAGCTTTAGCCACCTCCCTGCTTCCTGGAGCCCTCCTTTTCGCAGGCACATAGAGAAATACTTAGAAGATGCTGTTTTCCTAAGTTTTAGGAATGTGATTAGTGCATAGAAGTTAGATCCTTAAGCAGAGCTTATAGCAAGTTCCTGCCCTCCGTTCCCGCCATCACAGAAATGAATACGTGTTGATTTGATCACTCATTTGGGTATCTTTTGAGCACCTACTGGATGCCCCTCAATCCCTTCTAGCCCTACTCATCCTCAGGGAGGCCTCCTCTGAACAGGCCAAATCCCTCCCCACTCTGTTCCCACAGGTACTGGGGTTGGTCATCCCACCTTTGCTTCCCCGCTAGGCACCGAGCTCAGGCGAGTCAGAGAGTGCCTGTGCTTTTCTCTGTCTTCTTCGCTACCCCATCCCCAGGGCCCGGCGTGGGGCCACTCAGGGCCTGTGCTGATAGCCTGATTGCCAGACCCTGGGCCAGGTCCTGGGGCTGCAGAGATGAAGCAGACACACTCATATTGTGAAGCCCGGTGGGATGGAGTCAAGAGGCCCCTCGGATAGTTCATCTGACTTGGGGGAGGCCAAGGGTTGCCATTAGCCAGACACTGAGGGAGCACAGAAAAGGGAGAGGCCTTGCTAGGAGGAGAGGACATCTGGGATGGATTTGGACCCCTCCCTCCAGACGAAGGGAACAGCGTGAGCAAGAGCAAGGAGGCAGGAAAGAAAGGAGTGTGTCTGAAGTTGCTGACTTTGCTCGGAGTGCTGAGGAGCCTGGGGCTGGCCGAGGGACGCAGCTGGGGGGGCACGTAGGGCCGGATAAGAGCACTGGGCTGGAGGCGGGGGACACAACCTGGTCGGGGAGCCGGCAGAGCTGGCATGCCTGGGTCCTCAGGTCAGCGGCAGGGTGAGGAGCTGGGGCTGGGCAGGTGGTCCCCACTGTGCCCACGGCAGTGTGCCCACTGTAGGGAGCCAAGAGAATTGTGAAGGTCCCTCCACGAGGCAGCGGGAGGTCGACAGGAAGAACATATGCAAGGCCATGACCCTGTCCGTGTGCTACGCAGCCAGCATCGGAGGCACTGCCACCCTGACCGGCACGGGACCCAACGTGGTGCTCCTGGGACAGATGCAAGAGTGAGTTGCTGGCCATGCCTTTTTTTTTTTTTTTTTTCTGGTATGTGGGCCTCTCACTGTTGTGGCCTCTCCCGTTGCGGAGCACAGGCTCCGGATGCGCAGGCTCAGCGGCCATGGCTCACGGGCCCAGCCGCTCCGCGGCATGTGGGATCTTCCCGGACCAGGGCACGAACCTGCGTCCCCTGCATCGGCAGGCAGACTCTCAACCACTGCGCCACCAGGGAAGCCCTGGCCATGCCTTCTGGGGACAATAGTTGGGGGGGGGATGGGGTTGGAGGGGCCCACCCACCTCTCCCTCCTCTTCAGCTGGGCCCTGGAGCCTGGATGGGGGTGGGGGCCGCCTGGCAGGGGTGAGAGGATGGGCTGCCATCAGCCTCTGTGGCGCAACCTCCCTGCACATGCTCAGGACCCCACAGCGTAGGAGCTGATGTCCACAGACCGGGTTGCTTTCTGCTCAGGACAAGTCCTGCCTTTCTTTCCTGGGCTCAGGATTCTCACTCAGACAGGGAATGTGGATTGAACGTGGAGCTAGTCATGGGAATTGACAGTGTAATCCGAGAAGTGGGGTCCTTGGTTAAAACTTGTAGAAAATAGATGCCCCTAAAGATGCTCCCCTCAAAGCTGGCTCACGACCTCGGTTGTTAATGGCGATGGTCCTATGACACCCGGAAAGGTTAGAGGTTAGGTCACCTGGTGCCTCACCGGCTCTTTCACTATGGCCCCTCTAATTGCCCTTGAGGGGCATGTGTGCCCCTGTGAGGCTCCAGGTGGACCATGGGGTGGTTTAGAACTTTCCAGCCTTGGCCACAAAGGGACCCAGGCTTTGAGGACCCAGTTCTGTTCTTGGTCTTGTGCCGGGTGGCGCTTGGGTCACAGAAGTGAGAGGAACCTGGGCCCTGCCCATGGGATACTCGTGGGCAGCTGAGGGTAGCAGACACCCAGAGAGTTCTGGCGGGTTGTGTAAATGTGTTAATGAAGATAAGTACAAATTGCAGTGGGCACAGAAGGAAGGAACAGAAGTACGACGGTGCCCGTCCTGTGCAGACAAACACCCTGGACAGGGGTCGGGAGGGCAGCGGGGAGTTGAGAAGGGCGGGCCTGCAGACACTCGAGATCGAACAAGCAGACTGTTTGGCTCCTGCGAGTGTTTTCTGTAATGACAGCCTTATGGTTTGCCCTGAAGTTCCTCTGGGCTGAATGGGAAAAGCTCTGTGGCTAGTTTGACACCCTTGGGCTAAAGGGAGCAGTGCCTGGGGTTGGGGGTGGAAGTGACCCTCCTCCAGCCCCCAGGAAACATCTTCTGGTCCCACCCGGGGAAGCTTTTGAGATTTGATTTCCTAAGGTGGGGGGGCTTCCCTTGCAGAAGCCCACGGGGTGAGGTTCTGAGGCATCTGTGGACCCCCTGGAGCTGTTGGCCAAATTATGTGTGTACCAAGGTGTATTTTTCTGGACTGAAGGGCCGTGCCTTTAATGAGCTTCTCAGCGGGGTGTGGACCTCCAGGAGGGGCAGTGGGTCGCTCCTCAGGTTTGCCTTGTGTGTGGCCGTGTTCTGAGGCCCCTGCTTGACTGGGGTAGTGCTGAGTGATGGGTGTGGGCGGCTGGACTTCAGGAGGAGGAGGCCCCCACTCCAGACCACCTCTCAGGGCCCGGCTGCTGCTCAGCCTCCGCCCGCAGGGTCCGGCCCGCCGGCTCTCCGCAGCTCAGTGTCTGGCAGAGATGTGGACCAGCATTCTTCCCTTCAGATTGTTTCCTGACAGCAGAGACATCGTGAACTTCGCCTCTTGGTTTGGATTTGCCTTCCCTAATATGCTGATCATGCTGCTGCTCTCCTGGCTGTGGCTCCGGTTTATTTATATGAGGTTCAAGTAAGTTTGAGATGCTTATGGAATAGAGGATCTAACCATGCGTCGGCTCGAGAGTCCCTCCTGTCTGGCCCTGAGCATTTCTCCAGCCCCACCTCCTGCTAGTTTGCCCTCCAGTTCCCGCTACCCCTGCTGCTCACCGTGCCTTTGCGCGTGCTTTTCCCTCTTCCTGGAATGCCACTCCCTGCCTTCCTACCTTCCAACCTCCTCAGTCCCCAAGGCCAGTTCAAATGCTCCTTCCTCAGCGACACCTTTCCCAACTCCCCCCACCCCCATTCTGACGCTGACGGATTGCCTGCTCGCTGTTCCGGACTTCCCTGGGCACACCACGCCTTGCCCCTTGGCACCTGTAGTCATGCTCCAGTGCCATCCCTCCCCCGACCTGAGCTCCTCTGTGGCCTGCGGTAAGTCCTCTCTGACCCCTACACCCGGCCCAGCTCCCAGCCCAGGGAGAAGGAGCAGGTGTGCCGTCGTCAAAGCAATGAACAAGCAGCTTTGTTCTTGGTGCCAGTCAACACTGCTGGACAGACTTCCACTTGGCTGCCAGTGTCTGTCAGGCCAAGTCGCAGCAGACCTCCTGATAATATCCAAATCAGTCCAAACCCAGATTTACTGAATGCTTACAATGTTCCCAGCAGCGCACAGCTTCTGCAAAGTTTACCTTCCAGTTCCCAGCACACAGCTGACCAAGAGTCAACCTTGACAGCAGCCAGACTTTGGACAGAAATCATGATGTGTGGCTGACAAATACCTCAAAATGTTGTTGTCATTTTTAAATGCACAAACTTATCTCTGGCGTGAAGGTGACCCTCTCACACTGGAGTATAAAATACCTAGCTGTGAGCCATGTGCTCTGTGCCTTAATTCACATGGCGCTTGAGCCCAACAAAAAACAGAGGCCTATGTGGCCAAGAGATCTGAGCTGAAAGGTAACAGCGTGCACGAAGACTTGTGAGTTAATGGGAAAAAGGGGCACTTTGGTTAAGTTTTCTCCTGAAGGAGGAACTGTTTTGAAAAGTGCCGTTAAAAAAATCTCTGTCCATAATCAAAGCGGCCATAATGATGACATAATGGTAGCTGTAGGCGTTTGTGCACACCCCACCCTGCCCCGTGTCCGGGCCCCCATGTGAAAGGGAAGGTGCTCCTACGGGTGCTTGGCTGCACAGTTTGAATCCCTCATCTGGTTGGTCGTGGAGAGCAATGTCAGGGTCATTCCCTCCAGCCTAATTCAGAAAAACTGTATCTTCCTGTGTTTACGGGCAGCTTCCTAGGCCACATCCAGCCAAGGGAGCCACAGACCCTCCCAAGACCACCCAGGACCCTTGGGATATTCCTGCTGGCTTATACCCAACTTTCCTCACCAGGCTAAGCCCTGAGTTAGGGATGACGGTTCTTCTGGACCCCTGCCACAGGGCTCGGGGTCCCTTTGCCTCTCCTGCAGCGCATTGACCCAGTTCATCATGCACCCACCCAGCTTCCAGGGCCCCCACAGGAAAGCTGGATCCATTTGCCTGCATCTCGTGCCAGCCCGGCGGTCACCAGACGGATTAACCCAAAGATGAATGTGAAACCACTTAGTGTAAGAGGGACCTGAAGGCCTGGGGGCACCACTGCAGGGGGCCAGCACTGGACAACTGCATATATGATGCAGCCCCCCGAGTCTGCAGCCAGTGTGCTGTCGGGATGTGTCTCCAGCATCAGACATGCGTTGGGCAGCTACCAAAGTCACCCCTTATCCTGGAGGCCTGAAGCCTCTGGTCCAGCCTCCGAGCCTCGAGAATGACAGGTGGCAGCAGATCGGTAGTGGGTGGAACACGGACTCTCTCATGCCAAGGCGGCAAGGACAAAGAGGCCAGCTCCCACGCCAGCAGAGCCATCCCCATGCTGGATGATCTGGAGGGTGTCCTTGGCAGGTGACCCTGAGGACAAATGTCCTTGCCCCTTGTCCAGAACGGAGATCTTGGCAGGCTGTGCAGACCTGAGTCCCCATCACCGCCACTTCCTTTCCTAACCCCTGAGCACCGCGGGAAGCTGTGTCCCAACCTCCTTGAGTCCCTGCTCTAGGCCGTGCCCCATGCCCTGCATGGCCCTCACCCTCTCAAGGGTGGTTCCCATCCAGCCCTGGCTTCAGCATTCGGCACCTCAGCACGTATTCCATTAACCCCTGTGCTCCTAGGAAGTCTGTTTTAGGGTCCCAGGAAGGACTCCCACATGGGAAGGCTCTCTAGGGATAATCCTCTTGGCCTTGCCCCCCACCTTCAGGCTGACGGGGGCTGGAACGTGTGACTGGAATCCTCAGCGGATCCCTCGGGGTTGGCATCCTGTGTGCCCGTGGCCCCAGTCAGCCCCTCCCCAAGGCTAGGTACCCTCTATAACTCCTCCGAGATCCCTCCTCCTTCCTGCCCCCTCCTGCCAACACTCCCCAGGGAAGTCCTGCAGGGTGCCCTGGGCAGGCGTGTTGGCCAACGGGCACTGGTTCTTAGGGAGCCCATCCAAGAGCAGGACCTGGCTGGCTTCCCTCCTGCCTCAGCCACAGCTACTATGAGCCCCAGAGTCTTCTGTGTCCTTAATCCTACATGTCAGCTCCTTGCAAGGCAAGCACCCACCCTGTTCCTGCCTGACCCAGTCTGCTGGGACCTGTCCTTGTTCCTTGTGTCCTCTTGAGCCACCTGCTGATGGGGACTGGCATCCTGGTACCATCGAAGGCAGCTCCAGGCCGCAGTGGGAGGAGGAAGACGGAGCATGTGAAGGAGCCTCGGCCCCACCTTGAGCCGGTTCCAGATTTCTCACGGCCACCCCCAGATGTCAGCAGTCGCCGGTCTCTAGGCGACTGGCACCTGCCGGGACCCCCTTGCCAGCAGTGGCCTCGGGTCTGCTTCTTTCTGCTTCCGACGCTCCTGTCCATCCCCTGCTCCGTTTTGCTCAGCCTCCCACCCTCCTGGCCATCCTCTCTTCCTACCTCCACTGTCCCTGACACCCGACCTGTGCCATCTCAGGTTTCTTCTGGGGGCACCCTGGGGGCATATGCTGGGACCATAAAAGAGAGACTTTGCCCCACTATGTCCTGTGAGGTACGGTAGGCAGAGGACAGAATTGGGGAGTGGGAAGGGACTTGCTCGAGGGCCCCCGGGTGACAGGCAGCCCTGTGTGGCTTTCTATCATGTTCTGCTGCCCAGTGTTCACGCTTCCATTCAACCAGCCCTGAGTCAACCAACACGCCCCGCCGTCCCCTTGTCTTTGCATTCTCTAGTATTAAAGAGTCCTGGGGCTGCGGGCTGGAGAAGAAGAGTGAGGAGAAGGCTGCCCACGAGGTGCTGTGGGCGGAGTACAGGAAGCTGGGGCCCCTCTCCTTCGCTGAGGTCAACGTCCTTCTCTGCTTCTTCCTGCTGGTCGGCCTGTGGTTCTCCCGGGACCCCGGCTTCATGCCCGGCTGGCTGTCAATCGCCTGGGTGGAGGGCAAGACAAAGTAAGTGGTTCCTCCCACAGCGCCCCCCCAGGGCTCTGCCCCTTTTCTGTCATCCAGCTCTGGAGCACTCTGTTGGTTTCTGGACTCATTTTTGTCTCACCAGTCTTCCTGACAAGCTCACAGATGCGTTCTTGTGGCCCCTCTTGCCCCAGGAGGCTGGCAGGGTAGCCAGGCTGTGATAGAGAGAGGTCAGCTGGGCTAGGACTGGGGCTCTCAGTGCTCTGGTTTCCAAGTCTCTGATCTGCCATCTTTCCTTTTTCATCTTTCTTCAGATCCGGGTGAGTCCCTCTGAAGACACACATTCTGGGGTCCAGAAGCTTCTTTAGACAGAGACCTGGCAAAAGGGGGGATATGAAGTTTCTCTTCTGGCTAAGATGCTATGTGGTCAGAATAGATGCAAGGTTGAGAAACATGCATATCCTAGAAAGGGCAGAAGATGTGGACAGGGAGATTGCTGCCTGTTACTGCTTATTCCATTTTGAAGGTCTGCTTGGGGTGGCCCCAGAGTCCTTGTGGTCACCCTGGTGAACCCAGAATCCCAGAGAATCTGGTTGAGAAGAGCTCATGAAGTTCACCTATGGAGCAACACAGACAGAGAGGGAAGTGAGCCGCTCAGAGCCCCTCAAAGTTGATGGCAGAGCTAGGCCAAGAACGTGGGAGTCTTGGTTTCCAGCCAGGATTCAGTCTACCTCACCCCTCCTGATCTTGGCCTTTGGGGTTCGTTTTCTTTTTTCTTTCTTTCTTTTTTTTTTTGCAGTACATGGGCCTCTCACCGTTGTGGCCTCTCCCGTTGCGGAGCACAGGCTCCGGACGTGCAGGCTCAGCGGCCATGGCTCACGGGCCCAGCCGCTCCGCAGCATGTGGGATCTTCCTGGACCAGGGCACGAACCCGTGTCCCCTGCATCGGCAGGCGGACTCTCCACCACTGCGCCACCAGGGAAGCCCCATGGGGTTCCGGTTTTCGTACTCAGATGAGCCTGTTTCCTCATGTGGGAGCATCAGACACAGAGCAGGCTTGTTGCATGACCGTCAGTGTAGCCAAGATGGGCTAATCCCGTGTGCTCTTCCCTGCCCAGGTATGCCTCCGATGCCACAGTGGCCATCTTTGTGGCCATCTTGCTATTCATTGTGCCTTCGCAGAAGCCCAAGTTCAACTTCTGCAGCCAGACTGAGGAAGGTAAGGCTCCTGTCCTGGCCTCCCATTCATCAGGGTTGGGGCCCCAGCAGCAAAGGATCTCCATGGTGTTCCCTGGGCCCGGGAGGGAGAACATCTCACCCTGTTGAAAAGGACTGGCTAGATTACAAAGTCTGGGCACAGCGTATTTTCCAAGCCTTCTCTGAATGTTGTTTAGTGCAAAATCTCCTCTTCTGCTTTTTAAACATTTGAAATCTTATTTTACAACAGGAACAGAAAGAGATTTCATATTTCCCATAATGCCATCAGTATTTTGGGGGTTTCTCTCTCCCTCCCAGTCTTCATTAATATGCATATATATTATATGGCTATAATCAAAACACACATAATTTCAATCCTGTTTCTTTATTGGTTTTTGTTTTCATGTTTTTGCTTGTGGTTATGCTAGAAACATTTCCTGCTATTGCCACAGTCTTCAAATTTATTTTCTCTAATAACGGCATTATATTGTATCGGGGGCTGTAACCATTCCCCTGTCATGGAGCATTCTGGCTGTTTTGAATTCTTCATTATTATGAATTAATGTTTTCGTGAATATAGCTTTTTCTTTGAGGGTGTTTCTTCTTTAGGATAAATTTCTAGCAGTGATTGCAGCTGGGGTAAAAGAGTATATATATGTCTTCAAGGCTTTTAAAATGTATTGGTAACTTGCTTTTCAAAAAGACTGCACCAATTTATAACACTAACAGGAGTGTATAATAGCTTTACCATATCATGTCTTTACCAGCAGTGGGTGTTGTAGTGATTACCGTAAATTTTAGCTAATTTACAGATATGAGACGGCACTTATTGTCCTTGCAGGCTTTTATTCCCTGCATTAGATCTGTTTTATCTCTTTTGCCTGCTAATGCTGCTCTGGGTTATGTATGGGTTTTTTTTTTTTTTTTTTTTTTTTTTTTCCTGGCCATGCTACGTGGCTTGTGGGATCTTAGTTCCCCAACTAGGGACTGAACCTGGGCCCTCAGCAGTGAAAGCATGGAGTCCTAACCACTGGACTGCCAGGGAATTCCCAACGTATGTGTGTGTATGTTTTTATCATCTCTTCTCAGAAAGGAAAACACCATTTTATCCACCTCCGCTGCTGAATTGGAAGGTGGCCCAGGAGAAAGTACCCTGGGGCATCGTGCTGCTCCTGGGGGGTGGCTTTGCTCTGGCTAAAGGATGCGAGGTAACTTCTCCACTGTGGGCTGCCTAGGGCCCCTTCCTTCACCAAGAGGGAAGCTGAGGACTGCTGCACCCCTCCTTCTCGGCACCCCAGGCCTGTGCCTGTGTGTTTCTGTGTCTGTCTTCTCCATGTAACTGTTCATTTCTTGAAGACAGGGCCTCTGCCTAAAAAATTAAAAAATTTTTTTTCTCTAGCTAGGTATGTAGTGACATAGGAGGAGAGGAAGAGCTTTTGGGGGAAAACACCCCAAAATGCAACTTTCTTACCTCCCCCCTTCCCTGATAGGGAAGAAATGAGCCAGAGGGAGGGATGCTTGGTGCCGCTCTCCTCTGTCCATCCGTTCATCCATCTATCCAGGAATACAGCGTAATACATAGACTTGGTCTATCTTATTATTGCTGTTTCCTCAGCATCTAGGACAGAGCCTGGCACATAGTGGGTACACAACTATTATTCTGATGAACAGATCCATCCATTTAGTCACCTCTCCATCCCTCATTCACTCATTCATTCCTCATCGAACCTTCCTATTATGTCTGTGTTAGGTCAGGCACAGGAATTACAGAGGAGATTGATATATGGTCCCTGTTCTTGAGGATTTCACAGCCTAGAGAGGGGGGCATGTTTGGAAGAGCATTTCAGAAAGAAGTGACACATGAGTAAAGAAATCAGCCTGTTATATCCAGCTGAGGAACAGCAGACGATAAGGCTGGTGAGGCTCACAGAAGCCACTTCACTGAGGGTCAAGATAGGGAGTGTGGACCTTATTCTGAAGGTGGTGGGTAGCTACTAAAGGGTTGAGGCCAGAGAGTAACTTGGTCAGACCTGCACTTGGGAAAAATCTCTTGGATGTCTGAAGTGGAGGCCTAGGCCGGACAGGGGTTGGGGAAGACCCAGTAGATGCTCCATAGCCTTCATCTAACACAGGCTCAGAACACTGGACTCCATGGACCACTGTCTCCTTCTTGAAACTCCTTCCTCCTTTGGTCCCCAAGACATCATTTTCTCCTGTCTACTTCTAACTCTGACTGTTCCTGCCCTGCCTCCTTGGTTTACTTTTCCTCTGTTCTCCCTTAAATATGAGTGTTCCTGAAGGTTCTGTCGTTGGCTTCTTCTTTGTTCACGTTTCAGTCTCTCCCTGGACAATCTATTCTTAGCCTAAAGCCCCAAATCTAAATTTCCAATTTCTGGCTCAAATCACTCTCTTGAGCTTTAAGAACTGTGGGAGACAGAGAGGAGATGATGGACATGAGATGTTTTAGGTGACATGGTGACTGGGCATAAGAAATAAGGGGGACAGAGACCCCAGGATGACCCCCTAGCCTTCTAGGTTGGACACCAGGTGAGTCTAGTCACTGGGCTGGGGAGCCCAGGGGGAGCAGATGAATTCAGGTTGGGGCATGTTGGGTCTGACACGCTCATGGGATATCTGGGTGGAAATCCAGACAGCAGACCAGCTGGGCTGGAAATGAGGATTTAAAAGACAGCAGAGTGAGGGTGGAGATTGAAACTGTGGGTATGGATTAGATCACCTATGGTATGTATGCAGAGAGAGAGAATCAGAAGTGAGGGATGGGCTGAGCTCTTCGGAGACAGATGAAGGTCCCTCCAGGCTCCGGAGGAACTGTGAGCCACGAGCCCTGTGGTGACTGCCCTCCCTGTATTTCCCAGGCCTCGGGGCTGTCAGAATGGATGGGGAAGCAGATGGAGCCCTTGCATGCTGTGTCCCCAGCAGCCATCACCTTGATCTTGTCCACACTCATCGCCGTGCTCACTGAATGCACAAGCAACGTGGCTACCACCACCCTGTTCCTGCCCATCTTTGCCTCCATGGTAAGTAACTCTGCTGGGGGTGATGACCCTTAGTCATCATTTCATAGGAAGCTGACCATATCCTGGGTCCCTAGAGAGGCAGTGACATCAGGGGCCCAAGCCTGGCCAGGCTCTGGAGACCTGGGTCCTGAGCCCTGCTCCAACACAGACTTGTGTGCCCTCGATGGCCCTGGGCCTGCGCTCAATGCTTCGCTGTTCTTCTTTGTATCCTCCACGCTGACCAAAAGTGCTAAGCAACAACCAGGTGCCCTAAATTTATTTATAAATGTAACAGATTATTTCTCAAGCTGGGGAGACAGGGCTTACACCAAGGATGCCATGGGGGAATGATAGAGGGTCTCTCAGAATATAGCACAGGTGAGCAGGAGGCCTGCAGGACAGGGGGACACCATTGGCTGGAACCCACCAGGAAGAGATCTTGGGGGAAATGGAGCCTGGGAATGGTGGGAGGGAGAGGACGCTCTGGGAAGATGGAGTAGCCCACATAAAGGAAATGAAGTGCATGACTGAAAACTCCCAGAAGCCTTGCTTGGCAAGCTCAGGGATTGGGGATCAGTGGGCACTGAGCCCAGAGAGGCTGTGGGTGGTGGTGGATGGGGATGCTGAATGCCAGGCTAAAGAGCTGTGTTCCGTGGGTAAGCATGTTTTTGAATTGGGACTAAGAAGAAAGCAGAGCTTACAGGAAGCTCGACTGTGACCTTCTCTTGCATTTCCTTTTGTCACTCATCACTTGGCAGTACCAACCTCAAGGTGGTACAGAAAGAGCCCTAGGTTTGGAGTCAGAAGACCTGAGTTCAAGTTGTGAGATCCTCAAACCCGTCACTTGAGTTCTTTCCCCTACTCTTGTGCTGAGGGTCAAGAAGGATGAGGCCTATGAAAACCCTCTATAGATGCAAAATGAGCCGGGGAGAGGCTGGGGCTGTCATTCTGGAGTTGGGAGGACAGACTTACAAAGGCCTCCACAGGATTGAAGTTGGTAAATTTTCATTCAGTTGCCAGGGTGTCCACGTGTATAAAAAGCAAACCCAAGTGATTTTCTCCTTTTATTCCAAGAGAAGATGGAAGGGTTAGAAAGAGCAAGGTGGCCCATCTCCCCCTCCCCTAAGCAGGCTGCCCAGGGTGAAAAGATGCCGAGGAACGTCTTCTGATGCTGGTCGTGCCATAGTGAGGACTCCTTCCCCTAGCAGAGGCCTGGCTTTGTCACCTCCAGACACTAGTCAAATGGGGGTCTTCACCTGAGAGGGTGGCCAGGCCCTTCGAAAACAAGCTTTTCTAGAATCCGAAGCCCCGAGTTAGATTCCACACAGACCTCACGCTCCTGCCTCAGCACCCACCTGCAGGCAAGGGGAAGGTGGTGACCCCCCAGCTGGGTCACAGAGGCACATGGGGTGCATACACCATGGGGAAACCAGGAAGCAGACTGGTTCCTCTCAGTTACTCCTAGAGGGAGTGTAACTGGCACAGCCTTTTCAGAGACCTGTTTACCCATGGGAACCATAACCTGAAACCTGCTCATACCCTTTGACTCTGGGAATCTTTTTTTTTTCCCAATAAAAAAATATTTATTTTTTCCTATGGTTTAGAATATATCAATACAGTGATACATGTATATATGTTATAATAACACCCCCTACATTAAAAGTATATGCTAAAATACTTTCCTGATAGTGGTGAAAATAAAGAAAATTGGAGGCCACTGGTAAAAAAAATATTATGTACATATTTATATTTTGTGCATAGAAAGGTTTAACATATAAGGTTTGTGAAAATAAAGTGACAAGGATTTAAAAAAACCCAACTGCTAAGAGATTACACCGGACTCTGGGAATTTTATGTCCAGGAATCTGTATTAGGAAAATCATCAGAGATGCCTACAAGCTTATATTATAAAGATGCACATCAAAGAATTATTTGTTATAAAAATACTTCCATAATAGCAGGGATTGGTGAAATAAGTTATCATATATTCATACAATGTAATACTATCAAGCCATTTAAACAAATCACAGTCCTGAAGGGTATTTCATAAAATGGGAACACATAATTTTCAAAGCTGAAAATGTGATACATACACATAGCCAGAAAATGTCTAATAATACCAAAGAGTATACAGACCCTTACGCTCTAGCTTCCTCCCTAGAGACAACTCCTGTTATTAATTTCTTAGGTATCTTTCTGGACGTATTACACATGCACACACAGACACAAACACTCTCCTTTTAAACAAATGGCATTATTCCATGGTCCTGTTCTGCACCTTATTGAATCTAATCATATATCTTGGAGATCCTTCCATTGTTAGCACATAAGACCTACTCAATTCTTGTTTTCAGCTGCAAACTGTTCCATTGTTTGTATATATGCATTTTATTTGACCGTCCTGCTATTGATGGCTGTTGTCTGTTTCCTGTGTGTTTTGCTGTTACAATATTGCACTGAACATCTCTGCATATGTGTCTGCTCTCAGGTGCAAGTAGATCTGTGTGATAGATTATTAATTTTGATATTGACAGACATTACAAATTATTATATCATTCATTCATTCAACAAATATTTATGAGCATCTGTCTACTCTGTGCTAGATGTGGCTGAATTTTAAGCTTTAAACAGATGGATACCAAATTTCATACACAAAATGATCCCAAATGTGTATAAAAACACATACATACAGAGGCACACCCACAGGTGAGAGATGTGGTCCCTGCCCTCTAGGCTCTCTCTGTGTCAGGACAGACAGACAGACATGTGCACACATGGGCTGCAGGAGTGCCCAGCATGGTCTCTGGCACATAGTAGGTGCCCAAGAAGTATATGTTGAGTGAATTGAGGGGGTTCAGAAAGGCTTCCCAGTAAGTTTAGCCTTCAGGGTCCAGCAGAGTTATCATCCAGATGTGGCAAAGGGTAGAGGAGCCAGCAGGACAAAGGCACAGAGGTGGGAATGTACACAGTACATTAGGGAAAAGCTTTTCAGAGTGATGGTCCCCAGGAGCTTTTGTTTTCTGCATCTGTGACGTTGTAGTGCTGTGTTTTTCCCCAGTCACGTTCCATTGGCCTCAACCCGCTGTACATCATGATCCCCTGTACCCTGACTTCATCCTTTGCCTTCATGTTGCCCGTGGCCACCCCACCTAATGCCATCGTGTTTTCCTACGGACACCTCAAGGTTTCCGACATGGTAACGCAGCCGCTTTTATTCACTCCTATCAGTTATGATGCTTTTGTCATGAGGGATGCCCCATTTATTAATGACCTGTGGTGTCAAACAGTTTGGGACCAAATGTCCAGACCTAACTCATTATTTGCATTTATATGCAGCTTTTTTCTTCTGTTTTGACATGATCTCTTATTTCATAGACTGTTCTGTCTCCCAAAGCTGAGAGGTGGGTTACAGAATCTCCCACCTGGAAGTGCCCGAGCAGCCACCAGGGGAGCCTTCACTGAGCACTTGGAAGGGGTGAGGGTGGGAGTCCCACATGGACAAGATGGACTTCACAATCTAGTAAGAACCCGTGAGGACAGTCAGGAGGGGCAAGGCTGAGATGAGGGGAAATGTTAATGACAGCCAAAGAGATTGACAGAGGTGTCTACAGACATGGAAGCAGGCAGGGGGAGAGACACCAGTGCCTGGGAGCAGATGCTGCCTTGGAAACAAATGCTGCCAAAGGAGGAACTCTTCAGTTCTGCTTTGGCTTTATCCCAGCCTCCGGTGGGAGGAGGGCGGCTCTGCAGCTCCAGAATGGGGAGAGGCAAGTGGGCAAACAGGGGAGGCCAGGAAGGCGGGTCCCTCCCTCGGCCCAGTCAGGTGTTAGTTAACTCAGAGCCTCCGCTGGGTATCTTTGGGACTCCACGCAGCATTCTCACACAGAGGGTGGGTCCCAGAAACCAGGAATTGCAAACTCAATTCCAATCCCCAGTGAAAAATCTGCCACAGGGTGTGAAAGCAATGGTTAGTGAGCACCCAAAGAACGCAGAGCAGGCCCTAGAAAGGCCAGCACGTGCCTGTGGGACGGTGAAGGCGCTGGGGTGAGTGCTGGACCTGGAGTCAGACCCGGGCCCCTCCAGTAACTCCCTCACCTCCCTGAGGCCCAGTTTTCCAAACGTCCCAATGGGCCTGAAGAGCCCACCTGTCCTGCCTGTTTCCCAGGCTGCTTTAGCAGTGGTGATTCTTACTGGACACGAAGTTGCTCTGTCTGGGGGGTGGGGTGAGCACAGGGCCTGGCCTGGGGACGAGAGGCCCAGCAAACAGCCTTTGTTCCCTTCTCCCAGAGTGCTGGTTCCCTAGGCCCATTCACCTTTGTTCTGACAGCCTGGCAGACCCGAGGGTGCTGACTCTGACCCTGTTTTTTTCCAGATGAAAACAGGACTAATAATGAACGTCATTGGAATCACCTGTGTATTTTTGGCCGTCAACACCTGGGGACGGGTCATATTTGACTTGGACAGTTTCCCTGACTGGGCTAATGTGACAGCACATTGAGACTTAGGAAGAGCCGCAAGACCACGCCCAAGGCCCCTGCCCTCCTGAGGACACCCGAACCTTCCACTACAACTTGTAGCAGAGCTTTGGGGTTCATGCCCCAAGGTGACCCCATGATGCCCACACCCCACGGAGACCCAGCCAACGGGCCACCTCTTCCTCCACACCTGGGGTCTCAGCTGGGGACGGGTGTCTGGAGGCCAGGCTCGGAAGTGAAGGGAGCCTCCCATAAGGCTGCTGGCATCCATCTTTCCTGGGGGCCTGCCATCATCTCTGGGACGGGCACGGTCCCACCCCCACTAAGCCTCGAGCTGGCCCCATGGCTGGGCTCTGGTGTTCTCTTGTCATCTAAATGGCAATCAGATCCCAGCTCTGGAGGTGAGAAAACAACCTTCCAGAGCCTGTGTCTCTCCCAGCTTACCTTGGGCTGCCTCAGATCCCTCCTGTCACTCGGAAGGGACAATCCAGCCCGGGGACAAAACGTCCGGTCCTGGGCAGCTTTCCACTGCTGGAGCGAGTGGGAATCAGAGCCTCCTGGGACCACCAGGAGTATGGTGCCACCGCCAAAGGATGAGGAATTTGAGTCGATAACTTCCGGGTGACACCTCCTGCAGCACCCCACTAACAGGTCACTGCTCCATTTGAACTGACAGTTTGGACCCCCTGCCCAGCTCTGTGGGGCACCTCCTTCAGCTCCTAGGCCCCTCTGTTGTCTGGCCGACATTTGCTGGAATCCGCCCCTTTTCTCCCAGGCCGGTCAGTTTGGCTCTTCCGGGAGATGCTTTTCCTGCCCCACGACAGCTGGGATCACACTCCAAGTATGGGCAGTGATGGCCTCCTTTGGGGCCACAGGCAGAGGTCTAGGTCCTCCCTCACCTGCAGACCCAGAGGGAATACCTGTTAACCACCAAAAGCAGGGTTCCTTCAGGGTTTGTCTGTCATGCCAGAGTTTGGGCACCTCTGGGGAAAGCCTCCCTCTGCTGACTGGTCTTGGCAGTCTAGCCGGCTGCTGACAGAGCATCGTTGAGAACAAGCAGTCCCGGCAGTCCCTGAGCAGACAGCCCCTGCCCATGAGTGAATCTATCTGAACTTGCTGGACAAAGACTCCAGAGTGGCCTGGGAACCCTCAGAACAACCTGTGAGACACATGAGAGAATCCTATCCTACCCACCAACCCAATTTTCTTTCCTTCTTGTGCTGCTCCATTGATGGTATTTTTCAGAGCAGGAGAAAGCCTGGGAACCCAAGGAACCCCCATGCCCCACCCGAGGACCAAGCATACACCACCTGGTTCCTTGGGTGGGATGATGTCTGAGCACCCAGTCTGTCTCCCATGGAAGGTGCACGGCGCTGTCTCCGGCTTTCTGCTGTGTGTGGGGTGGGGGTGGGCAGGCAGGTGGATGAATGAACACTTACTGCCCACCTCCAGTGTGCCAGGTCTCCCTGGCCCTGGTGCATCAGACAGTTATCTCATTCAGTCTTTGCAGCAGCCTGCAAGATAGGCAGGCATTATTAACCTCCTCTGTCTTTCATTAATACTGAGGCTCAGAGAGGCCACGTCATGTCCAAAGTCACACATCAAGTTAGTGGTGGCTAAGGTTCCAATTTGGGTCTTCTGCTGCCATGTCCACTGCTGCTTCCTCTAGCCATTAAGGGCCTTGGCCTTACAGGTACGGTAGGGAAAGGTGGGTGGCCAAGAGCACATCTACCCCAAGGCCCTGCCTGCTCAGGGATCATTCACAAGAGCCCTTTCTGTTGCCTCCTCTGAGATGGGCTTAGGTCAGTCCTGGAACAGACAGGGCTGGTCTTTGCCCAGAGAAATAAAGCCTTTGGTTGGAGAGAGCAGTATGGAAATGGCTACCTGCTCCCCTGCCAAGATAAAACCGACCCACCCCTCTAATACTACTCCCTACACTGCCGCTGTTGATGTGTCTGCCCCACCAGTGAGGGCTCCCAAGGACTTGCACTGCCTGCTGGGTCCAGTGCTGGCCCTATGGCTAATCCACAGCAGGCCACCACAAGTGTGATTGGTAAATAAATGACTGATCAGTATTGTCAATTAGATGTATGCCTGTTGGTAGTGAGCAAGGTCAGTGAAGGTCATCCAACGTGGGCAATGAAGGATGAGTAGGACTGGCCAGGCTGATGGGGGAGGATGTGGTGGGGTGGGTGGAAGAGGGGGGGATTCCATCTGGTTGAGGGATGACAAGAAAGCTGGGCGGGGGTTCAGGAGAACAGATCCCAAGGTTGAGGAGGCTGACCAAAGGCTGTTTCTAAACAGTGTCTCTTGAAGTTGGCTGGAGTTGCACTAACATTTATGGCCAGTGCCGATCAGGATTGCTTTCGGCTGCAAGTAGGAGAAAACCTAGCTAACAGCAGCTTAAATCATAAGGGCATTTAATGTCTACTTAACAAGAAGTCTGGAGGTAGACGGTTGCTGGCACTGGTCCAGCAGCTCACTCGGGCCACCAAAGACTTGGGATTGATCGTCCACTTTGCTATCTTAAGGGTGCTATGCCTTTACTGTCATGCTTGACCCTCATACTATATACACATCTGCACTGAAGGCAGGAAGGAAGGTGTGGGAGATGGGGGCATGATGGAGCCTACTGCATCTTTCCCTTTTATTAGAAAAGCAGGGCTTCCCTGGTGGCGCAGTGGTTGAGAGTCCGCCTGCCGATGCAGGGGACACGGGTTCGTGCCCTGGTTCGGGAGGATCCCACATGCCGCAGAGCGGCTGGGTCCGTGAGCCATGGCTGCTGAGCCTGCGCGTCCGGAGCCTGTGCTCCGCAGAGGGAGAGGCCACAACAGTGAGAGGCCCGTGTACCGAAAAAAAAAAAAAAAAAAAAAAAAAAAAAGAAAAGCAAAAGCTCTCTCAGAAGGCCCTACAATCTTCCCTTTATGTCTTGTTGGCCAGAACTAGATCATATGCCCACCCTTAGGCCAATCACTGACAAAGGGGAATTGGAATACCATGAGACCAATTAGGACTCATTTCTTGGGCGTGGGAAATTGGCCTATGTTTCCTGAAATCAAGAGGTTTTCACCTACTACAAAATATGGCTTCCGGCAGGGGAAGAAAAGGGGGAGCTGCTGGGTCGGTGATGAACCAGTGTCTGCTATTATGACCCTTTCAGAGGGCTGCCCTCACTCCAGGCTACTTGAGTGGCTCCCTTCCCATGGAATTCAGTAGAAACACATTCCTAGGTAGGAAGAGAGTATGTGTTTGGTCAAGGGCTTCACCTCTGCCTCCACTTCCAGGAGAACCACTGGATTGGGAGGCTAGAGTCTGAGTCATGGACCAAGCTCAGTCCTGACGTCAGATACCGAACAAGTCAGTCCACTCTCTGGGCCTCAGTTTCCATCAGGAAGGGGCCGGACTAGAGCATCTGTAAGGGCCTTTCCCCAGAGTCATGAAGACCCTTACCCCACTGACCCTTCATCTGCTTGGGCCAGATGCAGCCCCTGCCACATCCCCATGATGTCTTGGCTTAAAGTCTATTACATGGCCCACTCCCTGCTCCCATCTGGGTCTTAGCCATTTGCCGAAAGCCCTGAGACCTTTTCCCCATTGATATTTTGCCTCATATTTTGTAAAGAGGTTCTACCCAAGACCCTTGATTTCTTTCTTCTTAGCATACATCAGACATTTGGGCCCAAGGTTAGCTGAACACATAATCCTGACCAGGATTGCTCTCTGAACTGTTTTGCCAGGGACTTATGACTCCACAAGGATCCCATGCGTTCCAGGGTTCCTTATCCTTTGATCCTGGAATTGGGATCCTTCCCTGTCCCTCTGAGCTGAGGACTTCCTTAGAGAAAGACCTGGACTGCCTCCTCTGGCAAAGCCAGTGAGCAGGGCATCTCCCTGGGACAGGAAAAGTCTTCCTTCCTCCCCACCATCCCTTACACACAAGAATAATGGATAATGAAACTTTTGCTCTGGACTTCAAGCAGGGAGTCAGCTCACTAGCACAGAGTCCAATTCTCAAAATGAATATGGACATTCCCTGGTAGGACCCTTGATGGCATGTTCTCGTTTGTGGAAATAAAGACCAAATGCTGGACTGTCTGGTTAAAAATTACACCTGGAAGTCCTATTCTTAGCTCAGAACTCCTTTTTCTGGGGTACTCTCTCCCCTGGTCCCACATCCTCTTAAAAGCCTTGTCTTTCAACCCACCAAAGCAGCTTCTTTTCACATTAAAAAAAAATTCCATCATGATAAATCTTCCACATCATGGGATGGCTTTTTACATTCTCCAACAGAAAGCTTATCATTTCCTGCCAAAATCCTTGTGCTCAGATAGATATTCAGTTTATGTCCTGTGGTGTCCTGAACCAGGATTCAGGTTCTCACTTCCCTGCCCCAGAAACACCTTCCAGGCGCTTCCCTGATATGCTTGTGCAAATGCCCACTTCTACTCTCAGAGACATAGGCCCCCCCACTGCTGGCAGTGTTGGAGTAGCATTTATGTCCCTGCTTCCAGCTATCAAGGGTAGAGAAATATGACAATTCAACCTCAGAACACCCTGTTATCCAATCAAGAAATTTTAACTAGTGTTTATATCTAAAAAGTTACCATGAACACAGTGAAAAAATTCCAACAGTACAAAAAAGTATTGAGACATGTCCCTCCACTTTAGACCTTGAGGCCTCCAGGCCCTTCCAGAAAGGCAACTGTTGCCCAACAGTGTCTTACATGTCCTTCCAGACATGTTACATATACAGTCAGCCCGCAGGGGTCGGCTCCAGGACCCGAGGGTACCAAAATCTGTGGATGCGCACGTCCCTTGTATAAGATGGCCTAGTACAGTCGGCACCCCTGTATCTGTGATCCTGCATGGTGGTTGGTTGAATCTGCAGAGGCAGAACTCGAGGATACAGAGGGCCAACTGCACACAAGCTTATGTAATAGGTATGTGTCCTCTTTATCACACCTGGGAGCAAACTGTACACATTTTCTGCCCTTGCTTCCACCCCTCCCCCTTAATTTATGTGGAGATCATTCCATTTCAGGACATATTAAGTTTGACTTTATTTCCCCATTCAACAGTTAATTTTGTTTTTATTTTTTATTTTTGGCTGTTCCGCAGCTTGTGGGAGCCTAGTTCCCCAACCAGGGATTGAACCCAGGGCCCGGAAGTGAGAGCACCAAGTTCTAACCACTGGACCAACAGGGAATTCCCAATTTTGTTTATAAACTGAGGTAAAATTAAATTCAGTGAATTGCACGGATCTTAAGTGTACAATTCAGTGATTTAGACAACTGTATAAAAGGTGTAAGCAATGCCTCATTTCCATCTCCTTAACCCCTGAAGGTTCTCCTGCCCCTTCCAGGAACCTGCACCTTCTTGAGGCAACCACTGTACTGATTTCTGTCAGCATGGGTTGGTCTTGCCTGTTGAAATTCATGTAAATGGAATCATACAGTACCTACTCTTGTGTCTGATTTATTTTGTGCAACAAAATGCTTTAGAAATTCATTCCTGTTGTGTGTATCCATTCATTCCTTTTATCGTTGTTGCTAAGTAGTGTATGAATATGCCACAGTTTGTTTATTCTCCTTTGATGGGCGTTAGGTTTGCTCCAGTTGAGGGCTATCTGAATAGAGCTGTTATAAAATTCTCTGCATAAGTCTTTTGGTGGACATATGTTTTCACTTCTCTGGGCTGTGTGCCTAGGAGTAAGCCTCAGTCTTTTTAAAAGCTGCATAGTATTCTATTGTAAGTGTATACCGCATAATAAACAAGACCCCTGTTGATGGGCATTTGGGTCATTTCCAATCTTTTGCTAAGACTGTAATAAACGTGTCTACTTAAATCTTTGTAAATGTACGTGAGTAGAATACTTGCCTAGAATGGCATGCTGGATGAAAACGTATATGTATGTAAATCTGGGACAGAGGGGAATTCCCTGGCAGTCCAGTGATTAAGGTTCTGCACTTTCACTGCTGAGGGCACGGGTTCCACCCCTGGTTGGGGAGCTAAGATCCCACAAGCTGTGTGGCGCCTCGGCCCCCCTACCCCCCAAAAAAATTTGGGACAGATATTGCCAACTTGCTTTCCAAAAAGGCTATGCCAATATATATTCTCAAGAACTGTGCATGAGAACTTCCCTGGTGGCGCAGTGGTTAAGAATCCACCTGCCAATGAAGGGGACATGGGTTCGGGCCCTGGTCTGGGAAGATCCCACATGCTGCGGAGCAACTAAGTCCGTGTGCCACAACTACTGAGCCTGCGCTCCAGAGACCGTGAGCCACAACTACTGAAGCCCGTGCGCCTAGAGCCTGTGCTCCACAAGAGAAGCCACCGCAATGAGAAGCCCACGCACTGCAACGAAGAGTAGCCCCCATTCGCCGCAACTAGAGAAAGCCCGCGTGCAGCAACGAAGACCCAATGCAGCCAAAAAAAAAAGAACTGTGCATGAGGCCATATTCTCACATATCCTGAATAACTCTGTATATAATCAAATTTCTCAATCATTGCTACTCTGATAGTTGCAAAATGCTATCTCATGATTTTCATTCTCATTTCTTTCTTTCTTTCTTTCTTTCTTTCTTTATTTTTTTTGCTGTACGCGGGCCTCTCACTGCTGTGGCCTCCCCCATTGCGGAGCACAGGCTCCGGACGCACAGGCCCAGCGGCCATGGCTCACGGGCCCAGCCTCTCCGCGGCATGTGGGATCTTCCCAGACCGGGGCACGAACCCGTATCCCCTGCATCGGCAGGCGGACTCTCAACCACTGCGCCACCAGGGAAGCCCCATTCTCATTTCTTTAAATTGCAAGTAACATTTATAATTTTTTCACATATTTATAATCCATTTGTGTATCCTTTTTTGGGGGGTAAACTCCTTTTTTCCTATTTTTAAGAGTTTTTTAAAAAGGCCTTTACTTATTCACTTATAAGAACTCTCTATATATTAAGGAAATTAGTCATTTGTCATAAGAATATTATAATGTATGCTAAAATATGGTAAAACTCTGTTTATTCTTCTCTTTAATCCTCCCCACCTCCTGCCCCCAGCTATCATCACATATTTTTCCATAAGAATTTCTGAATCAGCTTCTCTAGTTCCAAAAAAACCCTGGTTGGCAGTTACCTCTCTGACTATCTCTCTGCTACTCTGCCTCACTCTCCAGGGTTTCCTGACCTCAGCACAACTGGCATTTCAGACCAAATAAATCTTTATTGTAGGAAGCTGTCTATGCACTGCAGGATGTTCAGTAGCATCCCGGCATCTATTCACCGGAGACCAGCAGCAACCCCGCACTTCCCACCCCTCGTTGTGACAATGAAAAATGTCTCCAGGCATCCCCAAATGTCTAAGAACCACTGACTCACTCTGATCTAACTACACAGGCCTCTTTGCTGCTCCTAGAGCACACCAAGTACACTCCTGCCCCATCACCTCCTTTAAATCTCTGCTCAAATATTACTACTACTCAGGCTGTTTTAAATTATATCTCCCCACCCATCCCACACTCTCTATAATGTCTTTGATTTTTCTCTATTGCATTTTTCATCTAGCGTACTATAAAATTTACTTCTTTAGTTCTTCATTTTGTTTGTCTATCTCTCCTATCTTTAAGACTGTAAGCCCCACGAAGGCAGGGATTTTTGCCTGTTTCGTTCAATCCTGTATTCCCTGTGCCTAGAACACACCTGGTACACAGTAATGGCTCAATATATATTAGATGACTAAATGAATCAGAATAGGTTTATAGATTAGATTAGATGAGAAATGACATCTTTATAATATTGATCCATGCTACACAACAAAATGTTATTTTTCCATATATTAAACTTTTATGTCCTCCTGTAAAGTTTTCAAGTTTCTTACAAATAAGAAATACTAGGGCCTCCCTGCTGGCGCAGTGGTTGAGAGTCTGCCTGCCGATGCAGGGGATACGGGTTCGTGCCCCGGTCTGGGAGGATCCCATGTGCCGCGGAGCGGCTGGGCCCGTGAGCCATGGCCGCTGAGCCTGCGCATCCGGAGCCTGTGCTCCGCAACGGGAGAGGCCACAACAGTGAGAGGCCCGCGTACGGCAAGGGGAAAAAAAAAAAAAAAAAAGAAATACTAAATGTTTTTTGCAGTAAACATTTGCCCAGCCTGTTTTTCCCCATTTGTGGACTTGGGAAGCCAAAATACCTGACTCAAAAGGGGTGAGGACAGGCTGCCAGCTGCTTCTCTGGCCAGTGACCCTTGGGCCTGGGGTCATGTCTAGAAGCCCTCGCTGTCTCTCTTGCCCATCACCCAGCCCAGAGTGCTTCCTCCTGGCAGGACCTCCACTGTGGCTGATGGCACTCCCTAGGTATCCATCTCTGTCCACCTCCCTGAGGGGCGCCAGCTAAGGGATATTGAAGTGATATCACTCAAGACAATCCCACTGTGTGGGGCCTCCCCAGAGACCCAAAGGCTCACCTCTGAGTTCTCGTGTGGGGCAGGTGACAGACACACTGAGGGTGACTTTACCTTTCCTGGCCAGCTCCCTAGCCTAACAGGAGGGGCCTGTGCTAGGGGACAGATTGTCCAGCAGAGTAGGGGTGTCGGAGAAGAGGTCTGTCCTTGACAGGCTCTGAGAGGAGAGAAAGAGGGGGCTTCCTTCCTGTTCTCTGTTTCCCCAGACCCTTCCAGATGGGCCCCTGCTCCCCAGCTTGCACTGCACTCCCGCCCACGTCTGAAGTGTGGGAGTGGTGGTGAGACCTGAGGCACAGCCGAGCTCCGGACTTCCTCCCTGCGTGTGGTCTCTCGCCTGTGAAACAATGACCCTCTATGGTCTGAGAGCTCTGGGCTGGGCACAGGGCGGGCACTTGGTGAAGGGGCTGCTCTTATGTTATCAGGCATCACTGCCGCTCCCAGGGTCTCCTTTTTGGCAGGGCCTATGAGGATGCCCATCAAGACCACACGAGCCCCAGGCCCACCCCAAGGTCACCCTGTGCCCAAGGTAGCCTCCAGATGGATCTGAAGCTGTGACTCGGTACCACCCGGGGGGAGGAGTGAGACCTTTAGAAGCAGTAAGCTTCAAAACAGTTACAGGCCCCCCTCCTTTTGCATAAGTCAACATAAAATAAGATGATGCTTGTGAGGTGAGACCAGAGGTCCTGACCGCTGGTGTACAAAGTGCTGTATGGTGTCCTGCCTGCCCTGCCCCCAGCTGGGCCTTACACTGTGCCTGGGACCTCCTGAGGGTGGGAGTGGGGCAGTAGCCCTGCTCAGAGCCCAAAGCGGAGCTGGTGGACAGGCCTGGGCTGTCTCAGAGGCCTGGCGGGGCCTGAAGCTTGCTGGGAGGCAGGGAGGCTGGGGGGGTGGGGGCAGGCTCCTGCCCGCTGTGGGGCTGCGGCAGTGTCCCATGGTTCACCACTTCACATTTATAGCTCCAGTGCTTCTCAGCTTACTGTCCCTGCGGTGGGAGGCCCGGCTCTCTGGAAACCGCAGCTGTGGGTAGTTGGATGCCTGCCTGAGTGCTGAGCTGTGAGGGAGGCTCACAAGTTTCCCAGGACGGTGGGCCTCAGCCCCAGCCCCCGCCTCAGGCTTGCCCTGGTCTCTTCCTAGAATCTGGCTGGAGGCTGGGGGGAGCTGCCAAGGTATTGAGGGTCCCTCACCCTGTTGGCCTTCTGTGAGAAGCAGGAACCTTGCCAGAGAGTGGGGTGCTCCCTAAGGCTCTAGTGGGACTCTGGGACAAAGGAGCTGATGGAGGAGGTGAGGATAAGCCAGAAGGAGGCTCACAGAACAGGGCTGGGGTGCCTGGAGCTTGATTGTTTTTTTAAATTAATTAATTAATTAATTAATTTTTGGATGCGTTGGGTCTTCGTTGCTGTGCAGGCTTTCTCTAGTTGCAGTGCGTGGGCTTCTCATTGCGGTGGCTTCTCTTGTTGCAGAGCATGGGCTCTAGGCATGTGGGCTTCAGTAGTTGTGGCTCACAGGCTTAGTTGCTCCAAGGCATGTGGGATCTTCCCGAACCAGGGCTCGAACCTGTGTCTGCTGCATTGACAGGTGGATTCTTAACCGCTGCGCCACCAGGGAAGTCCCCAGAGCTTGATTCTTGATGAGCACACAGGAAGCATGGAGTTGCTGCTCTCCAATCCAAATTTCTCACCCTGCAAGAAATTCATCATAGCGTGGCCCTCAGCAGACCCGTGCAGCAGGTCCAGCTCTGTTTGCCCAGGGAGGGGTCTGAAGCTGGGAGAGGGTGGGAGGTAGGTGACCTGCCTAGATGCTGGCAGCCGAGGAGGAGGAGCCAGGACCAGGCCCAGGCCCAGCACCGCGAGCCTGACACCAAAGCCCCGTTCTCTTCACTGCGCCATGCAGACCTCGAGTTTTGTCTGAACTAGGGAATGGGGCCCTGCTGGCTTGACAGAGACCTGGAAGGAGCATGGCCTGGCTCCTGTGCCCCTAGCTGTGAAGCTACCCTGCTCTGGCTCAGTTAAGGGGCTGACTCCCTGCCCTGCCCCTCTCCCACCGCCCCCAAGGCCTGGGCCCTGACAAGGGCAGGTCAGGGAGGGAGGGACGGAGTCTGGGGCCGGCATGAGACAGGCCTCTGGGGCATCTGGAAGCTTGCACCCTGCAATCGAGGGAAACCCCAGAGAGCAAACAGGGGAGGGGATGGGGGCAGGTAAGGCCATGATTACCGGGTTGGGTGTAGAGGGGCCCTGTGGGAAGGCAGGGTCCACCGTGGGGAGGTGAGGTGGGATGGCAGTTACCTAAAAACAGAGCTGATTTTCATAGAAATAGAACACCTATTGGGTGTGTTTCTTTTTTAAAGTTAGGTCTTATTTCAGTGTTCCCTTGCTCAGCAAACATCCCTGGCACGCCAGCCCTCGGTGGTTTCAGCCGGGTGACTTGGGCAGCTGGCTGGTTCAGGTCATGGTGCCCTTTATCTGGGACTCTGAAGCAAAGAGCAATTCAGTTCTACATTTACTGACCCCTGCTAGATGCCTGCTCTGTGCTGAGAAGCAGGGTCACAGGGAAGAATCGGGCTCTGTCCCTGCCCCCAAAGGTGTACCCAAGTAAACAATTCTCCTACTGATTGTATAGGAGCAGACGGGGTTAACTCAGCTTGTGTGAATCAGGAAAGCTTTCCCAGGATCTATCCTAGGCATAGTTTTGAAGGATGAATAGTTTTTCAGACTCTCATTTTTTCTTGCAACAAACAGCAAACAGGGATTTCCCTGGTGGCGTAGTGGTTAAGAATCTGCCTGCCAATGCAGGGGACACAGGTTCGATCCCTGGTCCAGGAAGATCCCACATGCTGCGGAGCAACTAAGCCCGTGCACCACAATGACTGAGCCTGCGCTCTAGAGCCCGCGAACCACAACTACTGAAGCCCGCGCGCCTAGAGCCCGTGCTCCGCAACAAGGGAAGCCACCGCAATGAGAAGCCCACGCACCACAACAAAGAGTAGCCCCCGCTCGCCGCAACTAGAGAAAGCCCGTGCGCAGCAACGAAGACCCAACACAGCCAAAAATAAATAAATTTAAAAACCCCCAAAAAACAAAACAAAAAACAAACAGCAAGCAGCCACTACGTGCCAGGTGTCAAACTAGTAACAAAGAGACAGGACACAGGCCCTGCCCCCGAGAAGTCTAGTAGGAGAGTCATGTGAATGGTGACAATAATGTCTTAAATGTCAAAATAGAAGTACAAGATGCATCAAAGGCCTGAGGAAGGAACTGTCCGTTCTTTCTGTGGGACACGAGAGCAAGGGTCTCTGCAAGGAGCTGGCTGAGGCAAGGAGCCGTGTGCTGCAGAAAGTTGTGCTAAGACAGGTACTGGGATTGGGCTTTCTTGGGCCCAAGTGCTTAGCAAGTTGCCAGGGGTGTGAAACCACCAAGCAGCAGCTGGGAGCAGGCCTGGTGGTTTCAGGCAAGCTGCCTATGGACGAGCCGTGTGATCTGGGGGAGTCTGACAAGTGGGTTCCAGCTCCCACTCCTTCACATGTGGACTGGGTGGCCTGCAGACCCACACTTTACCTCTCCACGCTCCATTTCCTCATGTCTAAAGCGATGATTACGAGATGTGAGTAAATGGGATGGTACATGTGAAGGACCTCCGACAGAGCCCAGGCCTGCCTGCAGTTTATGGATAAACGGGAGCTAGCTTATCTCCCCAACAGTGTTCCCTGGAGGCAGGACTGGGTGTGGGGGGCCACGTGGAGGAAGGGGCAGTGGGGCTCCAGGTCTGTGAGGAGGGACCCAACCCCACTCTTGCTCTGTCAGGGGCGTCTTCGTGGGGCTGAGAGGTGGTGTTCTTTGGTGGATCCCAAGATGGGGAGGGGGCCTTAATTAGCCTAGGTCTGGTTAGTCACAGGGGCTGCCTGTGTAAGCCCAGCTGGCTTGTGCTCCTTTGGTTTCCTTTTTCTCGTCTTTTCTAAATTAGGTCCCTATGGGAAATGGCAATGCCAATGCCAGCTTATCTGTGACAACTGTGCCCAATAGCCAGGGCTTGGCCTATCTGACCCTGGGACCCTGGTCAGGGTCTGGGGGAGAGCAGCATTCAGGAATCTTCTAGAGTGCAGAGGCTCTGAGGTGGGCCTGACCAAGGGAGGCTGGCCTGCTCCAAGGATGGTGCTCCCTCAGCTCTCCACGCCCCTGGCTCAGGCCTGAGGCTCAGGTTGGGCAAAGCATCACAAGTATCGGTGGTCTTTTCAAGAGCCCAGTGTTGACCTGGCCTTCGTGCAGGCTGCCCTGAGAGGGGCTCCACCAAGACGAGCCTTGTGAAAGGCCGGTTACCTGACAGTGCTTGGCGTCTAAAATAGAATCTGGAGAAGCAGCAAAGCCTTTAATTCAATGTGTCTCAACAGCGAGTCGGTGTGGGGATAACTATGATCTGACTGGTCTTGAGTTATAATTACGGAGTCAGAATAAAAAATTACAGGCATTGTGTGGGCTTGTTTTAAATATAACGTAATCCATACCACCCTCTCTCTTATTTGCTAGATTTGAGGTGGAGTCTTTGGCCGTTGGCACAGGTTCTGCCTGACGTGTAGCAGATAAAAATGGCCCTTGCCCAGTGAAAAGGGCACAGGAGGAGGCCTCCCCAGACCCCTAATGTTCCCGACTGCCCACGGCCCATAACCCACAAGCCCACGTGCGCATGGGTCTGTGCAGGCCTCTTTGCTGTTCACATTATCTGTGTGCTGCACCTCCACAACCAACCTCCCTGTTGCCAGCCTCCCCCAGCCAGTCTACCAGAAACGTCTTTGTAAAACACAGTCTTGAGGCTTAAGAACCCATTAATGGTGCCCCTCTGTCTATAGGGTAAATCCAAACTCCAAGTCCTTTCAGGTCTTGGCCCCAAACCACCTTTCAGCATCATATCTGGGAACGAAGAACAGCCAAAGAACAGAGGTGAAGTACAGAACAGAGGTGAAGGGCCTTAGGTTCCAACTGTGTAGGATTAAACTCAGGCTCCACGTCTCACGTGCTGAGTGAGAGACCGGGCAGGTTACCCCATCTGTGTGCTTTAGCTCCCCACCATCGTAGGTTGTAAGGATGGAATGAGATAACACACTCCCGGGGTGACCCCAGGCAGGTCTCTTTTCCTCATGGAGTCTCAGTTTATCTATTAAAAGGAAGCAACAGATTCACTGCCTTTCAAATAAGTAAATTTTTTAAAAAATGATATTTCTTCATGTAGCTGTGTGTAGTGAGATAAGCATGTGTTTTTTTTGTTTGTTTGTTTTAGGTATTTGTTATTGCTTCAACCTTTCTGGCAAGCAAAATAGAAAGACTAAAAACATGTTTATACCCCTATGAGTATGAATTTAATCTAAGGGAAAATTCAAATTGTGGACAAAGATTTATACTTAAAAGATGTTTACCGTAACCTTTTTTTTTTCAGTGTGTTTTTACATTCTTGAAAAATGAAAAACATAAATGCCCAACATTTGGATAATAGTAGGTATTTATGGTGTGTCCACTCAAAACTCTTATTCAGGAATTAAAAGTGTTTATGAAGAATATTTCGGGACTTCCCTGGTGGCGCAGTGTTTAAGAATCTGCCTGCCAATGCAGGGGACACGGGTTCAAGCCCTGGTCCGAGATGATCCCACATGCCACGGAGCAAATAAGCCCGTGTGCCACAACTACTGAGACTGCACTCTAGAGCCCGTGAGCCACAACTACTGAGCCCATGTGGTGCAACTACTGAAGCCTGCGTGCCTAGAGCCCGTGCTCTGCAACAAGAGAAGCCCCCGTGATGAGAAGCCCATGCACCACCACAAAGAGTAGCTCCCGCTAGCCACAACTAGAGAAAGCCTGCACGCAGCAACGAAGAGCCAATGCAGCCAAAAAAAAAAAAAAAAAAACCCAATATTTCATTATGTTGAAAATACTTATATCTAATTTAAAGTGAATAAAGCAGATACAAAATTGTATATACTATATGATTCGGTGATAACAAAAATATACACAACCATAGGAAAAAATGTTGAGGTGGAAATATAACAGCAGTTATCTTTGATGAATCTGTAGTATTGCATTTCCTTCTTTACTGTTTTCTGTATTTTTCAAATATTTAAGAATGGGCATGCATTTCTTATATAATAAGAGTTTTTTAAAAAGCTGAGTGTTGGACTTTCTTAGTGGCATAGTGGTTAAGAATCCACCTGCCAGCTCAATAACAAAAAGATAAACAACCCAATCCAAAAATGGGCAGAAGACCTAAACAGACATTTCTCCAAAGAAGATATACAGATTGCCAACAAACACATGAAAGCATGCTCAACATCACTAATCATTAGAGAAACGCAAATCAAAACTGCAGTGAGGTGGTGGGATGAATTGGGAGATTGGGATTGACATATATACACTAACATGTATAAAATGGATAACTAATAAGAACCTGCTGTATAAAAAATAAATAAAATAAAATTCAAAAAAAAAACCAAACAAAACTACCATGAGGTATCATCTCACACTGGTCAGAATGGCCATCATCAAAAAATCTACAAACAATAAATGCTGGAGAGAGTGTGGAGAAAAGGGAACCCTTTTGCACCGTTGGTGGGAATGTAAATTGATACAGCCACTGTGGAGAACAGTATGGAGGTTCCTTAAAAAACTAAAAATACAACTACCATATGACTCAGCAATCCCACTACTGGGCATATACCCTGAGAAAACCATAGTTCAAAAAGAGTCATGTACCACAATGTTCATTGCAGCTCTATTTACAATAGCCAGGACATGGAAGCAACATAAGTGTCCATCGACAGATGAATGGATAAAGAAGATGTGGCACATATATACAATGGAATATTACTCAGCCATAAAAAGAAACGAAATTGAGTTATTTGTAGTGAGGTGGATGGACCTAGAGTCTGTCTTACAGAGTGAAGTAAGCCAGAAAGAGAAAAACAAATACTGTATGCTAACACATCTATATGGAATCTACAAAAAAAAAAAAAAAAAGGTTCTGAAGAACCTAGGGGCAGGACAGGAATAAAGACGCAGATGTAGAGAATGGACCTGAGGACACAGGGAGGGGGAAGGGTAAGCTGGGACGAAGTGAGAGAGTGGCATTGACATATATACACTATCAAATGTAAAATAGGTAACTAGTGGGAAGCAGCTGCATAGCACAGGGAGACCAGCTCGGTGCTTTGTGACCACCTAGAAGGATGGGATAGGGAGAGTGGGAGGGAGACGCAAGAGGGGATATGGAGATATATGTATATGTATAGCTGATTCACTTGGTTATACAGCAGAAACTAACACAACAATGTAAAACAATTAGACTCCAATAAAGATGTTAAAAAAAAAGGAGATAAAAAAAAAGAATCTGCCTGCCAATGCAGGGGACATGGGTTCGAGCCCTGGTCCGGGAAGATCCCACATGCCGAGGAGCAACTAAGCCCGTGCGTCATGACTACTGAGCCCGCGTGCCTAGAGCCCGTGCTCCACAACAAGAGAAGCCACCGCAGTGAGAAGCCTTCGCACTACAACGAAGAGCAGCCCCTGCTCGTTGCAACTAGAGGAAGACCGTGCACAGCAACAAAGATCCAACACAGCCAAGAATAAATTAATTAATTAAAAAAAAAAGAAACAGCTGAGTGTTAAGAATATTAGATGAAAGGGTAGAAAACTTGATGTTTGAGTTCCTGTCTGGCTTTTAACAATCTCTTGGATTCTAATGTGCTAGGACCATCCATGGAGTCTGAGAGGTGACTGCAGGAGCCCAAACTCTCAAGGCCTGTCTGCCTCCGTGACAAGTGGCAGCAGGCAGGTCCGGAGCCTGGATTCAGCAACCCACCAATCATGGGGGTTCATCAAGGGCACCTGCACAGCTTCCCTTGCGGTCAGCTGCCTTTCTGAAATCTTCCCAAGTGCCCATGAACCTTCAAGGCCATTGGAAGTGGAGCAGTGTGCCAGCCCCCTGTCCCTGCCACACTATGGAGTGCTGGGGGCTCCCTATCCACTTGGGGCCAAGTGGGTTTTCTGCCTGAGAGGTGAGCTCTCTCTGCCACTTCAGGCAAGGGGCTCACTGGAGCAGGAAGGCAGGTCAAGCTGCTGTCACCGTTGTGGGCCCCTCTGCTGTCCACACGTCTGGACTCTGGGGGCCCCACTCACTGGCTCTATCAGACCACACATTCCCAACTGCCAGCACGTGCAGGTCTGTTTGGCGAGTTGTCCTGAGGCCGGAGAGCCTGGAACAGATCATTGGAGGAGATCACTGAAGGACAGCCTGGTCATTACCAGCCGTTTCTCGGGAGGTCAGCCCAGATGAGCCCCCGCTGGAAGGAAGGGCTTTGTCTGAGTTCATTGGGGAGGGAGGCCTTAGAGGCCAGGGGCCAGCGTCCAGGTCCAGCCAGCAGCTTGTCAGGGCTCGTCTAGGACCTTCACAAATCAGCTACATGTCTGCCCAGTTAGAAACCAGAGAAAGACAGGATTCAGAGGCTGAAAGACCGAGACAGACAGGCTTACAGAATGAGGCCGACACTCAGTCAGTGAGAGGCAGGGAGGTGGGGAGAGACAGACACACGGGGCCGGTGATGCAGCAGGAAGGCTATCGCAAGAGTGGACCAGTACCTACAACAGGCTCATCCTCGATGCAGTCAGGGAAACGCACACTGGAGTAGCAATGTGCCACTCCACACCTCCTAAATTAGCACACATTAAGGAAATGGTAACATCTCATGCTCCCGTGGCTGTGGAAAAAGCTGCTTAAACACACTGTCAGTGGCCCCGTAAATTAGCACAGCCTTTTAGGGAAGGAATTGGGCAATACGGCTCTAGAGCTATTTGAACGTTCATCCCATTTCCCGTGGTAATTCCACTCCTGGGAATGGGCTGCAAGGAAATAATTCAACAGAAAAATAACAGCTTTGCACATAAAAGATGATGAGTGCAGTGCTATCCATAATGTCCAACATGCTATAGTATGGCCGCTGTGAATATTTTTGCAAATAGGGAATACGAAGACCATGGTATGTGCAAATAAACAAAAATAAAACTATCTGTACATAAAAAGTAATAATTACATAAAACAGCCACCTGGATGCTTGGGTGGCCCACCATAGCTGGTGAGAGGTGCTCCTTGACTCTTGACACACTCCTGTCTTCCCAAGGGACCTACCCTGCCGCTCTCTGTCTGGAGCTCTCCACCCATGAAGCCTAAGCCGCAGACCTCAGACGGTTGGGAGACAGCCTCAGCTGAGGCTGCCCACCTGGCCAGCTCACTCTGGTGGCCCCAGGGAGTCTGGGTGATGCCCGCTGAGTCACTCCAAGGTTATGACCAAGAAGCCAAACCAGAACAGACATAGTAGAGTTGGATCTTCATTTAAGAAAAGGGATAAAGTGATTTTGCAGGCTCTGAAGTGCCTTGGCATTTGCAAGCACAGCAATCTAAGCCAGCTGAAGTCCGGACTCCCAGGTGAAGCATCACGGCGTGAAGGCAATTTATAACAGACTGAAGGCAAAGGGAGGGAGGGATCGTGGGGTCACCCCTCCTGGCCTGCCCCAACGGTAGGCACAGGTCTGATTCTGAACTTGAATCTTCCCGTTTACGTCTTCCCCTAGCTCCTGGAGGCCATCTCAGAATCACTGGGTGGGATTTTAGTAAATCATGGGTGAATAAAAAGAAGGGGAGGGCTTCCCTGGTGGCGCAGTGGTTGAGAGTCGGCCTGCCGATGCAGGGACACGGGTTCGTGCTCCGGTCTGGGAAGATCCCACATGCCGCGGAGCGGCTGGGCCCGTGAGCCATGGCCACTGAGCTTGCGCGTCCGGAGCCTGTGCTCCGCAACGGGAGAGGCCACAACAGTGAGAGGCCCGCGTACCCCCCACCCCCCAAAAAAAGGGGAAACGACCATAGAGTATATGAGTGAGCGTCTGTCACCAAACAACTCTGTCTTTATTCAAAGTCTGTATGGCTTTCCAAGTGTGCCCTTAATTGTGCTCTAGAGAAGCTACACCCCCTGCTTACTGCCAGGGGATGCCCTGCCTTACAGGGGCTGAGAACATTCAGTGATCATGCCTGTGTCCAGACAAACCTAACCTTGTTCATTTGGTCTAGGCATAGTTACTGAACACAAAGAGGCTTTGTGATAGTCCCTGTCCTTGATGGGCTTTCAATCTCATGGGAGAGACAGGAGTAAACAACGAGGAGTAATTTAAAGAGCAATCACATGGGTGCCGTAAAAAGAGAAAGCTGCAGTGGGGAGTGACAACACTTAGGAAGTGGGCTCAGGGTGGGATGGAAGACTAGGCAAGGCTCCTTGGGGAGGTGGAAATGGAGCAGGGCCTTGAGGACTGGCAGGATTTTACCTGGCAGAAGGATCATCAGAGGGCCAAGGGTAAATGTGAGAGTTCACCTGGCCTCCCCCAGTTCCTCACCCTTGAGCCTACCAAAGACCTGGGCTCAGCACCAGCCAATCCTGCCCAGACTGACAGAGGGCAGTGGCAGTCTCAGTCTGAGCCCAAACTGCTGAGGGTCCTGAAATTCATCCTGACCATTCATTCATTCTCTCACTCATGTTTACCACAAACACTTATTACACACCTGGTCTGTGCTAGGTGTCATTACAGGTTTTGGGGGATATAGTGACAAACAAGTCAGGGTCCTTGCCTTTCCAGTGGGGAACACAGACAGTAAACCAGCAACAAATAAAATAAATTTGCATTGTGGTAAGTGCTACGGAAAAATGTGAAATAAGGGTTGGGGGTATTTAATCAGTAAAATGAATATTTTATGTAATACCTAAATGATGTGAAGAGGCAAATCATTAAAAAATCTGGGGAAGAGCATTCTAGGCAGCATACATGGAAACTGCAAAGGCCCTGAGGCAGGAATAAACTTGGCATATTTAAGGATTAGCATGAAGGCAAATAAAGTGAAAAGGAATTGGGGGTAAGGGGAGTGATAGGAGGTGAGATCAAACAGGCAGTGGGGAGCCTGGCCTGGTCATGATGTTGGTTCCTGGGAATCATAGCATCTCTTGCATCACAGCCAGGCTCCTGCCTTGAGTTAAAGGTCTCAGGATTGGACACAGGCCCTACACACTAATGTGCTTGACAGGGTGTTGGTACATGACACACCCTCATCCAGAAGTGCCCACTTGGTCACACAAGGACAATGGATAAGCCACACCTGGTGTATCGTCCTCACAGAACACCAGGTCCTGCAGCTGCTTTGGTTTCACCTTCTCCCATTCCTATGTTCCTCCTCTTGTTCCTTCAGGGAGTGGCGCTGGAGTCCCAGCATAAGTTGGAAACAGGTCACAGAAAGTGTGCTTTTAGGAGTGAGTACAAGCACAAAGCGGCTGTAGCACAGAGTGCCTAGAGGGACCTGGAGGCAGAGATGCCAGAGAACTGAAGGCCAGGCCAGGCGTAGCATAGGAGGTGCAGAAGCACTGAAAGTGTCTGAGGGAGAGGGGAACGAAGAGTGAAATGTGTTTCACAAAACATAATTTTGGTAGCATGTTGGAGATGGATCAGAAGAGAGAAAAGGAAAACCAGGCAGAAAGATGACAAAACTCTGAACTAAGGCAATGGCTTGTCTCAAGAGACAAAACAGATAGATCCATTGGACTGACTTGTATGAGGGTGTAATAGTGAGAAGTCAGAGGTAACAGATTTCTGCCCAGCTGCTGGGCAGATAACGTTATTCACTGAGGAAACGCAGGCAGAGGTGCGTGGGAATATGCCCAAAATTATGGGGTAGAGTTGGGACAGGAGGCAGATGGGCCAGTTTTGGACATTTTGAGTAGAAGATGAATCTAGGCCATCAAGAGCAAGATGTCCAGGCCAGTTGCTCAGGAGAGAGGTCTGGGTGGGAAGGCCGTCAGCACTCAGGCAGCAGTTGGCACCATGAGTGCTGGGGTGAGGTACGCACAGTGAGAAAAGAAGGCTGAGGAAAGAACTCTGGGGACCACTGATATTTGCAGGGTTTCAGGGGCAAGGAGAGGACTCAGTCAAAGAAGACGGGGCCAGAGTGCGGCTCATGGAAGCCAATGGGGGAGAAAATTTCCAGAAGGGGATGGTCCTTGGGGTCAAATGCTACAGAAGGGTCAGGGAAGATGTGGAACAAAGAGGCCACTGGATATGACACTGGGAAGAGCAGGAAGAGACTTTGGGAAGGCTCTCTAGCCCTCTCTTAGAGCACAGCAAAAACTAGTGGCTAAGAGCACACGCCCAAGTGGCGAAGAGCACAAGCAGTGGAGCCAGCCTGGGTTTGGGGCTTGGCTCCTCTTCCTCCTAGCTGGTAACCTGGGGTAAATCACTTAACCTTTCTATGCCCCAGTGTTCTGATCTACCTCACGCAGATGTGAGGAAAGCAGGAGTGCTCTGAACGGTGCCTGGGGGAGAGTGAGTGCTCAATGTGTGTTGGGTGCTCTCCACTAATCAAGGCGAAGGGAATGTGAAACACGAGAGTGTTCCCTTAAATCAGTGTGGGCACATAACATGAAGATACTTTGATTTTCCAAGATGAACACGGCTAGGGCCCAATCCTGAATCACAGGGCCTTTGAGAAACACTAGACACTGAAGCATCCCCAGGGTGTTTGAAAGTCCAGAGATGAGAATGCAATCTAGGGATGGAAGACGGGAAGTGGCTGCGGCAGTGCCACCTGGAGTGTCCCGCTGTAGGGGAGGAGCAGGGTGCTCGTGGAGCTCTGGTCGCTCTCAGTAGTGGTCACCCCTGAAGGCCAATGAGCTGGATTTTCTGTTAACAACTGTCACCTCAGGCCTGGCGTCAGGCCTCTGCGCCGCTTGGCATTCCCTTGAGGTTTCTGCTGGGCTAAGGATCAGCCTTTGCTGCAGTGCGGGGATTGCCTGACCTCTGCTGTCCACTGTCTGTCATGGCACAAACTCAAAGATGGTCACGGACTCACAGGATGCACTTTTCTCCAACTTTCTGGACAGTGACTCTCAATATTAACATATTTTACACTGTGACAATACGGAAAAGTTTCACAAAGCAATTCTTACCTTTACTATGTGTGAACACTCTGATATATTCTATATTTTTCTATTTTTATTTCATTAATAAGAAAAATGCTGATTACAATCCACTAAATTGATGTCACAGCTCCAGGCTTTCTCATGGAGTTCGAAAAACATTAACTTAAGCAACTAAATTAGTGCCTCGTTTCCCAAACATCAGTCAGTATATTCCATATTACTTTCAAACTTCTGGCCACACCCAAGGCCGATTGTTTATGGTATCTGATTATTTTTTCTTTAAATCAATTCATTTAAACATTTAAAAATGCCTACTATAGGGCTTCAATGGTGGCACAGTGGTTGAGAATCTGCCTGCTAATGCAGGGGACACACGTTCAAGCCCTGGTCTGGGAGGATCCCACATGCCACGGAGCAACTAGGCCCATGAACCACAACTACTGAGCCTGCATGTCTGGAGCCTGTGCTACTGAACAAGAGAGGCCGCGATAGTGAGAGGCCCGCGCACCGCGATGAAGAGTGGCCCCCGCTTGCCACAACTAGAGAAAGCCCTCACACAGAAACGAAGACGCAACACAGCAAAAATAAATAAATTAATTAATAAACTCCTACCCCCAACATCTTCTTTAAAAAAAAAAACAAAAAAAACCCCTACTATAGCTGAAGTAAAATATTGGTGAAATAACAAGTTTGAGGGCTAGTTATATATATATATATATATATATATATATATATATATATATTTTTTTTTTTTTTTTTTTTTTTTTTTTTTTTTGCGGTATGCGGGCCTCTCACTGTTGTGGCCTCCCCCATTGCGGAGCACAGGCTCCGGACGCGCAGGCTCCGGACGCGCAGGCTCAGCGGCCATGGCTCACGGGCCCAGCTGCTCCGCGGCATATGGGATCCTCCCAGACCGGGGCACGAACCCGTATCCCCTGCATCGGCAGGCGGACTCTCAACCACTTGCGCCACCAGGGAGGCCCCTATATTTTTTAATCTAATACACACTGAAATAAATATTTAATTATCAAAATAAAAAATGTTTCCATACCTCCTAAAATCCTCTTGCACACCAGCAACGTTTGCATTCCTCACTTTGGGAATCACAGATCTAAAGATTAGTCCAAACATCTCATTTTCAGTGGGGGCAGTGAGGCCCAGAGGGGTGAATTCACTTATCCGAGGTCTAGTTTTTCAGTCAGTGGGAAGGTCAGTCTGGTCAAAGGAGGGAAGAAAGAAAATAAAGGAAACTTGAGATCTCTAGGCTACCCCTGGCCAAAGTCTTACTAGTCTTATCACTTTTGGAGAGAGGCCCTACCCTGTCATCTCACCAGAGTCCAGATTTCAGTTTATAGTTACCTTGGCAGAGCCATTTTAAGAGCTGGGTCTTAGATATTCTTATTTTTGGAGGTCCTGATCTGTATCCTATCACATCTATTACAATGTGCGCACATTGGCACTTATTAATTTCAATTTTGCTATTTTCTTCTTCTTGTATTTTGAAGCTGATGAAGTTTTCACGCTTCAACCATTTTGGCAGGCCCTTACAAAGTTCACAACCTGTAGGGTTATAGCCTGCCATGCCTAATGGATGAAGTGGCTCTGGAAGTGGTGAAGGAATCTGATCAACGAAGACACACTAAAGAGCAATTTAATTACTTTAGCCCTTTCTCCTGGTGTCTTTAAAGGGTAATGTGGACAGGCCACTGACAACTAAATGAATGAGTTTCCAATGGCAAAATCTTTGCTATTCTGAGAGAGCGGTGGGGGCAGTGCCACTGCAGGTAGGCTAAGTGCCATGTGACTGGCAAGATGTTCTCATTCTGTGCCTCAGTTTCCTTATTAAGTAAAACAAACAGATTAGACTACATTGATGATTTTCAAAATATATTTCAGAAATGAGGGCAAAATCAAGACTTTATTGGACATATAAAAACTGAAAGAATTCATCACCAGCAAACCTGCACTAGAAGCAATGATTAAGGAAGTCCTTTAAGCAGAAGGAACATGCTACCAGATGGAAATCTGGATCTATACAAAGGAGTGGAGAGCATCAAAACTGCTAACTACGTGAGTAGAGCTTTTAAAAGTTATCACTTAAAATTCTTTAAAAGACAATCAACTGAATATTTAAAATAGATAACCAACAAGGACCTACTGTAAAACAATTAAAAAAAAAAGACAATCGACTGTTTAAAGCTAATATGCTAACAATGTACTGTAGGATTTGTAACATGTATAAGCAAAATGTATGACAACAACAGCAAAAAAGTCAAGAAAAACAGAAGTATACTCTTGTAAGATTCTTATACTATGGGTCAAGGAGTATAATATCATGTTAAGGTAGAATATGAAAAGTCAAAAAATGTATAGTAAACCCTCATGAAACTACTAAAATGAAAAGAGTGAATAAGCCAACAAAGGAGATGAAATGGAATAATTAAAAGTACTAAATTAGTCTTAAAAAAAAAAAAGGAGAAAAGGCAACAAAGACCAGAGGGAACAAATATAAAACAAACGGCTAGATGGTAGATTTAAACCCAGCCACATCAATAATTACAGAAAATATAAATTGTCTAAACATCTCAAGTAAAAGGCAGAAATTATTAGGATAAAAAAAAAAAACCCAACCAAGATCCAACTATAACACTAACAACAAATTTACTTTAAATAAAAAGACACAAATAGGTTGGAAAAAGATGCACCATCTTAACAATAATCAAAAGAAAGCTAGAGCAGCTATATTGATATCAAATAGAGAGATTTCAGAGCAAAGAACATTACCAGAGATAAGGTTATTTCATCATGATAAAGGGGCCAATTTATCAAGAAGCCATGATGATGCTACATGTTTCTGCACTTAATAACAGAGCTTCAGAATAATAATGTTTTTGGAGTCTCACAGGAATGAGAGTGTTCTGTAGAATTCCGTATAAATGTTACTTCTGTCTCTCTCCTTTTCTATTTTTAGTGTGACCCACTATGCTCGTTGTAAATTAAGTTTAAGGACACTAGACCTACCTTCATTTGGTACCAAAAGACACCATCCTAGGAGGCAGTCACAAGTGGTGGCTAGCACCTCTGATCCTGGCCAAATCACTTTTGCCTGCTATGGACTTCAGTTTTTCCATCTGTACCATGAAGATCAACCGTTCGGAAAAAAAGTTTTTAAACAGTGAACTGTTTCTCCAGCCTAACAGCTTGTGGAACCCCCTAGAGGCTGGGTCAAGTACCAGCTATGCTGGGATGGGAGCAGCGGTAAGAATGGAGGAACCGGAATCCTGGGAGATCTAGATGGGCCCTTGACCCAAATACCTTGCTGGTTGGGCTCCTGATTCTTTCCATGGCTCATGTGATCTGGGGAAAGAGTGTTGTAGTAAGAGAATTCTTTCAAGTATTTTCAACACAGCTGACAGAAAATACATATGCTGAACTTTGTAAGCTGCCTTCAGCTTACATATAAGTGAATGGATTATGAGAATGACAGGTGCTGACAGGTACTTAGTTTTTCCAAACTAACCTGGTTGGCAACAACTGAAGGCAGGTCACGGCTACTACCTAGATCAGTAAGTCTAACAGATTAGTAGATGGAGCCATGCGATGCCTTCTTGGCTGGGAATAGAGGGACAGCACTGCTCTTCGTTCTTCATTGCACGCACGTTGGGCTAGCGATTGTATACCATGTCACAGATACAAAAGCACCCGCGCTCCTTTGGAGCTTCCAAGACAAAGTGCGAAGGATGATGACACACAGTATGGGTAGCACACACTTAACAATATGCAGCAGGTTCCTTAAAAATTATGACAGATATAAGCTCCTTTAACATACAGGATCATTTTAAAGCTGTGGAATCTGATATACAGTATATATGACTAGTATCTTGTCACATCCTTTTTTTTCATGTCTCTTGTCTTTTTTGACACTTTCTTTCTCTGTGTATATCTCTTTGGATTTCAGTTTGGAAATATGAGTAAGTGAAATTGGGAGGAAGAAACCTAGGTAAAAACCCTTCTTATGAAACAAGCGTAACAAAAAGAAAGAGCTACCAGAATCCTATATCCTTCCAAGAGAATCAATCATCTAGAAACCAAGTCTTTGGCTTTTTCACAGTAACCTTCCAACCATTTTTCCAGGTATGACTAAGAAGGGGGTTAGGAGTACTTAATGCAGAAAGGTCTAGAAGGATATACACCAAGTTGCTGACATGAATTATTTCCAGAGGATGGAAATGGAAAGGGACAAATTACTAAACTTTCTTTACACATCTTGAATTATTTAATTTGTTACATTAAGCACCTATCGCTTGTGTATTAAAATCATTGATAAGGAACATTGTTAAAGAAAAGTAACTACTTTGTTCACTTAAAAAACACTTGAGAGTGTATATAATGCACGCGGTCTGTCACATTAAAAAGAATGAGTAAGCTCACCAAAGACTAAAATTCCGAAGTCTAATTGTTAGTCTACACCAGAAGTTTTATGAGGCAGAAGCATTAGGGTAGCCTCTGGGGTTTTCTAACGTTCCCCTGGCCTGAGCCCCTATCTGCCTGGGAGGCCCAGTGCGCTCCCCTGTAATTAAATGAGGTAACGTGGTAACGACTGAGCACAGCGCCTGCCAACAGAGAGTTCTCTACCTCACAAGGAGGTCCCACAAAATCAAGGTCTTCACATCTTGCTAGATGGGACGGCCTTTCCTCCTGGGATAAATATCATACATTGTTGAAAGCAGGGATGTAAGGTCTCCTCGAAAAGCCACATCTCTCTCCCCTCTGACAGTTCCTGCCCTGACATCTGACAGAGACCACTACCTCTAAACCTTTTCCCATAGCAAATCTGTCATGAAGTGGGGTGCTTCCCCCAATGGACCATGCTCTAGCTTTCCAAACTGCTAGAATCTTCAGGGTTTGTCAATGTTGGTACTATTGACATTTTGGGCCAAGTGATTCTTTGTCGTTGGGGATGGGGTGGCAGATGACCCTGTGCACTGCAGGATGTGTAGTGGCATCCCTGGTCTCCACCCACTAGATGCCAGTAGCATCCAACCACTACGGTTGTCACAACAATGCCTCCAGACATTGCTAAGTGTCTCCTGCGGGGAAAACTGCCACCAATCGAGAACCACTGTTTTATATCAGTTCAGTCGTTCAGCCATCACACGAGAACCTGGGACACTGATATCCATGCAACAACCTCCAAAACACCCCCCCCAACAAAACCCCCGAAAAAGTTGAACTTCTGAACCTTTAACAACCCTCTTCCCAGGAGCAGTGTAATGTTGCCAGTGAAAGTCAAGTTTTCAGAAGCATTTGTCTCACATTTTAGTGCAAACTTTCTCCCTTATTGGTGGTTACCAAAGGGCTACAGGCAAGGACAAGTTAGGTAGGTCAAGCCAGACCCTGCGGGGGTGAGAGGCGGGGAAGAGGTGTTTAGCCAGCTGGTGCTCCCTGATGAACAAGAGCTCCAATCCATTCATGGGCATAAAATGAGCGAGACAGACTGGCAGACGATTGTCACTCAGTCCCCTGGCTTTAAATACCATCTATGGACTGATGACCCTACATTTTATATTTCCAATCCTCACCTTTCTCATGGCAGCCAGCCTCTTACAGTCAACTCCACTTGGGTATTTGATAGGCATCTGAAAATCTATACGGCCAAAATGGAACTGATTTTTCCTCCTAAACCGATCCTCCCCTAGTATTTCTCAGCCTAGTAAATGGCACCACCATACACCAAACAAGCCAAAACTTAGAAGTCATCCCTGATTCTTCTATTCCTCTTTTTTTTTTTTTTTTTTGCGGTACACGGGTCTCTCACTGTTGTGGCCTCTCCCGTTGCGGAGCACAGACTCCGGACGCGCAGGCTCAGTGGCCATGGCTCACGGGCCCAGCCGCTCCGCGGCATGCGGGATCTTCCCGGACCGGGGCACGAACTCGTGTCCCCTGCATTGACAGGCAGACTCTCAACCACTGCGCCACCAGGGAAGCCCTCTTCTATTCCTCCTTCCCTCACCTTCCATATCCATCAGTCATGTCAGCTTCGCTTCCAGAACACATCCCTAATCTGCGCTCTTTTCTCTAGCTCCACTTCTGCCACCCTAGTATAAGCCACTATCACCTCTTACTGGACCACGTTATTAGCTTCCTAACTAGTTCCTGTTTCCTCTCTGGTCCCCTACACATCAGGGTTTCTCAACCTCAAACTATTGACATTTTGGACTAAGTGTGTTAGTCCAAACGTAGTTCCCTTTGCTTGGGGGAGGGGGGCTGTCTTGGGCACTGTAGGATGCCTGGCAGCATCCCTGGTCTCCTCACTAGATGCCAGTAGCAACTGCCCCACTCCCACATCGTGACAAACGAAAAAAAAGTCTCTAGACATTGCCAAATGTCCCTTGGGGGATAAAAATCACCCCAGAAAACCACTGTCCTACATCCTACACACAGGAACCAGGATATTTTTTAAATGCAAAATGCATCATGTCACTCCCCTGCTGAAAACCCTCCAGCGTCTTCCCACTGACCTTAGAATAAAACCCAAGCTCCTTATCGTGGCTTTCAAGACCCTCTATGAACTGGCCACTGCCTGCTTCTCTAACATCCTCTCTTCCACACAACGCTCTCCCTCCCTAAGCTCCAGCCACACTGGTCTTTTTTCTGCTCCTTGAACAGTCCAAGCTTGCTTCCCTTCACCCCTTGGACTTGGCTGATTCCTCTACCTAAAATGCACTCTCCCCAGACCTTTGCATGGCTCATTGTTCACTAAACAAGTCCCAGATCAAATGCTGCCTAATCAGCAAGGCCTTCCCTGACCATCCCATCTAAAGAACCCCCTTACATCCTCTATCACATTACCTGTTTATTTCCTTCATAGTGCTAATCACAATACAAAACTCTTGTTTTGTCATTTGTTGTCTGCCTTTTCACTAGAGTGTAAGCTCCCCAAGAGCCAGGACCCTGTTTGCCTTGTTCACTGTTATAGCCCAAATGCTAAAATAACACCTGGCACAGAGTAGGTGCTCAATAAATATTCCTCCCCTGTACCTCCTCAAATCACAGGTCAGGTTTCCTTTCTAAGATTATTCTTGACTGTGGATGTAGTTTCACTTTGAGCTACATTTGACCTATGTTAAAATGTGTGTGGCTTGGGCTACCATGCACAAGGGCTTGGCGTAAAGAAAATAACAATTTTGAAACATAAACACAGGCCAACTAATTAACTAAGGAAAGTCCGTTCCTTGCCCCTCAGGTTTGCTGCAGGCATATAATCATTCCACTGGTCATGACTTCAGTTTGCTCCTTGTCCCTAAATTTGAAGCAGCAAAGGTCGTTCAGGGGCTAAGAATCCAAAACTCACCTGCCTCAGAGGTTCAAACAGTCTCTTTGTCCATCATCTCAATATATACAATATCTAGGGCCCGAAAATTTTTGTGCTGGCTTCAAGTTAAAGTAGTTCACTGGGTCAAAGGCAGGAAAGGATGGTCCAAGGTGCAGCAGGGTCAATGAATGTTGGCTGAGTCCCGAAACCGCAGCTTGGCTCTTAAATTGATTTGTGGTCCGTTTCCAGGAAACCAAAGATAATCGGTCCACCTGGCAGCAGGCTGGCTGCGAACTGGAGGCAATTCTGCCCTGGCCAAGGGCCATGGCCCTCTCGTGGCCCCAAGGAAGGAAGCATTTCATCGGGCCTTTTGGACATTTTGGCGAGCGGCCGGCTGCTCCCGCCGCGGCGGGCTCTCCACGCGGTGCAGAGACGTCTCCACCCGCAGAGACGAGGCCCTGAGGCGGCGGGAGGCCGTCTCCGTGCGCTGCGAGGCGGTTTCCACGTGCTGGTAGGACACCTCGAAGACGCGAGGGAGCCGTTTCCCCGAGGGGGAGACGGAGCGCCCCTCGCTGCGGCGCTGGGTAGTCTCCACCTGCCGGGAAGACCTCCGCACCTGACGGGAGGTCGTCTCAACGCAGTGGGACGAGGTCTCCACGCGGACCGTCGCCGTCTCCTCGTAGCGGGCGGACTCAGCCCGGGGCGGAGAGGGGTTTCCCCCAAGGGTTGAGGCCATCTTACGGGGGTAACGGAACCAAGCAGGCCTCGCGAGGCCGCATTGCCCCACGCTCCTCGACGGGTTACGTCACAAGGTGAGGAGTGACATCACATGGCACTGTGACGCAGGCACAGCGGTAGCCTAGGATCCTACGACACAGGGACGTGCAGGAACAGTGGTCCTGGCGGGGACTGACGACCCCTTTGAAACCCTGGGTTGGGCCCCACGCTAGGTCAGCCCCCGCATCGCCCCCTATCCTGTCAGGAGCCCGCGCGGGCGGAGGCGGGAACGGGCCAGGCCTGGGATGGGCGGAGCCTCCCGCCCCCGCGCGAGGCTCTGCCTGCCCCCCCGCATCCCACACTGCACCGCGGCAGGAAGTGGGAGCCGCGGCTTCCGGCACCTACCCCGCCACTCCCGGCGTTCGCGGTGTTGGGCTGTTGGCTGCTTAGCTTCTTTGCTGGTGATGGCAGCAGCCGTCGCTATGGAGACAGGTGAGTGGCGCTCCGCGCCGTGCGTTTTGGCAAATAGAACTATCCTGGGCCCAGACACCTACTCCCGCTTCCCCGGGTTCGCCTTCCAGGCCTAACTCCCTGCAAGGTGATTGTTCGGACCGGGAGGGGCGAGGGCTCTTCTAGCGTCTGGAAGGGCGAAGGTAGTTTGGCCTTTTCAGAGTTTGTTTTGTTGGTATATCCTTTCTCCTCACTTGTTATTCAGACACCGACCCCACCGTCTTCCGGCGAGGCTAAAGGAGAGATTTTGGATTATAAACCGCTTCCTCGATTTGTTTTCTGCGTCTTAAATGAGCTTGCATAAGTTTAAAATATCGTCCACAAACTCGTGTATTATTTTGCCACTGACGCCTCTCACCGAAGCACGCGTTCCCTGATCTTGCGTTTTCGCCGTGGTCTCTTTCAGCTTGCATTCTGAACTTTTCTTGATAGGTTTAGCGTTTGCTTTGTTTTTGCTTAGCTTAGTCACTTAACAACTTGTAACACATTATTAAAATAAGGCAAGGCATAGTTACCGCAACTTACCGCAACAGTGGTCAATGTTAAAATGTTAAAATCCCAACATAGTGGCTCGCGAGTGATAAATGTCTGCCCGTGTGTGATCCTGTTTTCTTTGATAACTTGTCTTTAACATTAGAGAATTCATTCATTCCTGATTAAACATTCCTTTTAATCAGGGCTTTGCTTTCCTTAGACTTTTAAGGAAGGTTTTTCTCCTCCCTCAACCAGTTTAGGAAAACCTTCACATGCCCTTCTTTATGTAGAAGCGTATCCCATCACTAGTCAGGTTTCTTTACTGCTGTTTTCTTTCTACAAATCAATATTGTATATGGTGACGTTTATTTTGGATGATTTTTGCTATCTTCTCTCCTAGATGATGCTGGAAATCGACTTCGGTTTCAGTTGGAGTTGGAATTTGTGCAGTGTTTAGCCAACCCAAATTACCTTAATTGTAAGTTGTTGAGCACCTCATTGAATTGAGTAGCTATTTATAATTTCTGATAGAAGAGTTGCAATTAATAGTTCCAATTCATAGTTGGCCCTTTGTATCCTCGGATTCAACTGCAGTTGGTTGAATCTTCCCATACGGAGGGTGACAGTACTGTCATTGTCATTGCGCTATGTTATTTTATGTGAGACTTGAGCATCTGTGGGTTTTGGTGTCTGTGGGGTCTCTTAGAACCAGTCCCCTGTGGATTTGAGAGATGACTTTAGTATCTACTTTTGTACATTCTCAATTGAACAAAATTATTGCTACACTTATATTGGTATATATATAATTGAGCAAACTGGAACTTCTGTTGTGAATTCAGTGAGTGTTGGTGGTGGGGATGTTATGTAAGTAAATTTTTTACTTTTACGTTAGGAGTCACAAATCAGTAGTCCAAGGATTGATTTGCTCTACAGGTGTTTTTTTTTTTTTTTTTATGCCTTTCAGTTCTTGCCCAAAGAGGTTACTTCAAAGACAAAGCTTTTGTTAATTATCTTAAGTACTTGCTTTACTGGAAAGAACCAGAATATGCCAAGTATCTAAAGTAAGTTTAATTTTTATAGTTCTAAATATGTGTGTACTTTATTATACTCCAAAGCACTGATATTTAATAGACGTCTTAGTTTCACATTGGAAAAAATATAGTTTGAATCTCTGCACTTCTTTTAGTTGTCTCCATTTTAATACGAGACACACTGATCTCTAACTTAACTTGGATTATTTCAGTGATATACTCACCAGTATCCCTGCTTTCTCCTCACCATCCCCCGCCCCCAAGCCAAACAAAGCAAAATCATTTTCTACACAGAAGCCAACTTGGTATCTGAAAAATAGAAATCACAACATTCCATTAGAACTCTTCAGTTGCTTCTCATTGCATGCAGAGGAAAATCTAGTCTCTTTTCTCGAGCTAAAGACCTGTATGATCTGGCCCTGTCTTGTCTGACCTTACCTTGTACCACTCACTCCATCTCACTGGGTTTCTGACCCCAAGGAACCCACAGTCTACATATGCAATGACATAGCCATAGCCTGAACATGAAAGACCATAGAAAGGGGTACTTACTTGTAAGGAAGGTTTTCTGGAGGAGGTAGCCTTACCTGAGTCTTAGTAGCTGCTTATTTTATTTTATATATTTTACATAATAAATATATGTATTTATTATTCAAGTTGTGCAATAGATGCTTTCGTTTTAAGGCTTATGAATTGCAAGGAGCATACTATAATCACGAACTTATTCCTTTTTTTTAAAAATTCTGCTAATTTGCAGTAGTGCTATAGCTTGCTTTTTTTTTTTTTTTTTAAATATTTATTGATTCATTTGGCTGCACCAGGTCTTAGTTGTGGCAGCAGGATCTAGTTCCCTGACCAGGGATCGAACCCGGGCCCCCTGCATTGGGAGTGCGTAGTCTTAACCACTGGACTGCCAGGGAAGTCCCCGAACTTATTCCTTTTTAATGGTAAAAAAGAAACCGTGAACTCCCATCTGTGCTTTGTCTTAACTAGGTAGTCAAAAAGCAATGGTGAAACTTTTAGTCTTTTTTTTCCCTAAACAAACACAAGTTTGAGAGGAAAATGTTTCAAACTTGTACTCCCACTTTTCTGATCTGTGTCTCATAACAAGGAGGATGTATGAAGCCCACATCCTCCTGTAGCTTGCAGGACCCTTGGCACCCTTACTGGCCCTTTGTAAAGAACCACTTATTCATTTAATAATCCAGAGAAAAGACTTTTTTTATTAGATTGCAACATCATGTATGTATGTAGACTTAGAGACTCAGTTTTGGACACTGAGCCCTAGACACCATCAAGTTCAGTTTCACCCACAACATTGCTGAGATGGTCATCTACACGCTGGCTGGAGGTTTCCAGTGAGCACATACTACTCCATTCAGGGGCAACCAATTCCATTGTAAGCTAAATGCTAGAAAGTTCTTCCTTGTCTTATCATATGATATACCTCCATGTAACATCAACCCATGTTGAGTTTTGTACCTGAATTAATCCAGAACCAATCTATGCCCTCTTGAGGAACAGCCATTCAGATATTTAAATTCAAGAGAGGTTGCAAATTAACCCCCATTTCATTTCTGCACAAGGTTTTCGTTTAATAGTTGCCAACATTTGAAGATTAGAAAGTTTCATATTTTAATCCAGATTTCTAGCTACTCTTTAAAATTCTGGATGATCTGGTAACCCCAGGTCTTTGTTCTCCCAGGTCAGCCCCAGGCTAGGGCAGAGGAGCAGCTGCCTCTTCTGGACAGTTTCCATTTCACTAATAGCCACGACTTGCAACTATAATTTCTCTCTTACATCTTTTTTTCTCACCTACCTTCAGCCATTTCTCATGTGCCCACCTTTGGATATTTTACACTTATGCCTTATGTTTTTCAGCCAAGAGCTAAACGCAGGCCTTCAGATGTCAGGGTACAGTGGACCAAATAGCTTTTTTTTTCTTCATATGGACATTATACTTCTATTTGCTCAACTTAAGTTTACATTACCTTTTTGGGGGGGCAGGGAATGAGGGGGCAAGGATTCATATTGTTGACTTGCTGGGAGCTTTATGTCAACTAAAATCTTTCAGTTCTTATTTTCATCCATGCTATTAGTTTAGTTCTCCATTTATTTCTTATTTATTTTTAAAAAATCTAATTGCAGAACTTTCCTTTTGTACCTCTTCTATTTCATCTTGTTGGTCAATGCTATAATTGTAGCCTATTAACATATTTATAATTCCTTATTTTGTCATGTAATGTATTCTGAGCATTGTCTCTGCATGTCTGATAAATGATCACTGTGTGTCTAAGTTCCAGTTACTAAACGCTACTTGAAGACCATTCTCTCAGTCATCACATTAACTTATTTTACAGTTGAAGAAACTAAACCTTAAGGGAGTTTAAGTACCTTGTTTAAGGCCACCCAGCTGGAGAATGGCAGAGCTGATTTCAAACCTAGGTCTTTTTTTTTTTTTTTTTTGCGGTACGCGGGCCTCTCACTGTTGTGGCTTCTCCCGCTGCGGAGCACAGGCTCCGGACGCGCAGGCTCAGCGGCCACAGCTCACGGGCCCAGCCGCTCCGTGGCATGTGGGATCTTTCTGGACCGGGGCACGAACCCGTGTCCCCTGCATCAGCAGTCGGATTCTCAACCACTGCGCCACCAGGGAAGCCCTCAGATGCTGCATTTTGTTGTCATGTCTTAGTCTCCATTAATCTGAGTTCATCAGTCTTCTTTTTTTTTTCCCCCCATAAGTGTGACACAGAAGTGATGTTATATCCTTCTTGGTATATCAGGAGTCATAGGATGTCAATTTGTCCCTCTACTGGTGATATTTTGGTCACTTGGTTGAGGTGGTGGCTGCCAGTTTTCTCTGTATCAAGTTACTATTTTTCCTTTTGTATTTAATACGTATTTTGTGAGGGAATACTTTGAGACTATGTAAATATCTTGTTTCATATTTCATTCTTTTACCTAACTTTAGCACCTATGGAAGATACTTGCTTGAAACAATTTTTACTGTGGAGATTTTCTAATTCCATCATTCTTTATTCGTTTATTAGTTGGTATTCAGTTGTAAGGAACATTTCCTTGTTCCTGATTTATTTATTCATTTAAAGAAGTTACATCAATATGGACTCTTGAATTATCTTGTGGGTTATAATTATGTATCTTCTTGATCCCAGATATAGCCAGTGGGAGCCCCTTCGCATTGGCTCCTGAGTACTTTTGACATATCCCTATAATTTTTTGAGCATTTTTCTTTCTGGCAGTACATAATATTCCAGGCTCATCTTGTACTTTCCCTCTGTTAGCCTTAAAATCAGCCATGTCTCCAACCAACCTTGGATAATTCTATATAAAACCCATGATCTGGGCACTCAGTGTGCTCATTGGTTTCATAGCTTCTAGGCCCTCTCAACACACAAAGCTAGAAATTGTGTGTGTGTGTATATAAATATCTATTTCTATCTCTGTGTGTGTGTGTGTGTATATATATATATATTAAAAGCCATGAGTTCATACTGATGTTTTCAATCCCAACTCAGTAACAAGATTCATTCTAGCCTTCCTCCTTCCTTATCTGAATCTCTTGTTTTTCTGAGAGCCAGAAATTTGGCTTTCTATCTACAGCATATTTACTTAGGTATTTGCTCAACCTTAGAGGATATGTACTTAATTTCAGAATTGTTATATCCCTATGGAAAACTAGAATACAATATTTGTGCTTAGTTCTGAGATTGACTCAGTTTTAAAATAAAAGTTGTCTTATTGTTTATGGAAAACCAGTAGGTATTAATTAAACACATAATTAATTACTAAAATAAAAAGTGTTCATGTTCCTCACCTTGGAAACCAGCAGAAGAGAATAGCATGATTTGTCCCCCAATGTTGACTCCGTTTACCAGTTACTGTGTGGTCTTAGGCAAGTTATTTAATCTTTCTGAACTTAAGTTTTCTCACTTTTAAAAATTTTACTGACTTTTGATGCATAAGCAGGAAAAAAAAGAAGTGTACTACCAAAGTGTACTAAATTAATGTTACAGAAATGGTAGGCTGCAAGATCGCTTTTAGGTGAGTAACTGAACTAGAGCGTGGTATTATTACATTATGTCGATCATTAACTTACAAACTTAACCCCAGGTACCCTCAGTGTTTACACATGTTAGAACTGCTCCAGTATGAACACTTCCGTAAGGAGCTGGTGAATGCTCAGTGTGCGAAATTTATCGACGAGCAGCAAATTCTGCACTGGCAGCACTATTCTCGGAAGCGGATGCGCCTGCAGCAAGCCCTGGCCGAGCAGCACCAGCAAAATAACACCTCAGGAAAATGAACAGTTGGATCCAGACCCGGCTCTTCAGACATGTATATATTGCTTTTGTACAGTGAAGACAAAAAAAGACTCTTCCTATGTACCTTTATTGTGGTAGCACCTAGAACCGTTAGTGTGCTATTTAACTGAACTAACTTTTTATTGTTAATAGATTATTTCTGTTAAACCAGAATTGTTTTACTTTGATTTCCCTGTGGATTTGTAAGCTTTTATTAGTATTTAACACAGTCAGCTGAGTAAGAATAGAAATGTTAGGTGTTTCAGACCAATTTAAGGCAGCGGGGGGGTGGGGTAAGGGGAGGGCCACCGAGTATCCCAAACTCTAAGCCGAGCTCTGTTTTCATGTACAGTGGGGCCTGGGACAAGTCTGTCTCCTGGAACCTTGCTGTCCCTCAGATCAGCTATCCTGCCCTTCATCTACAGAGTGAGAGGTGTGGAGCAAGTGACCTCTTTACTGTCAGGCAGCAGGGACTGCATAAAGGTTCTTAAATTCTGCAGGGCAGGAGACATACCTGTATCGCCAGTTGCTTTGCAAGAGAGCTTTAAGGAAGAATCATTGGTATGTCACTGACCTAGTAATGGCAGGGAGAAGATGGGTGGTTAACTACTAATTGGACTCTTGACCTTAAGACTAGAACAAAGGTGAGGAGCCTCAAATATCTGTGCTCATTTGGGAAAGCTGACCTTTATTTGGCAGATACCACAAAGCAGGCACAACGTTAAGTGCTTAGTTGCATTCTCATTTTATCCTCAGAACGATCCATGTTCATAAAGGAGGAAACTGAGGTTTAGAGAGGTTAATGGTTACACAGCTAGTAAGTGATAATCAGTGAGACTGACTCACAGGCTGGAGTCCTTCCCATCGCTAGGTTATATGGTCTCTGACCTCTCTGCCACCCGCCTCATCCCAAGTAGTGAAGCATATTCAGACAGCTGTAACAAAACTGCCAGCATTAAGCAGAGGCTGGATTAGATGTGCTGTGCTTCCCTTCAGTGGTTAGGTTAAGTTCTACATTCTAAAGCCAAAGAAGGCGTTTTAGGAACAACAGTTCTTTGTAAATTCGTGGAATTTAAGGTAAAAGATCCCAACTCCTTTAGAGATTTGGAAGCTGTCTACTGCACCATTAGGGGCTTTTAGGTATTTCTGTCATCTCCAATAATAGCTTCCTTTGTGCTCTTACTGCCACTCCTGAAGAGTTATTTTACCTATGGTAGCTTAAAAATATCCATATATTAAAGCAAACTGAGGGTTCGTGAGCATTTTAATAGCACTCTCTATTGTTTAGACATGGACCAATTTTTTTACGTCATCATTTATTTACTTACTGCTAACATGAATTCAAAGCAAGTATGCAGATTCTTTTATAGTAGAGCAAATCAGGAAATAAAGACGTAATTGCCATCATCAAATCTTAATCTTCAGAGAACAACATCTCCACGAGGTTGGCCTGAAGACACTCAGATTCTACCAGTTTTTGAGGCTGTAAGAGAACAACAGTCATATCTTAACCCACAGCTACAAAAATGTTATTAGGAGGGGAATGAGTTGTTCTACCTTGAATGACACAAGTCTTGGAACAGAGAAATTATGCTATTCAGAAACTATTAACTAGTTGTAACAAGCTTTATGAAATAGTTAAGATATTTACCTTAAGGTGAATCATTAAAATACTTGGCTCCGTGGACTAAAACAGGAGACAGGAAGCCCGATGTCACCCCTTCCCTTTAAGTCTTTAATTTAGAATCCCAGGGCCATGACTAAACTAGAGGACATGCCCTTTCTTTTCATCCAGAATTATGGATTAAGTCGAAAACAACTATTGATGCCACTGTTTTAAGGAATTGTATGTTAACCAACTTTCTTCAACAGTGCTTACAGAATTTTAAAATAAGAATGGCTTTTAAAAGGCATGAAAAAACCCCTAATATTTGCATTATTAATAATTTATTGGGATAGGCCATAGGGATGGACAGCCATGTGTATTTTGAATACATTCTGAAGAGCAATGTGATATTTGGGATGAAATGTCAAGATCTTTTCAAATTTGAATCCAGAACAAGTTAAAAGAGTTTTGATAGGGTGAACTGTATCCCCAACACAGTTAAAGAAAGATACTCACTGTTCCATATTTAAGTAGTGTAGGCACTGCAGTTAATTTCAACTTTTTCCTGAAGTCATTATTTGGATCTTTCCAACTATTTCAGAAGGAGAAAGTGATCATGAAAAACATTTACTTGGTTTCTTACATTCTGCTTGGTATTTGATATATTCCCACTTTCAGTCTTTCAATAATCATTGTTTTTGTTGTAAACATTTAAAAAACCTTGACGTCTACAACATATATTCTCCTGTGCAAAGTTTTCATTTAAGTGAATATATACTAAGATATAAAATAAATGTAAAGACAAGTTCTGAACTAACATCAGGCCAATTTATTGAATTACCGTTACCCAATACAAATGGCTGAACATTCGAATTTTTAATTTGTATTTAATAGCTTCTAATTGCTTGACTTATCCGACTGCATCTTAGAACTCGGAACCTGAATCACAAGACCCTTCCCGCCTAAATTTGCAAGTCTAGTGCATGTGTGGGAAATAGAGTACGCATTGCCACTTACTAAGGTTTTTCTCCTACTTGGCAGTAGATGAACACACAGCCTTCACCAACATGCTTCAGCCCCTCTCGTACGACTGGTTCAGCTTTTTAAAAAGTTGATAGAAATAATTACCAACTTTATAATCAGGCACTGATGAACAGCGTCCCCTCCCCCTCCCCTCCCCTCCCGTCCCCTCTGTCTTGAAAAGTACTGAGTTTATCCTGCAGTTAACTGAGGAGATTAACAGAAGTCACGTGATTTTTCCTGATTTTTTTTTTTTTTTTTTTGAGAGCCACTTTAAGGGTAAGGACCCACTCTCAGTCCTGATTTGTCCCCAGGCCACAGCGCCCAGAACAATGAAAGACAAATATTTGCTGACTTATCATAAGGAGACCAATTCACGTCTCCTGTAGGACACTAATCACATTGGGGAAGTGAAAAGTTCTGATGGACTAGATTCCAAGATTACCTGGGTCGAATGGTAGAAGAGCACACTTGGCGGGGCGGGAAGGACTTAATAGGAGGAGAGTCGCGAACAGGGTAGGAAAAGGCAAGGTGAGAGCTCATATCGCCCTGCGGGACTCCGGTAGCAAGACTCCCTCCGCTTCCTCTCCACCCCACTCTCTGGCCATAGCCTCGGCCTTCCTGCCACTTCCTCTGGGCTGCAGCCCCCGAATCCCGGCCTCACCCTGCACGCAGTCGGGGCACCAGCTTTTGCCTTCGGCGTCCTTAGAACCAGAAAAATAGGCGAAAATGGCCTTGCCACTGTGCTGCTCCACCGCCTGCATGAACTCCTCGTAGCCATACACGCTCACCTCTTCGTAGCGGGCCATCGGGAGAGCGTGCCTCGGGCAGATAGAGGTGTCTTAGGCTCGGCTGCCGCTGGGAGGAGCTCCATGCGGGGTGGGGCGAAGCTGTTTCCGGGTGGGCGGGGAGCTGGGCAGGGCCTGAGAAAGCAGGCCTGGCTCTGAGGTGCTACGGGAGCCTCTGACGGCCAGAACTCCTCCGCACCGTCTTTCTATTCTCTCTTCTCAGGTCTCTCAGTGCTGGCTGCGCCCCGAAACCCCGGCTTCTGCCCCTGTTTGGTCCCGGCCCCAGCCCCATGTGCAGTGGCTGCAAAACCTGCCGCCACGCAGCCCCAGGACCGTTAGGTGGCTCCGGAGCCTTAACGGCTCCCAAGCCGCCCTGCGCCCGTTGCCATGGCGACTGGGCGAGCGGCCGGAAGGGAGGCCTAGTTGCGGCCCCCAGCCGCTTTCTGGTAGGCGCGCCGCGCCCTAGACCAGGTGGGCTCTGGCCGGAGCTGGGGGGATTGTGGGAAGCCGCGTTAGGAGTCATGGATCTGCGGGAGAGGAGACTTTGACCCAGCGCAGATCCTGCCGCTCGTCGGGCCTAATTACCTTTTCTCCTGCCGAGGCTTTAGTGGGGCCCCGGGACTGGGGGGCGGGCGTCCGGGACTGGGCGGGAAGAAGGCTCCGAGGGCTGGAGCTGAGTGTGTGAGTGCGTGTGTGGAGCCGCCCTGGGAGCCGGTGCTGAGACAGAAAGTGCCGCGGGGCTGCGTTAGGAAGGCGGGAGTCGCCCTGGAGCGATGAGTGGGGCGGCTGGCCCAGGGGTCTTGCCGGGGCTGCGCAGGGGCGAGCTAGCGGCGGAGACGCCGGGCCGCTGCGTGGGGCCCAGCAGGTCCGGGCGCGGAGGCCGGCGGCCGTGGGAGAAGAGACGGGGTGCAGGGACGTCCCGAGGCCGTGGAGGGAGGCGCCGGGCGAGGTCCTCGGTGCGGGAGGCGCGCTGTGTGAGTGCGGAAAGGCTGCAGGACTGTCGGCGGCCATGGGGGAGGAGACCTGCAGCGGGGACAGCCCGGGCCGCCGGGGCGAACGAGGCTGCGGGGACACCTGGCACGGCAGGCTCGATGGAGGCTGCAAGGGACCTTGGGACTGTGTGGGTGAACGGGGCAGTGGGGGAACCCCAGGTGGTGGGACCTGTCGGCTCTGTGTGGGTGACTGGCACTGGGGAGGAGGAGGAGACGGCTTATAGGAGCCCCCGAGGCTGTGAGAGAAAAGGTCGTCCGGGATCTACGGGGCATGAGAGCATTCTGGAACTGTGGTTGAAGGTGCAGGCTATGAGGGCAGCTTCAGGATGTGGGGAAGGAAGCAGAGTCGAGCTCCATCCCGTGTCCGCAGGAGAAGGGCCGGTTGAAAGGGGGGTTCCTGGCCGGGCTTCGTGGGTAGAGACCAGCCGTGGTGGTCTCACCGGACCATGGGTGAAAGGACAGGCCAGGACAGCCCCCCGGGCCGCAGGAGTAGCCATAGCTCCGGACCTAGGGGCAGGCTGTGAGAGGGCCTCAGGTTTGTGTGGGCAGGGCCAGGCTGTGAGGATGCCACCTGTGGCTGTGCCTGGGACTCTGGAGGCAAGTTCTGGGATTGCCCCACACCCGCGGGGGAGAAGACAAGCCGTGGCGGTGCCTGGGCCCGTGGAGGGGATAGGCTATGGGGTTGCCCCGGGCTCTTGGGGAAAAGGGCCGACTGGGGGGGTTCCTGGGGCCACTTTTGGGTGGCCTGAGGCTGTGGAGGGAGAGCCAGGCGGCGGGGCTGCTCCAGGTCTGCGGGGGAGGGAGGAGGCAGCGCAGGCGCCTGTGTATGGGGATACCCCAGGCTTAGGGGGAAGGGGGCGGACCGCAGGGGTGCCCAGAGCTGCGCGGGAGCAAACTCCCTCTGTGGGTGCCCCAGCCGCGTGGCGGAGGAGACAAGCCGTGGAGGAGACAGACGCCGGGCGTCTCCCTGGCCTGTGGGGCACCGGACAGCCCATAGGGGTGCCTAGTGCGACTGGAGCGGGAACGAGATGTCGGGGTGAGCCAGGATTCGGGGAGAGGGGGCAGGTTGTGTGGGTGGAGACAGGCTCTGGGGGCGACTCCGGGTCCCGGGAAGCTGCACAGCCTGCAGAGGTGTCTGGTCCTGATGAGCAGGAGGCAGGTCCTGGGGGCGCTCCAGGCCTGTGGGACATAGGACAGGCTATGGGAGTACCTAGGGCTCTGGGGCCAGAGACAGGCTGTGGGAGTGTCCGGGGTCTGTGGGGAACGGAACAGCCTGTGAGGGTATCCCAGGCTCCGGTGGTAGTGGGAGCCGTGGGAGAATGGACCAGCGGCGGCGGTGGTGTCCCAGGACTGTGGGCTAGGCAGCAGGCTCTGGGGGTGCCCCCGGCTGATGCAGTGCTGGGGGCTGTCGTGGAGGAGACCTGCGGTGGGAATGTCTTGAGTCTGTGGGAAAGGAGGCGGGCTCTGGGCGGGCAAGAGGCTCCGGTGCCCGCAGCTTTAGGCGGACCCGGGTCTGTGGATCAGGAGGCTGGCTGTGGGGATGCCTCATGTCTCTGCATGAGAAGACAGGCCGCGGGGCTGTCTGAGGCGGTGGGGTCGCCAGAGGCAGCAGGTGTGTCCAAGCACAGGAGTGCCCCAGCAGGGCCGCCCACAGCTATGTGTACGTCTGGGTCTGGAAGCGTACCTGCCAGGGTACCTGCCGCTGTGTGGGTGTCTGGCTCTGTGTGTCAGGAAGGCGGCTCCAGGGATGACTTGAACCTGTGGGGAGAGGTTTGTACTGCCAGGATACCCTTGGCTTCAGGGGTACCTATGGCTCCCCAGGAGCTGTGGTCTTTGGGAGAGGATACTGGTTGTGAGGCTTCCCCAGTATCATGGGGAAGGAGACAGAGTGCTGGGGTTCCTGTGGCTGCTGAGGTGCCCATGGCTTCTCGGGTACCTGGTCCCCTGGGGGTGGAGACTGGCCCTGGGGGTTTCTCACGCTTGCCAGGGAGGAGACAGACTGCAGGAGTACCTCTGACCGCAGGGGTGTCCACAGCTGCTGGGGCCCCTGGGCTGCTGGTGGGTGATGCCAGCTGTGGGGGTGGCTCAGGGGTATGGGGAAGGAGACAGGCGACTGAGGTGCCCACTGCTGCCAGGGCTTCAGGACCTGGGGACGGGGAGACTGACTCTGAAGGCGTTGCAGGCCTATGGAGAAGGAGCGCTGATGGAGCCGTCCCTGGGGCTGTGAGGGTACCTCTGTCTTTGGGGGTGCTTGCAGCTGTAGGAGTTCCCACAGCAGGGCGCCGGCCTGCTGCAGTGTGGGTGACTGGGTCTGCAGGAGAAGAACCCAGTGCGGCTGTCTCCGGCCTCACGGCGGGGAGGAGGCTGTCCACAGAGGGCCCCGGGGCTCCAGGGTGGGATACAGGAGGTAGAAGTGTCCTGGGGCTGCCGGGGGGGGTGTCTTACACCTGTGGGCGTGGGACCAGGTTATGGAGCTGCCCAAGGTCTGCGGGGGAAGAACTGGACTCTGAGAACGTGCCAGGGGTGTCCAGGACAGGCACGGCTTGGGGGGTGAATGAAGCCGAGGAAGTGCTCCCGGTTTCAAGGGAGGAGACAGGCATTGGCCACTTGAGAGATCGTGCACAGCAGGGTGGGAGGAGACAGGCTGCAGGAGGGTCTAGAATCAGAGGGAGGGGGAACAATTTGGGAGAAGATTGTGATGGGGAGGACAGATTGAGGGGTGCATTCCAATAGTATATATAGGGAACAAGTTGGGGGGCCCTGGGGCACTTTGGGAGGGAACAGGTTGGGGGGAGATTTGTCCTGGGTTATGGATGAAGGCACAGGCCGTAAGGGTGTCTCAGGATCAGGGAGAGAGATACTTCGTGGAGATGCCTCATGGTATATGGGATAACACATTGGGAGGTGTCCTGGCACAACGGGAAAGGGACAGGTTGCAAGGAGAGGGGCGTCCCAGGACTTTGTATAGGGGAACGGTTCGGGGTGGGTGTCCCTGGACTTTGTGTGTGTATGTGCTTGTGTGTGTGTGTAGCATCACCTGAGGTATCCTGAAACTGTGGGGATCACCTAGTTTCTTCCTGTTGGAGAACGGACTGTTAGGCCTTTGGCATCCAGGGGGAAAGCACTGACCACGTACAAGCCGCAGATGCCCAGGCCCCGATTCTGCAGGCTCCTTCATTCTGCGGCTCCAGCCCCTGGACTGTGGTGATGTCAAGCCAGTTGGGGTTGCCTCACTCGGGTGCCTCCTCCCATCTCCGCTTTTGATCATGTCTCTACAGCCTTAGAAATAAGGAATCTTTATATTTCTACAGATGTGTCAGTCTTTAAGCAAATCCAGTCTACAATCCTTGAGTTTATTCAAAAGCTTAAATTAGGGATCTTTTAAAAAACCCTGAATTTCCCAGTTGAGTTCCTGTGGGATTCTTTGAGAGGGCAAGCTCCCCCATGCAGTTAACACTAGTCAGTTTATGGAAAATCTGCTTAATTCGACAAATGTTGAGTTAAATTGTCCACTCTGCTCAAAGCACTGTTGTGGGGAATCTCAGAGAAGAGCAAGACAAGGCCCTAACCCTCCAGGAACCTTGTCTAGCTGGGAAGATGAGACAGATACCTGTGAAATAGGTAAATAACGACATGAGCAAGTGTGTGAGTGCAGGGGCAGTAGTGTCTATAGGGAGGCATTCAGAATAGGGAGAGGCACTGATGCGTGTGAAGTTTACAAAACGCTCTCATCTGTTAGACACTGTATGTGAATATAGGGTGGGGGGAGTTTGGGGGAAATGGAAGATGTACAGAGGCCATTCAGCTAGTTAATGGCAGTTCCTGGCATCAGTCTAGGTACTCCGATGCCACAGGTTTACTTAGAGTCATTCAGAGTTACGTCCTTTTGAGCTACCTAGAAGAGTGAAGTGTACTGCTTTTTGGTTAGTAGTTAGGATTTATTAATGTAGGCTGTATATCCGTAAAACTTCCTTGCGGGAAAGTGCTTGTTTACCATAGCAGAGCTGTTTTTGGAATGTCTTATCGGCGACCTTTGAGATGTGAAATTTGGAATGAAAAGGGCTCAAGAGATAGTCATTAAGCTAGTGTGTGCCCTATTCTCTTGGAAGGTAGAATTTCAAAAGTGTAGTTGCTTTTGTAAGTGGAAGAAACTATCATATACCTGTCTTTAAGCATTCACTCTGTAGTATGAGGTGGCTGGGGACTACTAGAATATTGTTATATGAGCATAGCATTGTGTTTTACTTATTCTTTCCTTTTGTTTGAATACAGTTGGTCTGAAAGTACTTTCTTTTATTTTAGGCAATGATTTTAGGAGAGAACTGTTGGCTGATGACTGAGCTTTCACTATCGTACTACACTTTCTGACATGATGGGATCAGGCAGACCAGCCTCAACCTGTGTTCATCTAGCATCTAGTGTCCAACTAGATGGGAAGAATGAACCCAGGAAACTTCAGACCCAGGTAGTTCCGTTTTATTTTTCTCTTCAGAGTTTTGTTATGAAACATTTCAGACAAAGAAAAGGGCAATGGACACGTTTTAAATCACCTTTTAGATTTAACCATTATCACACCTAAGAAAATGGACAAGAAATAATTCCCTAATATTATCTAATAACCAGTCTTTATTCAGCTTCTCCCAGTTGTCCCCAAAATGTCTTTTCCTCCAGTATTGTATTTACACAAATCTTCAAACATACAACAAACAGAATTTTACAGTGAACCTGTAGATTCCATTACTATTTCACGTGTTTGTTCCATTGCATATCTATCCTTCAATCCATCCCTCTAGAATCTATTCATCAATCCCTCATACTTTTGGACTCAGATCAAAATAACTTTCAGGGGCTTCCCTGGTGGCACAGTGGATAAGAATCTGCCTGCCAAGGCAGAGGACATGGGTTCAGCCCTGGTCCAGGAAGATCCCACATGCCACGGAGCAACTAAGCCCGTGCGCCACAACTACTGAGCCTGCGCCCTAGAGCCCATGAGCCACAACTACTGAGCCCGCATGCCACAACTACTGAAGCCCACATGCCTAGCGCCTGTGCTTCGCAACAAGAAGCCTGCACACTGCAACGAAGAGTAGGCCCAGCTTGCTGCAACTAGAGAAAGCCCGTGTGCAGCAACGAACACCCAACACAGCCAAAAATAAATAAATAAAATAAAATAAAATAAAAATAAATAAATAAATTGCAGACTCTGAGTACCCTGAGTACTTGAGCATGCATATCATACACTAGAATTCATTCTTTTTTAAAGACTTTTTTTTTTTTTGATGTGGATCATTTTTAAATGGTCTGTATGGAATTTGTTACAATATCGCTTCTGTTCTGTGCTTTGGTTTTTCGGCCGGAGGCATCTGGGATCTTAGCTCCCTGACCAGGGATTGAACCTACACCCCCTGCATTGGAAGGCAAAGTCTTAACCATTGGACCGCCAGGGAAGTCCCCTAGAATTCATTCTTTGTTTACCATTTTTTTCTTTTGATGTACATTTTACATCTGCAACAAATACACTGAAATGTATACATCTTGTCACATTTGCTGAGTTTTGACAAGTGTATACACATATATAACTCATACCACTATCAAGGTACAGATCATTTACATTACCCCAGAAAGTTCTCTCGTGCCCCTTCCTAGTCAGTCCCACCCCGGCCCTCCACAGACAACCACTATTCTGATTTTTTTTCAACATAGATTAGTTTTGTTTGTTCTAGAGCTTCATGTAAGCAGAGTCATATACTGTGTACTCTTTTGTGTGAGGCTTCTTTCACTGGGTATGATGTTTCTGAGATTTGGTGTAATATTTCTGAGATTCATCCACCTTGTTGCATGTATCAGTAGTTTGTTACTTTTGAATACTGAGTAGTGTTCCATAGTAAAGGTGTACCACTGTTTATTCATTCTCCAACTGATGGACACCTGGGCTGTTTGGGTCACTATGAATGAAGCTGCTATGAACATTCTTGTACAGATCTTTTTGTAAACATGTTTTCATTTCTCTTGGGTAAATACCTGGAAGTAAAATTGCTGGGTCATAGGGTAGGTGTATGTTTAGTTTTTTAACAAACCAACAGACCTTTTTCCAAAGTGGTTGTACCATTTTATTTTCCTACCAGTAATGAATGAGAGCTCCAGTTGCTCCACATCTTTTTATTGCATTTTCCCTCCCTCTCTCTCTCCCTCCTTCCTATTTTTTCTCTCTCTGTCTCACTACACACACACACACACACACACACACACAATTCTAAACTGGTTAAGAGTAAGTTACAAACATAATGCACTTTTACCCCTAAGTACTTTTGCTTGTATAATCATGGTACAGTGATCAAAATCAGGAAATTAACATCAAATGATGCTATCATGTAATCTACAGACCTCACTGAGATTTTGTTAGTTGTTCCAATAATGTCCTTCATAGTGAAAGAAAATCTAAGATCATGAGTTTCATTGTCATGTTTCTTTAGTTTCCTTTAATCTGAACGATTTTTGAGTCTGTCTTTGTATTTCATAACATTGACATTTTTGACAAATACAGGCTTTTTATTTGAGGATTTCCTCTCATTTTGGGTTTGTCTGAAATTTTCTTATAATTACATTCAGGTTATGCACTTGCTGTGGGAAAAGCACTGAGGTGATACTGAGTTCTTCTCAGTTTATCATATCAGGAGGTAGACGCTGTCAATTTAGTCCCATTACTGACAATGTTAACTTTAATTATTTGATTAAGGTGGTTTCTGCCAAGTTTTCCATTGTAAAGTTACTCTTTTGCCTTTTGTAATTGGAAGTATCTGTCTTTGAGACTATGTTAATATCCTTTTACTCCCCAAACTTCATTTGCTAGTTTAGCATTCACTGATGATTTTTTTTTTTTTTTTAATGGTGGGAGTATGGTTTATTAAGCTGTGCCTTAGTACAGGCTCTGAGGCTTGCCCATGGTGCTCTTAATGTACAAAGCCCGAACGTTCTGCCAGTTTTTCTTGAGCAACAACACCGGGAAGTTGACAGCTAAGTGGATGTTGTACACAAGCTCATCATCTGTCATTTTCATGTGGCCAGCAGCCACTGCCAGACACAGCACCTTCTTCATCTGGAACTTGATTGTGGACTTCACTTCATCAACTTTGGCCACCATGTTCTCATTGTGGGTCAGCAAGGAAGGGAACTTGCCAGCCTTATTCAGGCCTGGGCCCAGGATTCGTGGGATCTGCTTGATCATAGATTCTGAAGCCAAAAAGGCATCATACTTCTTGGCCAGCTTCTTGACCAGTTTCTCATTCTTGCTGAGTTTCTTCAGCGCCTCGGTGTCCATGGGGGGGATATCCACAGCCTTGGCCTCATCACAGCGCTGCTGGTCCCCCAGAACACACACGGAAAACTTGGGGCGGGGAGTGGACTTAAGCCTGACGGTGCCCGAGAAGCATTAGTCCTCCTGAGAGTCATAGTTCTTAAGGCTGATCCGAAGCTCCACCGTCTCCAAAAACTTCCGGCATTTGCGCTGGTTCTCGTGCAGGACTTCCTGCACTGCCTCGTAGAGGTTGTCTCGGGAGACTTTGCTGTTTATGGTCCCTTGTACAGCGATAACCGGAAAAGACCTCATGGATGATTTTTGCCTGAATCAATTTTTTATTATGATGGTAGGCAAGTGGTGACTTATTTATTTATTTATATCAGAGCAGACTTTTAGATTGTTACTTAATTCAGTATGATATTCAAATGATCTCTGGGGCTTCCCTGGTGGCGCAGTGGTTGAGAGTCTGCCTGCCGACGCAGGGGACACGGGTTCGTGCCCCGGTCCAGGAAGATCCCACATGCCGCGGAGCGGCTGGGCCTGTGAGCCATGGCCGCTGAGCCTGCGCGTCTGGAGCCTGTGCTCCACAACGGGAGAGGCCACAACAGTGAGAGCCTCGTGTACCGCAAAAAAAAAAAAAAAAAAAAAAATATGGTCTCTGATTTGGCCAGTGAGATGAGAGTCACTTCAAGCTGATTCCAGTGTCCCTTTCACGTTTCCATCAATCTTTGACTACTTTTTGCTATAAAAAGATATTCCAGGCTCAGCATAATTTTCCCCGGTCCCAGCCCTAGAATCAGCCATTTATCAAAGGAGACTTCATCCCTTTGGTGGAGAATGGATTTTAGGAATCAGTATCCAGGTACTAGATATGCTCATTGGTTCTCAGATGTCAGTGTTTCTCTCATATGCCCTCTCAGAGGACATAACTGGGAAATAGATGTATAGATCTGCACTTCCTCCTTCCTTCCCCCCTCCTCTCTCTTACTCCATTCTTTCCTCCCTTTCTGTGTATCTGTTTGTCTACCTGCCTATCTGTCTATATTAAACCCATGAGTTCACACAGGTATCTCCAGTCCAATCCAACACTTCCCGTTTGTAACTCCCGCATTCAACAGTGTGAAACCAGTCTCCAGTTACCCACAGTATGCGTACTCATTTGCTCAATCCTAGAATGTACAAAACTGTTTGAGAATTGCAATCCATGCCTACGCAAAAAAAGAACCCTACAAATTAGAGGTCAGTATTTGTTTAGAGAACTTTTTATCTTTAGCCTGAGGGCATATAGTCCAAATGCTGTGTTCAAAAGTTAATTGGGTTGATTTTTTTTTTTAAACCTCCACTTTTTAGTGTGGTTATGTTAGTCATTTGAACTTCATTTTGGTTCGTTGGTTTCTGTTAGTATTTATTTTTAGGGTTTTCCTTCATCCGTATGAATTTTATTTATTATCTTCCTCCCTTTCTCCCTCCCTTCTCCTCTTCCTTCCTGTCTCTCTAGTATATGGGAAACGTTAATGTGGTTCCAAAGAAACGTGTGCAAAAAGGAACATTCAGTGAAGTATTACCGCCCCCCCCCATTCCCTCTATCCTTTCCACCCAATTCCTACCCACACCCTGTAGATACCTAATCTTATTATTCTCTGATTTTTCTTCCCTTTGTTTCTTTCTGCACAAATGATCAGATGTGTGTGTGTGCTTTCTCATGAAGTACTTCTCCCCCTTTTTTTTTTTTTTTTTCTTTTTGCGGTATGCGGGCCTCTCACTGTTGTGGCCTCCCCCGTTGCGGAGCACAGGCTCCGGATGCGCAGGCCCAGCGGCCATGGCTCACGGGCCCAGCCTCTCCGCGGCATGTGGGATCTTCCCAGACCGGGGCACGAACCCGTATCCCCTGCATCGGCAGGCGGACTCTCAACCACTGCGCCACCAGGGAGGCCCTCCCCTTTTTTGAAGGGTGGAATATTACAGATACTCTTTTTTGCACTTGGCTCTTTTCACTGAACAGCATATCTGAGAAATCCCTCTGCATGAGTTCATACACATCTTCCTCATTCTTCTTAACATCTTCATAGCACTCCTCTATGTGGATGTAGCATAGTTTCTTTTGTTTTCTTTTCTTTCTTTATTTATTTATTCATGGCTGCGTTGGGTCTTCGTTGCCGAGTGCGGGCTTTTAGTTTCAGTGAGTGGGAGCTACTGTTCGTTGCGGTGCACGGGCTTCTCATTGTGGTGGCTTCTCCTGTTGGGGAGCATGGGCTCTAGGCACGTGGGCTTCAGTAGTTGTGGCACACGGACTCAGTAGTTGTGGCTTGAGGGCTCTAGAGCACAGGCTCAGTAGTTGTGGCGCACAGGCCTAGTTGCCCTGCGACACGTGGGATCTTCCTGGACCAGGGCTCGGACCCGTGTCCCCTGCATTGGCAGGCGGATTCTTAACCACTGCGCCACCAAGGAAGTCCAGGATATAGCACGGTTTGAGACATGCTTCTACATAGGCATTTAGGTCAATTCCAATACTTGGCAGTTACAATAGAGCAGTGAGTAACCCTGTGCATATGTAGTGTTGGGGGTGTATCTTCAGGATGAATCCCTGGAAGTGAGACTGCTCGGTCAAAAGGCAAACGCATGTGTGGTTTTGTTTGCTGTTGCCGGAGTCCCGTCTCCGAGGGCTGTGCTCCCGCCAGCGTCCCGTGCGAAGGCCTGTTTTTCCAGTCTTGCCAACAGCATGTGTTGTTATATCTCTTAATTTTTGCTGATCTGTTGCTGTCTCAGTGTATTTTTAATCTGTGTTTTTATGAACTTGATGAACTTTTCATGTATTTAAGGGCCGTGTTTCTTTTTTCGTTGTGGTTAGTTGTCATATGTTTTCACCATTTTCTACTGAGTTTTGGTCTTTATTCATCTCAATTTACAAATAGTTTTCTTCCAGTTTTTCAGTTCTTTGACTTTGTTTATGGTGTTTTGAAACCATAAAAAACAGAAATGGTTTAAAAAGTTTTTATTTTAATGTAGTAAAAATTATCATTCTTTTATTGCATATGGATTTTGAGTCACAGTTAGAAAGCCTTTCCCTACTCCCAGGTTAAAGAGGAATTCATTCATTCTTTTTTTTTTTTTTTTTCCTAGCACTTATATGAAATCCCCTAGGTATTTTAGGTTAGTTTTACTTTGGGGGAAGATTTCTCCAATAAGGCCATAAGTTCCAAGTATTGTTCCTCATTCTGTGCACCTTTCAGATGGTAATTATTTTTTTTCTCTCTCATCTCTACTTTCTTTCCCTAAAATACTTTCCTGAAGTTTTATCACACTGGGTTAGTTTAAACTAACTCTTCATACACGTGATTCTATAAACACATGTTCTTGTGTGTGCTGTGAGAGTTGGGGAAGCCGTCCCAAGAATAAGGCATCATAGCACAGGCTGCGCTGGGTTTGCATGCACGATTCTCCTAGTGCTCTTTACCTGCCATGGACAGGTCCAAAGCCACAGAATTGTTTGCTCCCTTTGACATAGTAATTGCAGAACAGATCATTTATCCTAAGGAAATAATCTAAAAAGAGAAAAAAACTAAATGCATGGGAATATTAATTGAAGTAATATTTCTATTAGTGGAAAAGCTGAAACAATCTAAATATTTAATAATAAGGTTATAGTTAGGTTAAGCATGAAAAGGCCATTCATTGGATTTTGGAAAATTCAACTGTGAAAAATAATGCAAACTGTGGGAGTATGGAAACATGCCTATGTTTGTTAACTGAAAAACAAAACCTGTGTCTATCATGATTATAACTAACAAAGACTTAAACCTGCATAAGAAGGTGAAGTGGACTGTTTAGAGCAAGATGCACTTAGGTGTAGAAGAAGAGATGTGGTCTAACCACCAGATGAAAAATCTCAGGAAGAGTATTGTCAGTGGCTTAGGTTCTGTGTGGTGCATCTGTGGAGCAATTTTCAGGAACACTCATAATGAATTGTACTGATCACTTGCTGGAAACTGACATTTTGATACAGGGCAGAAGTCTATCACTGGGGAGTTGAGGAACTTACTGGTTCTGTTTGAAGCTTTCTGAGTTGACTTTGTGAGGAGGATTCTAGTATGCTACTAGTAAACCAGAAGTATAATACTGGGGACTGGGTGATTGTAGGATAGAACCAGGGGTGTATGGTTAATTCAAGGGTGTGTGAGAGTAGCTGATTCTATCAGTACAACAGGAAAATACCTCTTAGCACTAATAATCGTGTGGGTGAAATGTTAGAAACTTGATTATAGACATATACTAACTATGCAATATGTTATTTTTCTAATGTGTGCTTGCTTTTTTTTTTTTTTTTAAAGAACCAGCTGCAGTTTAATAGGAATGTTCCTACACATTCAAGCAACTTGGCGATCCGATATTCTTGCCCACATGGAATTAGAATTGAAAAACTGAAGCACTCATACAATGAGTCATACCATTGCAGAGATTCAGGTTTTAGAGACGGTCCTGACGTAAGCAGTTCTGTTTCATTTTCTGTCATATCAGAAGAGAGACTTAGCTATGCCGTCCGTCTAGCCAAAAGAGATGTAAAACGAAGACAGCTTGAAGAACATATAAAAGAACACCATCTCAGAAGTCAGCCCCAAATCTTTCAGAAATGTGGACACTCTAACCATAAAATATCTGACCATAGAGTGGAAAGGAAGGAATCAAAGAGTCGGGAAGTCTGTCACGGCAGCAACCAGCCATCCAAAGTAGAAATTTCCAGCTCAGGTGCCAAGGTATATCTGTACACATCTCATCCAGGACAGTCAGACCTCACCAAGCCAAATTCGCCACCCACTCGTGATCCAGGACTTCAGCCACGTGCCAGGATAGGTGACCACAAAAACCTATGCGGACACAAAAGCCTGCTGGAAGTTCAGCGACTCCAGAAAGAATTGAGCAGTTGTATCCATAAAATGGAAGAATTAACTAAAAAAGGTGAGAAAAATTGGACTCTTGACTTCGAAAAGATGCTAGGAGAGGGTATAGCCCAAATACATTCTTCGGGACCCCCGCCCCCGTCACATTCCGTTCTCTCCTGTCACTAGAGTGAGCACTCAGGACAAGAGAGGTGGACTTTGACTTTGACCAGTGTCTTTTTTTCTGATGCATTTGCCCTGCCCTAGCCCCTCTTTCCAGCAGAGGTACCTGAAAGAGCTCCTTTTCCTTAGGCTGTACTTGGTAAGTCGACTGACTGAGGGCCCCGCCTAGTAACTGCAGTACCTGTTGTCTGAAGCTTAGGTCTTCTAGCACCTGAGTGCAAATTATCCTGTAATTATCCTGTAATGTTTTGCTTCTGTATCCAGAAAAATGATTTTTAATTTGTTCGGAAAAGAGCATAATACCTGTATATTATAGCTAATACCAGTTCTAACTTAGGCAATGTTTAGATGAGTACACAGCAGTGATGGGGAGTTATGGATATACGTATAAAATATCTGACCACAGGGTAGAAAGGAAGGTGTGTGATCCTCATATACTGTTCTCTACAGTTTCTCAGTGTTCCCTATGCCCTTGCATTTCCCTGGGGAGTAGAAGATGGATTGCACATGGAAAATTTGGGGTTACCATAGCTAACAAGTAGGGGGATCAAGCCTAGCTTTCAGACTGCAAGGAATAGGGAGTTAACATCAAAAGGAGCTACTGTGCTAAGATAACACATAGTCTATAATGATCTTTTACACTATAAAGTCAAGCAATGTATGCATATGTGCGTGTATGCATGTTATGTAAGAAATTTAAGGTGCCTTACAGAAACAGATTGAATAAAATAGAACAAAAATATGTAAATGAGGATATTTTGGCACAGGAAAAAATAAGGAAAGGAAAAATAAGATTTATTAGGAATGGGTTACAGATTTGTTTCTGAGCTTCCTCACAGTCGCTCACAAGGAAAATGTGATCAATTGCAGAATTCACGAAGGAAAAAACAGTTGTGTGAGGAAAAAAATTGTACCGCGTATTGAGGCTGGAAAAAAATTTCTCTGGTGGGTCTCCGTAAAGAGTATGTTGTGTAATATGAGCAATTCGAAAACATTCCTACATCAGAATAGCAGCAGTGTAGTGGCTTTTTTCTCCTAACATTGCTCAGTAGCGGTCTGAGGCATGACTCCACAGCATAGTTTGGTAGAAACCATGCTACCAGGGGAGCAAAGCCACGAGGCCCACTGCTCTGGTGATGGGGCCTCATACAGGGGACCTTTAGAGCTGAGCTGCTCAGGCAGTCTTCCAGAAACAGTTTCTTTGAATGAATCTTTTGAAAATGCGGACCAGCAGTGTGTACGAGGGTGTGCTTCCTGACAAATAAACGAAGACTTTGGACACGCAAATAATTTTAGCCCTTGGTGTCTTAATATGTTGGAGAAAGGACTTCTCATCTGGGTTCAGGATAAGAGAGTGCAAAAGAAATCTTGCTAAACATAAAAATAGGTCAATAAATGTTTTTTTTTTAAAAAGTAGAAAGCACGGGACTTCCCTGGTGGTCCAGTGGTTAAGACCCTGCACTTCCACTGCAGGGGGCATGGGTTCCATCTCTGGTCGGGGAACTAAGATCCTGCATGCCACGTGACGCGACCAAGAAATTTAATTAAAAAAAAAATAGAAAGCATTATAGATTTGGGTTCAATAGAAAGAATTTAAAAATAGTAAGAGATGCATAACTGTGGCATAGGCTGTCCAGTGGGATTTGGTTCAGGGAATTCCTGCCTGGAGGGGAGCTTGATCTAGTTAGTCTTCATGTCTCTTCCATCTCTGAGTCAGGACACAGGCCCACTTGCTGGTTCCTAGTTTTTTGGCTGATGAAAACTGAAATTTTTGGTTATGACAGCTTCATTTTTTTTCTTAATAAAACTAGAGATTGTCAACCTCATTATCTCTTTGAGTAATTGAAGTTTTTATAAGTTTTTAGTGTGTGGTTTATAATCCACTTTTGGGGGAAAAATATTTTCAGATCGCATGGAAGAAGCTTTGGATCCAGATGAAGAGCGGAGAATCCGTGTCAGGAGGCAGGAGCAGGCCGTCCGTTCTGCCCGGATGCTCTACGTCCTTCAGCAGCAGGTGCGGAGGCTCAGGGACCGGGGGACCTTCTTAGGGAATTCCTGTTTTCCTTTTGTCTCAGGAATATCAGCACCAGGTATCCTACATGAATTCTGATGTGTTTGTGAGGCCAAATTTCCTGAATACGTGGACAAATAATTCTGCTTCTCGTCCTTTGCCTTTATGTGTGTTTGTGTATCATGTGTATATGGCCAAACTCTTTATTTTATTTTTATCTTTTTAAAAATTTTTAAAAATTTATTTTTGGCAGCCTTGGGTCTTCATTGCTGTGCACAGGCCTACTCTAGTTGCTGCGAGCAGGGGCTACTCTTTGTTGCGGTGCGTGGGCTTCTCATTGCGATGCCTTCTCTTTTTTTTATATAAATTTATTTGTTTTGTTTATTTACTTAAAAAAATTTTTGGCTGTGTTGGGTCTTCGTTGCTGTGCACGGGCTTTCTCCAGTCGTGGTGAGTGTGGGTCACTCTTTGTTGTGGTGCATGGGCTTCTCATTGCAGTGGCTTCTCATCTTGCGGAGTGCCGGCTCTAGGCACACGGGCTTCACTAGTTGTGGCGTGTGGGCTCAGTAGTTGTGGCTTGTGGGCTCTAGAGTGCAGGTTCAGTAGTTGTGGCGCATGGGCTTAGTTGCTCCGAGGCATGTAGGATCTTCCTGGACCAGGGATCAAACCCGTGTCCCCTGCAATGGCAGGCGGATTCTTAACCACCACGCCACCAGGGAAGTCCCTGGCCAAACTCTTTAAATACTGGGGGATTTTTTGTTTTTGTTTTTGTTTTTTTCTTTACTTTTTGGGGTCATAGACTCTTGAGAATCTACTAAAACCTATATGTCCTTTCCCCAGAAAAAAATGCTTATACAGCCCATATTTTTGCAGATAAATTTAAGTGGATCAGTTACCCTGAAACCCGTGGTCCCCAGTAATGTACCTTATAGTCTTCGAGGATAGGGACCTTGTTAGTTTCCCATCTGTCTCATGTTTATTGTGTACTAGAAGCTTAGTAGATAGTAAATAGTTTAATCGTCTTTACGAAATAGTAAAGAGTGAAGAATGTGTTGAGTGTCTTTCAGGACACATGGAGTGGCCGATAAGCAGGCATTTACATTTTTTACATTGTAGATAGAATTTTTAAATGTTTGGTTTAACTTTAACGCCTTACTCATTAGTAAGCCTTGAACGCATTTCTGGCCACTTAGCTCACGTGTTAGCCTTATTGCTGAACCCCAAACTGGACTCTTTCATTTCAAAGAAAATGCATGAGTTAGATTTTGTTTTGTATTTTTGTTGGGTTCGTTTTGTTTTTTACTCTGTGCTGCTGCCATAAAGATTGTTCTGAAACACGAATCAGAGCTGTGCTTGAAAGGTTTGACTGGCTTGCTGTTACTTAGAGGGTGGAAGCTGAATTCTTTAGCCACGGCACTGAAGACATCCTGATCTGGCCCTCCTACCTTTCCAGAGTCACCTTCACCTTCACTCCTTCATGTTAAATTCCTCTTACATTGGGGACCAAGGGATGGAAGGTGAACCCTGTGCTCTAGTCACCATCTCGAACTGGAAACCAATAGCTACTTTGGGGGTGCATGAATGAAGAGCCTTGTTTCATTTTCAAGTGACTTGAATTAATAAGGGTTATATTTGGGACTTCCCTGGTGGCGCAGTGGTTAAGAATCCGTCTGCCAATGCAGGGGACACGGGTTTGAGCCCTGGTCCGGGAAGATCCCACATGCCGCGGAGCAACTAGGCCTGTGCGCCACAACTACTGAGCCTGCGCTCTAGAGCCCGCGAGCCACAACTACTGAGCCCATGAGCCACAACTACTGAACCCCATGGACCTAGAGCCTGTGCTCCACAACAAGACAAGCCACCACAATGAGAAGCCCGCGCACTGCAATGCAGAGTAGCCCCTGCTCGCTGCAGCTAGAGAAAGCCTGCACGCAGCAACAAAGACCCAACGCAGCCAAAAAAAAAATAAATAAATTTATTAAAAAAAAAAATAACGGTTATATTTGGACAAGAGAAAATGTATCCTTTTCTACGGAAAAGATCAGTGGAAAGGTACGAAGTTTTCATTTCTCCCCCCTTTACAAAACAGGTTAAAGAAATCCAGGAAGAATTGGATAAATTGAGTCCACATAAAATTAAACACACTAAGAAGGTATGATGCAATTTAATTATGATTAATACTACTTATAAACTACATTTCCAGTGTTTTGTTAGTATTATGTGTGGGTTCCCTGCACTAATATTATTTTCAGTGCTTGTAGAAACCTATTAGGGAGTGAGCATCTTACATATTCTGAATTTGGGCTCATCTTCCAAGAAACGGGTTCTGAAAATAGATTTTTGTTCTTGCTCCTGGTATAAGAAACTGAGCATACAAGGGAAAAGGCTTTTTCATTAGAAAACCTTTCAGCTTTACAATTCCCTTTACTATGAAAAAGTTTTTACAGTAGAAGTTGTTCTTACATAGAAAGAAGATGGGCTATAAACGTTCATAAGGGTTGGGTTAATGTTTAGAAGTTGTGAGTATTGAAATAACTCTCGCATCTCATTTATTGCCAGTCATGGGCAGTGTCCAGGCTGGCAGCTGCCCATCGAGGAGCCATTCGGGCCTTACAGATGTTTGTTACTCAGTTTACTGACCGGTTAGAGCACCCAGTTCCTACTTGGTGCAAGGAACTGGGCAGCCTCATCCGCCAGCTTTCACTCTGTTCTGCCAAGCTGGAGGCCAATTCTTCTGTCCCTGATGTGGTGATAGATATCCTGCAACAAACTGAGGTATGAAGTTGATGCCAATTTTTGTTTAAAGTGCATTGTTTCTAAGCAGGGAAGTAATGTTTACCATTGCCTAATTTCATTGAGATTTGTGGAGAACACAAGACAAAGCTGGTACCTAGTAAATTCAAGCTTTGCAGAGGGCAGAAGAAGCACTTCCTTTTAATTTTGTTTTTACAGTCTAGTCTATATTGTATTTCACTGCTTTGAGAATTGTTGACTTGAGTCTAGAACATATAACAACTCTTAACCAGGTCCATTAATTAAACAGAATGTTCCATACCGTGATGAAAAGAACTTGTTAGCATACAAAAGGAAAACAGTAAAGCACAGTTTAGATTAGTGCTTAGATTAGAATATCAGTGTGCAATCTAGATAGATTTTTGAAAAAAAAGAAACACAAAAATATATGGAAGCAGAGTCTAAAGTCTTGTGCTATGGCTAGAGACTTCTGGAAATCACAACCGGTATGTACTAGTCAGGAATAGATAGTGTTTTTAGTTTTATTGGTGACAAAGACAGCAAAAACACTGTGTCCTTAAATCTTTATAGTTCTTTGAAGTTTGTGGGGTGCTGTCATTTCATCCTTACTGCGTTGCTGTGATTTGCAGTAGGTTTTATTACTTTTATTTTACAGATTAAAAAAAAAGGTCAGAGACATGACACAGTTACTTCTCTTGATGGCTGGAAATCCAGTGCCTGTTTTCTGACTCCCATGCCACTGTTATTTCCACTGCGCCACACATTTTCATCCACAAATAAAAGGATGGCCTTTCTGTTAGTGTGACACAGTAAGCTGTTGGCTGTAGAGGAAGGATGCTGTAGTGGGAAGAATTCGAGACTAAGTGACAGACCAATTCTACCATTAACTAGCCCTTGGTGATCTTTAAGTCCCCTTCTACCTTTACAGTTTCATTATCTAGCAAATATGTTTGTGATTTACATTGGTTACATTCATGTGTATAGAACTTACTATCAGGAATGTTATTGTCAAATGGAGACCTTTAGGTAGCATATCAAATTATGTGGTGCTTTTTAAACTTATCCATAAGAAATATTTATTGGCCAGATGATTTCATTTAGAGGACATATCTTGCTAATCCTAGAAAGGATCTCAAGAGATATAGTCCCTTTCCCAAATTTTGAGCAGGAGTGCCTTAACATAATGTTTCTTAAATATAATGTTTGTCTCCTCTACATTTGGAAATATTCAGTAGCACAAGAAATTTATTCTTTCTTGTTGATGTGTACTACACCAACCCATAGCTTATTATTTTCTTATTGCCTTACTGTCATCTGAACTAAATGTCCCTGGCTGTGTTCAGTTGTCCTTAACTTGTACTGACTGGAGGGAGACTGGGCCCTTGCTGCCTGGTGACGAGTGGGTACTTGTTAGAGGACATGCCTCTCTTAGAAGGGGTGGCGGGGCACAGATCTCCCCCGTTGTGGTAGATGAGTGACGAGAGCCACTGGACATGCTAAGTTTCCTTTAGTTTATGAAGATGTACATTAAATACAGTCTGTGTGCTCACTTAAAGGATAATTTAAGTTTATGAGGTTTTCATTGAGAATTAAAATGCTTATATAGCGTATAGGATTATATTCTGAAGACTGTGGTTATTTCTTAAAATAGGAATCCTTAATTTTAGAATTTGGATGCCTTTAAGAGTGGTCATATTCTTTATTTTTTTGCTATTGGTTTTAGTGAGCTAAACATATAAAAGAACATGCCGAATTCTTTTATTAATTGGATTTCTAAATAACCAAGTTTTAAAACTAAGTGATGTTTCATTAACAATTAGAGATAGCCATTTAATAATGAGTTTCTCTGGAGTTCCCATTTTCAGTTTTATAATTGAGAAGTCAGACTTTTGTGAGATAAACTAAGAGAATGATTAACTGTTTCATGGCAGGCTTTGGAATCCCTCCTGGAAAAGACACTGTCACCAAAAAAGGCAAAGAAATGTTTCAGTGACATTCGGAGGAGATTTCCTATTGGTAGCCAAAGGGCCTTAGAGAGATGGCGAAGTACATCACCAAAGAGTGAGAGGAGGCCCGTCATAGCAAAGGAGATATTTCCACAGGAAACAAGAGGACCTTCAGTGGCAAAGAAGCTTCTTGCTAGTATGTGTCCTAAAGTGTTTATTACAAGATACTTTATTCTTTGAAATTGTCTGGACTGTAACAGTTGCCCCCCTGGGTCAGGATTTAAAGCCTAGTCCACAATAGGTGCACTTGAACTAGGATAAAGGAATAGCAACCAAAATGCTTCCTTAGGCTGGAGGCTGGAGTATTTTTCCCTAGAGGAGGGTGGAGAAAGTAAAATTCCCTTTACCTGCATCATAGCATTTGGGCTAACCAAAGTAAATCCCTGCAGAGCTGGAAGTTAGAACCCTGCTTTTTTTTTTTAAGTTTCTTTATTTACATTTTAACGATAGATATATACATATCTACACAAATACACGTTGGTTGATACATATGATCTTTTTTTACATAGGTAATAAATTCTCGTTATTCCAATAAGCAGAGTTGCAAGCTTACGTGGTGTGCACATTTAAACAGATACTGCCAACTTGCCCTTGAAAATGGGCATACAATTATGTTTTGTTTAGCAGTGACCATCAGTATGTATTTCCCCATATCCTTGCCAAGTACTTTATATAATGAAATATAAAAAATTTCCAGTCTCTTGGTGGAAAATGGTACCTTACTGTTTTATATTGTGTTTCCCTGATGCCTAGTCAGGAAGGTTTTTCTTTCATGTGTTCCTTAGCCTTGTTTATTTCCTCTTCTTTGATTTATCTGTTCATATCCTTTGCCATCTCCCTACTGGGTTCTGTCTTTTGCTTATGAGTATATAGAAGTTCTTTATATATTTTGGATCTTAATCCTTTTCTGGTTTACATGTATTGTAAATATTTTCTCTTAGACACTTACTTTTGAATTTTGTTTATGATATCTTTTCTGGCACAGAAAATTTTATTTTTACTATTTATTTTATTTACTTTTTTCAGCTGTGCCATGAGGCTTGTGGGATCTTACTTCTCTGACCAGGGATTGACCCTGGACCCTGGCAGTGAAAGCACCAAGTCCTAACCACTGGACTGCCAGGGAATTCCCAGAAAATTTTAATTTTGTAGGCAAAATCGTCATTCTTTCCTACATATTTTAATATTGTAAGAGGTAGTTCTTTCCTCTTTGTTGTTGTGCTTTTTCAAAATTTTGCCGATGGTGATTGCTTATCTTCAGAGGAATTTAGAATGAGCTTGTCAAGTTCCATGAAAAATGCTGTTGGGAGTTCAACTGGTATTACATTGAGTTCATAAATTAATTAGGAGAGGAATGACATCTTTACAATATGATCTATCAATTTATTCATGCCCTTTTTCTATCCCTTCAGTTGAATTTTATAACTTTCTGCATATGATAATCCCTGACGTAGGAATATATAGGAATTCCTAAATTTTCTTGTTAGGTTTATTTCCAGTTTTTATTGCTATTGTGAATGGGATCTGTTTTTAAAATTACATTTTGAAATTGGTTATTGCTACTTATAGGAGAGCTGTTGGATTTGTACATTGCTCTTATATCTGACACCTTGCTGAAATCTTTTATTTGTTATGGTATTGTGTTTCATTGGTTCTAAGGTATACATTTGAACATTTTTGAAATTGGGATGCATTCTTAAATTGATGATATCTTACAATTACTTGACGATATTTAAAAATTTCGTATCGGTACATAAAATAATGATATGTCTTATACTTGATATTTCAGATTTGAATAAATATGAGGTTTTGTTAGCTTTTATGTATTTTTCCAGATAGATGAGCTCACTTAAGTTTTGCCTCTCTCTTTGCAATTTTTATACCTTTCTTTTTTCCTCTTTCTGCTTTATTGAATGGATTTTAATTCAGGTAATATTGAATAATAACTGGAATGGTGGACATCAACTCCCCTTGCGTGCCCCCCCCCTTACCAGTTTAAAGGGAATGCTTTTTCATATGTGATGCTGACTATTGATTTTTGGCAAATCTGCATATGAAGTTAAGGAAATTTTCTTCTGTTCCTGTTTTGCTAAGAGATTTTCTTTTCCTCTTTTTTTTTCCTTCTTAAACTGACATATATACATTGATAGTATTTTAAAATAGTTTTAAGATTTTAATATTGAATTTTTTAATATGCCATTTATATTAGAGTGCGGATGAATCCAGTAAACTAGTTTTCCTTCTTTTAATTGAAGTGGAATGTACAGATAGAAAAGGGCACTATAAATTTACAGCTCAATTATCAGAAAACAAACGTTTGTGTATGAACACCACCCAAGCCAGGAAATGGAACATTACAAGCACTAAGAAATCCCCCTAGACGCTCCTCTTCCAACCTCCTTCCCCTGCTTCTTCCCCTCTATTAACTATCACTGTGATTTTTAATGCTGTACTTTGGTTTTGCCTGATTTGGAACTTTATAAAAAATAGAATCACACAATTGGTATTTTCTTGTGACTGGCTTCTTCCACTTAACACTTTGTGAGATTCGTCTGTTCTGTTTGTGTAGCTGTGATTTGTTTATGTTCATTGCTGTATTCCACTGTACGAATATATGGCCATTTATCTATTCTGTTGTTTTAATTATTGGGTTTTTTCCAGTTTGGGGTGATTATAAGGGAAACTACTGCGATCGTTTTTATATATGTCTCTTGGTACATGTGTGCCTGTGTTTCTGTTGGGTTTATTCCCAGGAGTATAATTGTTAGTTCATCAGGGTATGTATTGGTTCAACTGTAATAAAGATTTTTTTCAAAGTAGTTTTATCCTTTTATATTCCAACCAACCGTGTATGAGAACAGTTGCTACACATCCTTGCCAGCCCTTGTTATTAGTTTTTAAATTTTTGGCGACCTGGTTGATGTGTAAGGCTGTCATTGTGGTTTTAGTTACATTTTCTGGATGTTTAATGGTGAGTACTTCTTCATATGTTTATTGGCCATTTACATGTCTTCTTTTGTGAAGGGCCAGTTCAGGTCTCTTGACCAGTCCTCCCTCCCCAACCCTGTCATTTTTGATTCCCATTTTTCCTTTCTCTCTCTCTCTCTCCTTTTCTTTATTGATTTGTAGGAGTTCCTCGTAGGAGTATTCTACATAGGACCCTTTCTCAGTTACCTGTGTTGTAAATATCCTCACAGAAATAAGACGTAGCTTGTTTTTAAATGTTGCCGAGGTGTCTTTTGATGGACAGAATTCTTAATTTCACTGTATTCCAATGTAGCAATCTTTTCCTGTATAGGTTTTTTGTTGTTGTTGTTGTTTGTTTGTTTGGTTTGTTTTTGGATCCTGTTTAAGAAGCTTTTCCTTATGCCCAAATTAAGAAACTATTTTCCGATGTTATTTCCTAAAAAAGGGTCATTTTCTTCCAGGTGGACATCTAGTTGAGCTGGTACTCTTGGTTGAAAATATTCTTCTTTCCCCACAGTGGCATACGGTGGCACTTTTTTTTTTTTTTTTTTTGCGGTATGCGGGCCTCTCACTGCTGCGGCCTCCCCCGTTGCGGAGCACAGGCTCCAGACGCGCAGGCTCCGGACGCGCAGGCTCAGCGGCCATGGCTCACGGGCCCAGCCGCTCCGCGGCATATGGGATCCTCCCAGACCGGGGCACGAACCCGTATCCCCTGCATCGGCAGGCGGACTCTCAACCACTGCGCCACCAGGGAGGCCCCAGTGTCACTTTTGTCATAAGTTGTGTCCACATATGTGTGGGTCAGTTTCTGGGTCCTCTGTTCTCTTCCACTGATTTATTTGTTGGTTCTTATGCTAGTGTACACTATCTTACTTAACTATTCTAAGTCTTTTTTTTTTTTTTTTTGCGGTACACGGGCCTCTCACTGTTGTGGCCTCTCCCGTTGCAGAGCACAGGCTCCGGACGCGCGGGCTCAGCGGCCATGGCTCACGGGCCCAGCCGCTCCGCGGCATGTGGGATCTTCCCGGACCAGGGCACGAACCCGTGTCCCCTGCATCGACAGGCAGACTCTCAACCACTGCGCCACCAGGGAAGCCCTATTCTAAGTCTTGATATCTAGTAGAACAGCTTTTGTCACCTGTTCTTCCAGAATGTCTTGGCAAATCTTGACCCTTGGTATTTCCCTAGAAATTTTAGAATCAGAATTTGTTAATTTTCATCCCCTCCCCCTCCAACAACAAACAACCTATTGGAATTTTGGTGAGGAATTGTTATCTTTACAATATTATATGTCCCAATCCACCAGCAGGGTATATATCCCTCCATTCATTTCGGTTGTCTTTAAATACTCTCAGTAACTTTTAATGTGTGTGTGTGTTTGTTCATCTTTATTTAGGATTATTCCTTGGTATTGCTATTTTCAGTGCTTTCAGTAAATGATGTCTTTTTAAAAACTTAATTTTTAATGAATATTTTGGATATACAGACATATAGTCGATTTTATGTGTTGATCTTATATCTAGCAACCTTGCTAAGCTAATTTATTTCTAATAATTTATGGGCAGATTACTTGTGTTTTGCAGTGTATATAGTCATGTCATCTATGAATATAACCATTGGTTTATTTCCTCCTTTCCAATCTTTATTGCTTTTATTTCTTTTTCTTCTATGGTTTTCTGGGTTTATTTACTTGATCTGTAGATGACTGATCTAAAGGTATGTTCAAGTCTCTTGAGACTTTAAAAATTTCTCTTTGTATTTCTATTCATTTTTGTTTTGTACATTTTGAAGATGTGCTGTTAGATGCCTAAGCGTTCCTTACTGATAAATCTTTTTTCTGTGGATTTTGTATGTTATGATTAAATATCTCTCTTTGCCTTTTTAACGTCATTCACTTCGGATTCTGTTTTGTTTGATATTAATATTGTTTCATCTACCTAACTTGTTTGGCATTTACCTAGAATAACATTTTCCATCCCTTTATGTTCAGTTTTTCTTTGCTGTTTTATTTTAAGAATGTCTCTTGTAAATAGTTTATTGTTGGTATTTTTAACCCTGTTGTAGCATTCTATATTTAACCTACTTACATTTACTGAGATTAATAGAACATTTGAACTTCTTTTACCTTATTTTTTGTTTTCCACTTGCCACTTTTTTTTTCTTTGTTGTAATTTATTATGTTAATCAAGTTGTTCTTGTTTCATTTTGTTTCCTCTACTGATCTGAAAGTTATATATCAGTCTGGTTTTCATTTATTTCTCAATCTAAACTAATTCTGTGGAAATCTGTAGCTTAATGCACTGCCTCTATCATGAATGTAACAAAACCTAACTTACTCAGTTACTATTAGATATTTACTCACTGTAATGTGGTATTCTGTTTCCTTCACTGGTAGGCAGGTAGAACTAGTATAGCACCTTCCTTCTAACCAGAAGGCTGCCTTTGCCAGCCTTTCCCTCAGGACAGGTGTGATGTCTATTTGCCGCTGTATCCTCTGTGGTAGCCCCAAGGCCGACACATAGTTAGGCATTTAAATGAGTGACTGTGAAGAAGTGAAATAGAACAAGAAAAGGCCTCTGAGCAGCAAATCACAGTAACCTGAGTTCTGGGTGCTCATTTATGATACTCTGGAGGGAATGTGGAGAACTTTCCAGGCCTGCACACAGAGATGTGTTCCCTAAATGAGTTAAAAGAAGAGAGGCGCCCATAACTGAGTTGTGAAAGGTGAGGACCAGATTCAGAGAGAGAATTTGGGAAACCTGCTAATATAAAACTCATTGTAGGCACCAATGTGGGAAAGCAGGAAGACAGACCACCGTGGGAAAAACGGGGACCAGAAAGACCTCACTCTAGTCCCAGCTCCGCCAGTTTGTGATCCTGGGTTGATGACTTAATCTCTCTGAACCTTCATTTTTTCATCTGTGACTGGGGATAATACAGGCATACCTTATTTTTTTGTGCTTCACTTTATTGCGCTTCACAGATACTGTGCTTTTTACAAATTGAAGGTTTGTGACAACCCTGCATTGTCAGGTGATGGTTAGCATATTTTAGTGATACAGTATTTTTTAATTAAGGTGTATACATTTTTTAAAGACATAAGGCTATTGCACACTTAATCGACTACATACTACATACTGTAAACATAACTTTTATGTGCACTGGGAAACCAAAACATTTGTGTGACTCACTTTATTGTGATGATATTTGCTCTATTTTGGTGGTCTGGAACCGAACCTGCAAGATCTCTCAGGTACGCCTGTGGTCCTTATCCGATGTAACTGACTTAGTTGTGGTAAGTAGCAAATTAGATAATTCATCAAGAACTAAGTGAGCTTCAGTTATCTGGAAAATGTGTTCATGTGGAACAGCTCCGTAGTTCCTGACAGGGCAGAATGAATGGGCCTTGCCCTGGACTGAGAGAGTCAGAAGATGTGACTCTGCTGCTTGCTGACCTTGTGACCTTGAGTAAAGCACTTAACTGTTACTTCCTCATCTGAAAAACCATAGTAATCATTGCCCCACCTGCTCTGTGTGTCATGGTGAGCCTCAAATGTGAATGTGAATTGTGTTAGATACTGAAAAAGTGTGCAGATGTCAGGGCTGATCATAAAATCACTGTCGTTATCATCATTACAAGTTGAGGTATTATGGAAATTTGTAAATTTGCAAATTTAATACAGTTGCTTATGGGGAAGGATATGGTAGCCCTCTTATTTTTATTTATTTTATTGGGTTTTTTTGATCATTATAATCTGGATTTCAGAAGGTTGCAGTTTCTGTTTCTGTTTTAGAACTCACTCTACCTAATACCTCCATTCTGAATTCCTAAGGTGTCCTCTTCCTAACGCCCTCGCCCCGATCCCTAAAAGTCATAGGGAGCCACTTCGGTGGAAAACCCCGTCTTTTCAGTTGGGATATATGTGTGAGCCTGATTTGATCTTGTGATTTATGTAATTGTTGGCTGGCACGTTTCTTTACCGGCTTCTGAAATGTTCTTGCAGTGGTTGATTTCATTAGTATAACTTGTCAGATGTAAGGATGCTGGTTCCCTCCCCATCACCAGCAATGTCCTCAAACTCAGCTGCCTCTGGAACTTGTACTATATTTGCAGTTGATTTTTGCAAGTCAGAACTGAAAAGGCATCAGGACCTAGAGGTCAGAGTTGCCTTGCTATATGTAAACTTGGGGATTAATAAATAAGTTTTAGACTGAGGATTTAGTCTAAGCATTCTTTCCTTCCAATTTATGTATCCTTGCTGCTTAACTTCCATGACCTTGAAAAGAACCAGATTAAAAAAGTGATGGGCTTTCCTGGTGGCGCAGTGGTTGAGTCCGCCTGCCGTTGCAGGGGACACGGGTTCGTGCCCCGGTTCGGGAAGATCCCACATGCCGCGGAGCGGCTGGGCCCGTGAGCCATGGTCGCTGAGCCTGCGTGTCCAGAGCCTGTGCTCCGAAGTGGAAGAGGCCACAACAGTGAGAGGCCCGCGTACTGCAAAAAAAAAAAAAAAAAAAGTGATACAAGGAGAATCTGGCCTTTGGCCAGATTAAAGTAGTCTAAATATAGTTTTCCTTTTATTATGAAATATTTAAACATATAGAAAAAGAATGAAAATAATAAATACCTGTATATCTACTAGCCAGATTTAATAAACTTTAACATTTTCGTTTTATTTGCTTCAGAATTTTTTTTGGAAATAAAATATGACAGCTACAGCTGAAGTGCCTTTTATATTTCTCTCCCCATTCTATACCCCTCCCTTCCTCACCAGAGGTTACTTTTGTTATTATAATATGGACCTGCCCTGTTTTTATACCTGTACTGCTTATGTCTCTATCCATAAACACTATAAAGTATTGTTTCATATGCTATGCATTTCATGTCAGTGATATCTTACAAATGCAACATTTGCAGTTTGCTTTCCCCTCCACTTATGTTTGTAAGACTTGTTCATATTTATACATGAATTCTAATTTATTAATTTAACCACTGGGTGGGTTTCCCTTGTATGAATATACCATAGTTTATTCTCAGTTCTTATTGATCGACATTTGGGTCGTTTCCACTTTTTTGCTGTTACAAACACTGATGAAGTGAATATCTGTTCATGTCTTCCTGTGTAAGCGTGAGGGTTCCTGTAGGCTGAGTCTGTGCCCAGGAGTGAAACTGCTGGCTGACAGTGTGGGTGAGTTTTCAAGTAGCTGTGCCAGTTTACTCCTGCACTAGTAGCTTGTGAGAGTACTTGTTTTTCTATATCCTTGTTTATACATAGTATTGTCACATTAAAAATTTCCCCCTAATCTGATGGATGTGAAATGGTACCTCATTGTCTTAATTTCAATTTTTCTGATTACTGATGATCATCTTTTCATGTTTTTATTGACGGTTCAGATTTTCTCCCTAAATTGCCATTTTCTATCCTTTGCCTGTTTCTGTATTGGATTGTTTGTTTTTCTTATAGATTCATAGGCGTTCTTTATATATTCTATATATTAAGCCTATATTAGTTATATGCATTACAGAGATGTACTTCCAGACTCTGGCTTGTCTGTGACTTTATGGTGTCTTTTTGTCAAAAGGAAGTTGTAGTTTCATGTAATTAAGTTTAAATATGTTAACATTATATTTGACTTTAAGAAAGCCTTTTCTGCCCTGATGTCATAATCATATTCTCCTGTATTTTCTTCTAAAATCTTTAAAGTTTTCCTTTCACATTTAGGTCTTTATTCCATTTAGAATATAAGTGTTCAGTTTGAGGCAAGGATCCTCACGCTGAACAGTTAAGTTTTTATTTTGCTACCTATGGATACTAATAATTTCAGCACTATTTATTGAACAATCCAGTTCATATTCACTGATTTGTCATACTGCCTTTGTCATATCCATCCTGCTTCATTGGTTTCTGCCTGTTCCTGTATCACTCCCACACTGCCTTAATTATTACAGCTTTATCACGAACACTTGATCTCTGGGAAAATAAGACTCCCACCCCTGCCCTATTCCCCACTTTTTTGTTCTTCAGAATTATTTGGGCTATCTTGGGATTTTTACACTTCATAAGAATTTTAGCATTAACCTGTTTAGATCCATAAAAAAATCTGTTGGGATTTTAATTGAACTTGCATTTGAAATTGTAGATCACTTTGGGGAGAATGGACAGCTTTACAGTATTTTTTCATTCATGAATACAATTAATCCAAATTTTCTTTCATGTCCTTTAAAATACCTTTGAATTTTTTCTGTAAAAGTCTTGTACACCTTTCATTAGATTTCTTCCTTAGTGCCCTACAGTTTAGTTGCTAATGTTAATGGGGTGTTTTTTCTAATTAGTTATTTTGATCTGTGGGAATGATATTGACTTTTGTATATTTTTCTTCTTTTATCCAGAAACCTTGCTGAACTCTATTCTTAGTTGTAATTGCTTATCTGTAGATTCTCTTGGATTTTTTTTCTATGTAGGAAATATCTCATCTTCAAATAAAGACAGTTTTACTTTCTTTTCCACTGCAGGTTGTATGTCATGTATGGAGTTCAGACTTTATTCTGTATCAAATTAGGAGCCATTGAAGGTTTTGAGAAGTGATATTTAAATATTTACATTGAAAAAAATAATTATGGTAGCCAGTGATTGAAGATAAAGAAGGGGTCAGTTAGAAGATGCTATTGTTACAGTCACAGGATATTGCAAGCCTGACTTTGGGTAGTGGCAGAAGGCAAGGAAGGACAAGACATATTTAAGAATTGGGATCTGAGAGACCAGGTGAGTAAGTAAATGTGGGAGGTGAGATTCAGGGAGTCAGCCACGGCACTTAGGTTTCTGCTTGTAGAACTGCAGTAGGAGTCATAGGATTAGGAGCAACTCTGACAGCAAAACACCTCAGTTTTTAACAGGGTATTGTGAGCTTATCTGTCTCTAGATAATCACTCTCACTTGATTTGAACAGCATTTCCCTCAATTTGTCCTTCTGAAATCTTCATGTAGATAAGTATCAACCTGATACAGAGCTTCCAATGACCCAGAGGTTGGAAAACGAGCTTGATGTATTAGATGCGGATATCCTTCCTGAAGAAGCTCCATCTATTGTAGACCAAAATGCGAACTTCAAAGAAGAGGCATTAGCCCTGGCAAAAACAAGAGCAGGGAAAAAGAAGCTTGTGACTGAGAACGTGCCACCCTTTAGGAAGAAAGATACTCTGGCACCGGCAAGACTACAGCAAGTATGAAATCACTCCTTTCTTCTGGCCCATTTGTATTAATCTGACACTGTCCAAGGTCACACAGGCTGGTAAGAGGTGGAGCTAGGATTTGAGTTCTCAGGCATTTGAATGCCAGAGCCCTTGAGTCCAACTGTCTAAACTAAGCTTAGCTCCAGGTCGTTTTTATTTTTTAACAAAAAACAACAAGTTTTAATACTGTTACTAAGGGCAGGGCATTCTTTCTTGTCCTGGTTTAATAAGAGCCTAACTGTTTGGATACCAAGGTCTTCACTGGGTAGGCTATTTTAAAATTCAGGCTTTTTCTGCTTCTGATTTGGAAGTGTGAAATTTGAGAGGATTAAGATTTCCTGCTACAGATAAATATCGATAAATATTTGATATTGAAAGGCATCTTAGGGTGAGTACTTTCTAATATGGCTTTGGGAGCCAGCTGGCTTGAAAGTACATTATATTTTAATGTACGGCCAAGCCAGGGATTCTAGTTTTATGCCTCCACCCCTCTCCCCACAACCAAGGTTGTTTCAATGTAATTTGTACCCTCCCCAAATTTCTGCTACAGTGCTTTCCACTTAGGTTTTTGCTGAATGGGTGTATGAACATCATAGGGCCATTTGAAGCTTCAGTAAGCCAGAGGTTACAGCCAGTTTCTTTGATGTCCGTTTGGCTTTATAATTCATAGTTATCTCTTGCAGAGACTCCACAAAGCTGAAAAAAGTAGACCACCCCGATCTTACAGCAAAAGCACGTTGCAACGGACAACAGTCTCCTCCAGGTTAAAAATGAACCAGCAGCCTGTGAAGGACCATAGGGCTCCTTGGATACCTCCAAACCCCACACCCACGCTGGCATCTCCTAAATGGTATGTAAAAATTAACGGAACCATTTGGGTGTGTGACTTTATTTTCCTCCGCAGATCAAAGGTGACCTACTCCTTAGAGCAAATAAAGCAGCATCCTTAGTTCCCATTAAGGAGAAAAGCTTATTTGGATGAGTAATATATACATGAGATATTTTTTGCTAGAAGCCTATTGGTTCCTCTTACCTACCTAGCTATAAGTAGAGTAACTCCCACGGGTCACCCCAATACCCTGTGGACATGTTCACCGTATGGAGGATCATGGGCTGCCTTCACTTGTCTCTTCACCCAGTGGATCCTAGTTACTTGAGGCCAGGAACTGTGCCTTCCTTATATCTGAATGTACAGGGCCTGATGTAGTAAATCTTCGTAGACATCTAGTAAATCTTTGCTGAATGAATGAATATTTAAAAATAATTCCTATTCCAAGTCAAGACAATATGAATTATAAAACCATGCAAATCTCATAGATGCTGTCCTGACCGCAGGGGACAGTTAGGGTCATGCTGACATTACTGCCTTGTCACCCTCACTCATAGCACATGGAGAATGAGGACCCGCCATTCCATGGAGCTGGGGAGAAGGCATTGTCCTTCAGGGGCAGCAGAGTCCAGTTAGGTGGAAGTAGTCTTTGGGGAATTGGTTAAAAGTGAAGGGGAGGACTTCCCTGGTGGTGCAGTGGTTAAGAATCCGTCTGCCAATGCAGGGGACACGGGTTCGAGCCCTGGTCAGGGAAGATCCCACATGCTGCAGAACAACTAAGCCTATGCGCCACAACTACTGAAGCCTGCACTCTAGAGCCTGCGAGCCACAACTACTGAGCCCATGCACCACAACTACTGAAGCTTGCACGCCTAGAGCCCGTGCTCCGCAACAAGAGAAGCCACCTCAACAAGAAGCCTGCGCACTGCAACGAAGAGCAGCCCCCACTTGCCACAACTAGAGAAAGCCCGTGTGCAGCAACGAAGACCCAATGCAGCCAAAAATAAATAAATAAATTTATAGAATATATATATATATATATATATATATATATATATATATATATATATATATATAAAACAAAAGTGAAGGGAGCTTGTATACTGTGGGACAGTGGTTCTCAAAAGCACAATGGAAAGGGCCAGGAGGTAGGACAGTAAAAGGAAGGCAGCCAAAAGTAGTAATGGGGGGAGGAGAACAAGTGAGAAGATAGGTGACTTGAAGGGTTCAGCTTTTGAGAGGCAGGCAGGAAACACGGTGAGAAGCCTGGTGGGATGGAGTCCCCGAAGACTCTGAATGATTGTGAATGGATGGTTATGCTTACTCCTCGACTCTCACTTTGAAGCTGAAGAAACAGCGTCCAGCGAATCTAATGTCTTGCTTATATAGCACAGCTGGGATTAAAATCAGGTCTTCTGATTTCACAGTGTATGTGCTTTTTTGCTTTTATTTCTCTGCTCTAAATTCTATGTTTTTGGGGAATTCCCTGGCAGTCCTGTGGTTAGGACTCCGTGCTTCCACTGCAGGGGGCATGGGTTCGATCCCTGGTTGGGGAACTAGGATCTCGCATGCCACCCAACATGGCAAAAAAAAAAAAAAAAAAATTCTGTATTTTTATATATGTGTTAGTATAGAGATGTGAATTCAGTTGTAAGCTCATAAAAACAGCAGTTGGTTGGAGTTTATATTGCAAACCAAATATACAGTGGACTGTCTTCTAGAGTGTATGTGTGGTTGGTGGGGGAGGGGAGGGCATAAGGCTTATGGGCTCAAAGTGCTGTATTAGGCCTTATAAAGGCACAAAGTTGCTATGTAACATGGAATGTAATTAGTGACCCAAATCTATATATTAAAACAGGGTTCTGTTGAGGTTCACCCATTATTCTGTAATTGACAGTTGTTTTTTCGTTTAAAATAGTGATTGCTTCTATGAAGCAAAGGAGGACTTCTTTCCTTTGACACTGAGCCTGAACCCTGGAGGATCTCACTCTGCTTTGCATTCAGTTTCCGATTCAGAGCCCCATCCTGTAGATCACCATTAATTTAGCGCTCTTGTCTTCTCTAAGCTGGCACCTTTTACGAGTCATTGGATGTGGAGTGAATGATTACAAAGGCATAGTTTTCCATTTTTTTGCAGTGCTGCCTGGCTAAAGGTGAAATCTAGCCCCAAAGATGCCGCAAAAGAACAGTCTCTCCAGCAAGAAGATACTCAAGAGGAAAGTCAGTTGAGAGGTGCTGTTGAGCACGAAGCAGTGAGGTTTGTCCTGGCGTTCGTCAAGTCTTTGAAAAGTAAAGGCCCCCTTTCACGAGGAGTCTAAAGCGAACTCTTCTCTTTCCCGTGTATAAAGTTGGCTATTTAAAATGGAAATTACTAAACTTTTCTGTCAAATTATGCAGCTCAGACAGTGAACCCCTTTTTTATTCCTTGTCTAATTCATTCAAAAATTACGTATGTGTCAGTTGTCTACCAATTGCTCATTTTGTATATGGTACAGTTGTGAGCTCTCTGGAGACTTAAAAAGGGGGGCAAAAAGGACAGAATCCCAGCCGCTGCTTATTTATACTCAGTAGAGAGGACATATCACTGACTATAATTTAAGATAGAACATGGTACGTCCCCTGAGAACTGAACAGTTAAGAGCTGAGAGAGTTCAGAAAGGGGACAGGACACCTCTGCAGAGATCTAGGCTTTGTGGAGGGAGATGGAAAATCAATTAGGACTTAAAGAATAGGCTTTAAATAGGGGGTGATGAGGTGAGGCCATTCCATGACAAGAGAGCAGTGAAAACAGGTTGCTCTGCATTCATTTGGCTGGAATTGTTCTTGCAATTATGGGGAAGCCAAAGTGAAAGTGGACCATTAGATAATTTGATACTATTCACGTACCCTAAACTGAAAGCATCAAGCCCTAACACATACAATAACGTTGTTCCGAGTTAGCTTTGCCTTTCTGTTTTTATTTGACTTTGCTCTGCCTTTAGGGCTCTCCTGGGAGCCCATTTCTTTGTCTGAGCTGGAAGATACAGGAACAGCTTTGTTTTACAGCTGAGCAAGAAGTCCTAATTGCAGCAATGGCTCGTTTTCTCGAGAACATTCGGGGGTATTTTTGTGTGTGTGTGGCTCTGCACACTCACTAGGAGTGCTCTTGCGGGTGAATGTCTTTTTCCGTGAAACGTTACACGGAGAGCTTTACTGGCTCAGAGGCTGCATTACCTCCTGAGTCTTTAATGGAGCCAGGATTGGTCCTCTGGGGGATCCTGACTCCTGGTCTCTTTATGTGGTAATGATACCTGCAGGTCAAGGCAGAATTGGTCTGAGTCTTTTGTACTGTCTGCTAGACTCACTTGGCTTGATGCTGAAACTTCCAAAAGATTAAAGGAATTAGAAGAATTAAAAGCCGAAGAAATGGACAAAATGCAAAAACAGAGGTAACTGTGTGTTTCTGAGGTAGAGAAAAACCAAAGCAGCAGGGCTGTTCTACATCATCTAGTCATTTTCACAACTAGTTGAGATTGTTTAGTGGTGTAGTCACACTTCTCATGTTTATTGACCATCTGCCTGCTTAAAGTACTTTGAAGTCACCTAAGAAGCCAACAGTGGAGCCCAGACTGGAGCCCCAGGGAGTCCTGGCTGGTTTGAGGAGAGTTGGGGTGACTCTGATACCATCCTCTAGGCTCAATTGGCTTGATGCTGAAACTTCCAGGAGAACAAAGGAATTGAATGAACTCAAAACTGGAGAAATGGATAGACTTCAAAAACTGAGGTATGGGACTTCCCTGGTGGCGCAGTGGTTAAGAATCTGCCTGCCAATGCGGGGGACATGGGTTTGAGCCCTGGTCCGGGAAGATCCCACATGCCGCGGAGCAACTAAGCCTGTGCACCACAACTACTGAGCCTGTGCTCTAGAGCCCGCAAGCCACAACTACTGAGCCCATGTGCCACAACTACTGAAGCCTGTGTACCTAGAGCCCATGCTCCTCAACAAGAGAAGCCACCACAATGAGAAGCCCGCCCACTGCAATGAAGAGTAGCCCCCGCTTGCCGCAACTAGAGAAAGCCCACGCGCAGCAACAAAGACCCAACACAGCCATAAATAAATAAATAGATAAATAGATTGATTAATTAATAAGGGGGAAAAAAACTGAGGTATGTGTTTGCTTCTGAGGAAGGATAGTGAATGCTTGCCTATTCTAATTGGTCTAGATAGTTTCACCACCAAGCTGGACCATTTGGGCCTAAGCTCACTAAATGAATGAATGAATGAATATCTGCGTGCCTGCGTGTATTTTACACAGTATTTTTGCTAGGAATTTTTTCTTTTATGTGGAGTTTGAATGATATCTATAGTTTCGGAGGAGTTTTATCTGAAAGATCGGTATTATATCTGTTTGTTTGTACTGCACTCAGAGGTGCTTTTCTCCTGGCTCGGTAGGGTAGGAGGTTGACGTGCAGTCTGCTCTTGTGGGTGGCTGTGTGGATACTTTTGCTTCACGTGTTAGCTTGAGTGCAGCCTAAGGTTTTTGAATGAGGTTGCTTTTCCCATTTGCCCCCAAGAGTGTTCCCACCTGACTACGGGCACGAAGAGGTTCACGAGAAGGCTGAGTTGGTACTGCTGCAGTTGGTACATTTTTCTAGCTCTGAGAACGATTCACCCTGAAGTCACATGAACAGAATTCTCGTTGACACAGCTGTGCATGCTGTCACTGGTCGTGATAGAACGTTCACTCCCAGGCTGGAAGGGCCGTGGCTCTTTCTTTAGCGGGTGAGCACTGTGAACCACCACCCCAGACCACGAGATAGGTCAGCACCCCTGCTCTCAAACTCCCTGTGAGTCTCTCTTCAGTTGCATCCCCTTCTTTCTCCCCAGAGTTCACCACTGTCCTGATCCCTGTGTTAATCTTTTCATTACCCTTATTCATAAATCTGTTACATAAGTGTGTATCACTAGCCATATATTGTTCATCCTGACAGCTGAGAAGCAAGCCCAAACCTAGCTAAACAAGGAAAAGGCAATGCTGCTGGTAGTAGATGAAGATTCCCAGGGAAAGTAGTCTGCACAGAGTCCATCCTGCAGTTCCCTAGGAGTTTTTAGGTGCCCATCCTGGGAAGTTAATGGGCAAGGTCATGAACGAGTCCTTGCAAATGTAGGGCTTACACCATTTGGGGCATCTGGAAGTGAACCAAGTGCAGTGGACTTCTGGAAGAAGCCTGGTCAGGGGGACAGCGGGCTGCCTTGTATAGTGTTCTATTTTATCGCCAAGAAGTATTCTATTGCATGACTATCCCACAGTCTGTTTATCCATCCTCCTGTGAATTAACCTTTGGGGTATTTTCATTTTTAGTTAGTATGGGAGTTACTTTCTAGTTTTTCCACATCCTAGCTGACATTTGGTAATGTCTGGGGTTTTTTGTTTTGTTTTTTTTTTAATTTTAGCCGTTCAGGTGAGAGTGTGGTGGTGTCTTGTTGGGATTTTAATTTGTATTTCCTTGAAGTCTAATGATGATGAGGATCTGTTTTAGTGTTTATTGTCATGTGTCTATTCAAATCTTTTGCCATTTTTTAATCATTTTTTAAATTATTGATTTTTAAGAGTTTTAAAACATATTTTCTGGATTTGAGGCCCTTTTCAGAATATGTGCAGCAGATATTTTCTCACAATACTGTGGCTTGCCTATCTATTTTCTTAATGGGGTCTTTTGATGACTAGAAGTTTTAAATTTTGATTAAGATCAGCTTATCAATTTTTTCATTTTACAGTCTCTTTTGTGAAATAAGTAATCATTGCCAATGCTGACATCTCAAAGATATTCTGTGTTTTCTTCTAAATGCTTTATAGTTTTAGGTTTTATTTTTATGTCTGCAATCCATTTTTTATTAATTTCTGTACATGAGATGAGATGCTGATCCAAGTTCATTGTTTTCCTTATGGATATCTGGCTATTCTAGCACTATCTGATGAAAGGATTATTGACCTTGAGCTTTACTCTAGGGTCATCTGGGTGGCCTGTTGGATAAGGACCCTCATGTGGGTCTTCAGGTCTTTCCTTTGGGGTAGGTCAAACTATCCAGAGATGAGTCTTTTGATCTTCTGCCTGGAGGGTGAGGACTTGGATGCCAGTGTCCTAGGAGCTGAGCTGGGCAGGAGGGTGGCGAGTCTTACCACTCGGCATTCAGCTCACGTACATGAATCCCCTCTTTTCAGTAGGGCACCTACTGTCTCAAGGTAATTGGCATCCCCTAGTCAAGAGGCCCCTCCAGAGAATGAGCAACCAGACTTCCCTCAGAGTTGGAGAGAGGCAGTGGTCCAGTTGTGCGAAGCGGGGAAAGGGACCTAGGGATCTAACTTCTCAAACATCATTTGACTCTTGTCTTTTATAGTTAAGCCACCTCCTCCCAGCTCACCCCCAGGCCTAGGCATACCTGGTGCTACCAGTCTTGGGCCTCTTTAAGTCAGCAGTACAAATTGTGTGAGTTCTCAGCTTTCCCCATTATGACCCTAGAATTCAGCTTTCTCAAGTCAGTAAGTTACTTACCACTTTTGTCCTTCTGTTTCCAGCACCATTTCCCCCCCTTGTCTTTATGAGTTTATGTCTAATTCTGTTATTGTTGGGCTTGGGAGGGAACAAAATTAGCTTCATTTGTTGAGTCTTCTGCCCTCTTTAATTGTTTCAAGGCAGCCACTATTCTTTCAAAATGGATTCAGAGCCTAATATACTTCTTCAGATGTTATCTCAGCCCTTGTCCTCAAAGTTAGGTTCAGGACCAGCATTACTGCATCACCTGAAAGCTTGTTGGAAATGCAGACTCTCAGGCCTCTCTCAGACCAACTGAATCAGAATCTGCATTTAACAAGATCCCCAGGGATCTCGTATGGCCATGAACATTAGAGAGGCCCTACAGTTTTTATAATCATTTGGTTTCCCTTCGCCTGGGGTGGTAAATAAATATGCACAATAAGATATTTTCTTGCTTTTGATTTTAATTTTCAGTTTTATTTCTAAACAGTGTTTCTGCCACCCAATTAGCGGATAAGGTAGAGAAGGCAGTTCTGGAGCGTTTGAAGCCTCTTCTGGTCAAGGCCCAGGTAATCTAGTTCATCCCATGTGCTTGCCTTTTGGAAGTTCTCAAATAAAAAGAGTTGCTCCAGAGGTCACACTGAGCCTTTGCAGGGCTGAGTGTCTGGCAGCTGGAAGCTACAGTGCTGCTCCGTGCTTCATAGCGTGCGTGCAGTGCTGCTGGGGCCCCTTTTGGGCACCCACACTGTTGATGTGTCTTCCATTGTGAGTAAGGGAACAAGATGAGGGAAGAGAAAGTACCACTTTTGAGAAAGGTGAGATTTTAGTTTGGGGAATGAGTTTCTATTGCAATTTACGTTCTTAATCAAATAGAGCTATTGGTGGTGTTTAGTGTTCCGTTCACTGCTTCCACTCTAATCCCATCACTGCTCTTTCACCTCAGTGCTTTGGAATGATTTGCTCTATTTTTCCCAAGGAGAGAGATGTTAGGACAGCTTTCTGTGCACAAACCAGTACTTTCTTCAAGATGAAATTGCATAGAGCATCACCAGTAGGTTGGCCGTCCTCCTCTAAGCAGCGAGCTGAAGGCTGTGGCCAGACCCTGTAGATCCACCCCGTAAATGGAAATAATCTTGTTTGTGTGAATAGATGAGGCCACAGAAGAGCACTAGAATCTTAAATAGAATGAAGGACATTCTGGGACCCTGAATAGACCACTGAACTTCTGTATCTCTTGGTCTAAGAAATGTTAACTCATTTTTAGAGTCCATGGAAATCTCAGGACTATAGAACCGGGAGGGTTCTTAGTGGCCAAACCGTCCAACCTCCTTATTTTATCAGTGAGGAAACTGTGGAACAGAGAAGTTGAGTAATCGCACAAAAACACACAGCTACTCTGACAGTGTTTACAAAGTTGGGGGAAGAACAGCGGCAGAAAGCCAAGACCAGCACATGGCATTTATTTTCACGAAGACAAAGTGCTTTGAATTCCCGCAAAAAGCCCAATATAGCTAAAGCTGATGAACAGTTCCACACAGAAGTTATTCTGGGAGCAAAATTCATTTGTACTAATATGGGTTGTAAATTTTCATAATTTATGAGCATGCTTGTCTGTTTTAATAGAGAGTCAATTCTTCTCTGGAAGCAGATACTCATGTGAAGGATCGACTATCAGTGATCGCAGCAACAGCCCAGCCTGCAGAGAAGGTGCGTGTTGTGTGGGGCTGGCATTCTGGACTGACACTGGTATTATTGCATGATAATGTCCTCGGTTGTAAGGAAAACTGATACGCGGATTACCCTGCAAACGCTAGACTATCCCACTCCAGAGGGTGGAGGTTGTTTTTCATATTTGGCATGTTAATTCTTAGAGTGTATATTTAGCATTATGACTTAGATGAGCCTTGCAGACAGCTCACAGAAATCTCTAGAGCCACAGGTTTTTGTCAGCGGCTCTTTCCTTTCCTCCTGATGATGGAATGTGTGTAGACTGCGTGACCCTGACTGTTGATGGCCTGCGGCAGAAGAATGGCTGCCCTCATTTCCTCTGATTCAGCCTAGTTTTGCTCATTACTGGCCTAATTTCCTTTATACTGAGGGCCTAATATTTCTTGTTAGGCAAGCATGTTTTGAGTGCCTAATAATGACCAGTACCTGGCCTGGCAGAGAGAAGAGGTGGCTCAGGAACAAATGATAACATTTGAGAAGAATGAGAACATATCTTGTGGTTGTCCACCCTTGTGCTCTTCCTCCGGAGGACTTGTGTTCAGCATTTGTGGGAATGTTCCCACCCTGCCTAGGCGTAGGGAGGGGGAGGTGCAGGCTGCCTCTAGTGGGTCTTTGTGGAGGTTGGAAAGAAGTTACTGCTTTACATGCTCAAAGCAAGTAAAGGGCAGAGCAAGGGTGAAGGTCTCAGAGTTAGAAGGAAGTTGGAATGAAGTTCCACCAGCCCAACCTTAGGAACGGGAAGAAAGTAGATTTTGAGAATGTATCCCTGTTCTAATCTATTAAGCAATAGTTTAGTTTTGGTGTATTTTCGTAATTTTTGCAGTTGTAATTTTATTGTACCAATATTTTGTGACAGAATCTCATGTGAGGTGAGGCTTCTGAGACCGGAAGCTGAAAGCCTACCTCTGACTCGTACAGACTGGGCACGCTATGGCTGGATGCTTTGTGCATCAGAGCCACCAAATACCTTCTTCCCTAGCGAAAAATGAGACTAGCCTCTCATCTAGGGAGGCAGCTCCATAAGGCATATTAATATGACAGAAATATGAAGTGGTCATAAATGCTGTCAGTGAAGTAGACATGTCTGAATATTACTAGAAATGATCAGCCTTATATACAATAATCATTCTATAGGCATTAAATGGGCTTTAATACAATTTCTTGAAAAAGAAAAGTAACTCTATCCAGTATTCAGTATTCCGGGCTGCTGGTAAACATCAGCATCACTGCAAAGAATTTCCCAGGCAGCACCATCAGCAGTCAGTTTTTATAAATAACTGAATAAAAACAAACATTGAAGTTGGCATGATGAAGTAAAAAGAGTTATTTTGCTGTGTTAACTTATAAAAGAGCTGTGGGACCTTGAACACATATTCCCAGAGTTCTCATCTCTCTAATGGAGAAGACGTTTGCTGCGCTTTGCAAGTAAACTGAAGCTCTCGGTAGTTTTACTTGCAGAAAAGATGATCCCTGATATCAGGAAAAAGTTTATTGTCATTAACTGAACTTGTATGTGAAATACATTTTTCCAAAGTGTGGTTTTTTTTAGTTAAAAGTTGTATATGCACATGGCTAAAAATGCAAACGATTCAGAAAAAGTGTAATGTAAAAAGTAAAAGCTCCCCACAAACGGATACCATATGCTCTTCTGTATCCAGCTTCTTTCTTTATATTTTGGTGATCTTTCCATACCAGCATATTGGGACCTTCCTTATCTCTCATCTCATAGTATTCTTGATATTCAGTTCTTTAAATATTAAGAATGAAAGTATAAACAAGTCTTAACCAGGCCTGTATTATTGGTTTAGTTGTCTCTAGATTTTTTTTTTTTTTTTTTTTTTTTCTTTTTGCGGTATGCGGGCCTCTCACTGTTGTGGCCTCTCCCGTTGCGGAGCACAGGCTCCGGATGCGCAGGCTCAGCGGCCATGGCTCACGGGCCCAGCCGCTCCGCGGCATATGGGATCCTCCCAGACCGGGGCACGAACCCGTATCCCCTGCATCGGCAGGCGGACTCTCAACCACTGCGCCACCAGGGAGGCCCTAGATTTTTTTATTAATTTTATTATATTGGCTATTCAACTGATATTTATTTCTTTAACTTTGGTTAAGGTTGAGCATTTCTTTATATCTTGATTGGCCATTAATATATTTTCTTCTGTGAACCGTTAATTAAAAGGTTTTAAAAATTACTATGGCAGTAACTGTTCTTCGTGCCAACCACTATTGTAAGTGTTCCAATGTGCAAATGCTCATGTAATCCTTACAACTCTGAAATATAGGATTATTATTTCCATGTTACAGACCAGAAGGTTGAGGCCCAGAGAGGTTAAGTAAACTTGCCCACACTTGGAGGCATACCAGTAGGCAGAACCAAGATTTAGTCCCAGGAATGTCTCATTCCAGAGCCTGATATGATTATTCCCCCAGCAGACATTCTTTGTAAAAGCCTCTTTCAGAGCAGATTATAGACATATATTAGAATCAAAAGAAATAACACATATAAAAATGCTTTGCGAGCTATAAAGTGAATGTAAAGAATACAAGGTCAAGAAAGGCTGGTAAAGCTCTTCCAGGTTATAGGTAGAAAGTCTCAAGCAAAGACAGGAATCATGAACTTCTGTGATGTCATGAACAGGTGTTTTTACAAAGCACTGAACCAAAAAGAGAATACTGTAGGCATGTCCTCTGTAGTATGTGACATGTGAAATATTGGACATTCTTTTGAGTATAGCACAGGAATATATTTGCTTTACCAACTGGCAAAACAGGTAATAAAGATAATTCCCATGGACAGTAATGGTACTCCTCAGTTGATGTTATTGTTTAAATGACTGTGGTAGAAATTGTACTGATGTCACTGCCCTTGGGGTTTACTGACTTAGGAGAGATTAGATTTAGTGTAGAAACTGCGTGTTGGATCACTGCGTGGTTGGTTTATTATGATTAGCATTAATCTTTAAGATCTCTGTTATTTTTGTATTGCCTTTCCATCCCCTTCCCTTGTTTTGCAGGCTACAGCTATTGATTGTGAATCCAGTAGCATTCATCAGCTGGATGATTTTTTGGAAGATGCCGCTCATGAGCTCTGGGCTGTGACTCACTCTAAGATCTCGGAGCCTGAGGCCTTAGCCACCTTGGGGGACAGCAAGGACAGCCCATGTCTAGAGGCCATGATGCTCCGCATGGAGGAAATGGAGGTAAGGCCGGGACTGCCAGCTCTTGTTGGCGGCTGGCGGCTGACTTCTGCCGAGCGCCGCTCCTCTTCATGGCTCTGTAGCTTAGAACTTCAGAGTCACCTGGTCCTGAGTTTAAATCCCAGCTCGACTGCCAGCCCAGTGTACGGCCTTGGTAAAGTCCTGTACCCTCTCTAATAAGTAGGGTGCTTTTAAGGACAAAATGAGGTATGAAGTATCAGCACCCTACCTGACACATAACTCATCGTTGGTATGGGATACGAAAGACACTGGAGCGGAGCCCAGGCCCACAGATGTGACCAACAACTTAACTTCTTCATCCCTCAGCTTGTAAAAGCTGTTCAGTTGCCTCTTCTGCTCTGCTAGCATGTGATCCTGGCAAATCACAGTTAACTTTACCTTCTCTAATTCCCATGATACTACTTTAGAACACTTTTCTCAGAGAATTTTAGACCTCAGACATTACTCAAGCCAACCCCTGGATTGTTCTGAGCAGGAAATTGAGACCCAATAAGGGAGTAAGTGACGTGGCCAAGGTCACACAAAAATTCCCACCAGAGGTGGGCTGAGAATCCAGGTCTCCTGACTCCTAGTTCAGCATTTTCTTTTTAACTCCACCATGATGAAATCTCATTTTGGCTTTGCTGCTAAACAGAAACATTATAGGGAAGGCAACTTTTAGTTGGTTTTTGAAAATTTTTAAATGTATAGTTTATCCTAGTCTTGTAACTGATTTCCCCTCGTTAACTGTCTAGACCTGAAGGGTCCAAAATGGTAGTCTGTAGCCACAGATGGCCATTTAATGTAAATTAATTAAGATTAAATACATTACTCACATTTCAAGTGGTCAGTAGTTAGTAGCTGATATATTGGACATGGCAAAAATAGAACATTTCCATCATCACTTCAAGTTCTAGTGGGCAGTGCTGGTCTAGATTAGATTAATTAGATTAATTGCTTCATTTTCTTTTACATTTCATCTCATGAACTAATCACTTCCTGGCCCTGGGAGATGCCTGTTTCTGGCAACATGTCTCTAGCAAATGTCTGCTGTACTAGTCTCTGGTTTGTAATGAAACTAATTTTTTTCCTCATAAATTATACTTTTTTTTTTTTTTTAAAGAAATACCAGGAGACGGTTCGCCAAAGATATAATAAAATTGTATATACTGATCCTCATCTTTGGATGCAGGAAGAAAAAAATGGTGAGTGTTGGGCCTCCCTGGTGGCGCAGTGGTTAAGAGTCCGCCTGCCGATGCAGGGGATACGGGTTCGTGCCCCGGTCTGGGAGGATCCCATATGCCGCGGAGCGGCTGGGCCCGTGAGCCATGGCCGCTGGGCCTGCGCATCCGGAGCCTGTGCTCCGCAACGGGAGAGGCCACAACAGTGAGAGGCCCGCATACAGCAAAAAGAAAAAAAAAAAAAAAAAAAAAAAAATGGTGAGTGTTTCCCCACTTTTTCCCTCGACATTGTATTCTGAAAAATTTCAAACATACAGATAAGTTGAAAAAATTCTGCAGTGGACACCCATATACGCATCTTCTAGATTCTACAATTAAAATGTTGCTGTGTTTGCTTTATCATATGTCTACTTATCCTCTGTGCATCCACCAATCCATCTTATTTTTGGATGCATTTCAGAGTAATTTGAAGACATCAGTACATCTTATCTGAAATATTTCAACATTTGTTATCACTAACTAGAGCTTAATATTTATTTATGGCTCTTTTTCCTTTTGAGATAAAATTCACATATAATAAAAGGCACAGATCTTAACTTATTAAGTGTTATTTGATGGGTTTTGACAGACGGGCATACCTTTGTTACCCAACACTCCTCTCAAAACAGAGCTTCTCATCACGGCGGAGAGTTCCCCTATGCTCCTTCCCTGTCAGTTCCCCACCACCCAGGCAACCACTGCGCTTTTTTTTTTTCACTATAGATTAGTTTTGCCTGTTTCAGAATTTCATGTCAGTGGAATCATACATGTATTTACTCTTTTGTCTAAGGCTTCTTTCATTTAGCATGATATTTTATAAATTTATCTATTACTTGTTTCCTATTGCCACAGTAACAAGTTTGTAACAAGTTAAAGCACACATTTAGCAGTTTAAAACAAATTTTTTCTCTTACAGTTCCTGGAGGTCAGAAGTCTGAAGTGAGTCTTAAAGGGCTAAAATCAAGGTGGTGGCAGGGCTGGTTCCTTCTTCCAGCTTCTGAGGCTGCCTGCAGTCCTTGGCTTGCAGCCATATTACTTCACACTGCTTCTGTTGTCATATTGCCTTCTACTCTTCTGAGTCAAATCTTCCTCTGCCTGCCTGTCGTGAGGACATGTTGATTACATTTAGGGGCCACCCCAGTGATCCAGGCTACTCTCCCCATCTCAAGATCCTTAAAGTCCCTCTTGCCATAGAGGGGACATTAACAGGTTCCAGGGAATAGAATGAGGAGCCAGTGTGCAGCCGACCACACTTTGTATCAGTGTTCATTCCTTTTTATTGCTGAGTAGTATTCCATTGTACGCATGTACCACATCTAGTTTATCCATTTGCCTGTAGATCTGCATTTGGTTGTTTCTAGTTTGGGGCTATTAGAAATAAATCTGCTATGGGTGTATTCATGTATAGTCTTTGTATAGACATAAGTTTTCATTTCTCTTGGATAAACACCTGAGTAGACTTGGCAGGTTATGGGATAGGTACATGTTTAACTTTATAAAAAACTGCCAAACCTTTCTCCAAAGTGTCTGTACGGTTTTACACTCCCATCTACATTGAGTTCCTGTTGCTAGAGATCTTTGCCAATATTTGAATTGTCAGTCTTTTTCATTGTAACCATTCTGGTGGGCCTGTAGCAATATCTCTTTATGGCTTTAATCTCATTTCCTTGGTGAATAATGATGTTTAGAACATTTTCAAGTAATTATTAGTCATTTGTATATCTTCCTTTGTGAAGTGTCCAAATCTTTTGTACATTTTAAGAAATTGGATTGTCTTTTTATTTTTGAGTTGTAGGAATTCTTTATGCATTGTGGGTTTGAGTTCTTTGTCATATATATATATTATATATATATATATATATATATAGTATATATATATATATAGTTTGTTTGTTTGTTTTCAAAACAGCTTTATTGGATGTAATTCACATACCATAAAATTTACCCTTTTAGGGCTTCCCTGGTGGCGCAGTGGTTGAGAGTCTGCCTGCCGATGCTAGGGGACACGGGTTCGTGCCCCGGTCTGGGAAGATCCCACATGCTGCGAAGCGGCTGGGCCTGTGAGCCATGGCCGCTGAGCCTGCACGTCCAGAGCCTGTGCTCCGCAATGGGAGAGGCCACAACAGTGAGAGGCCCGCGTACAGCAAAAAAATTAAAAAAATAAAAATAAAAAATTTACCCTTTTAAAGAGTTCAGTAATTTTTAGTATATTTACAGAATTGTGCAGACGTCATTGCTAATTCCAGAACGTTTTCATCACTGAAAAGAAGCCCTGCATCCAGTAGCATCACCCCTCATTCTCCCTCCCCTCATCCCAGTAGTCACTAATCTCCTCCAGCGAATATCTGCAAACATTCTTCCCCATCTATAACTCACGTATTTATTTTCTCAAATGTGTTTTATTATGGGCAGACATTTTAAATTTTGATAAAGTCTAACCTGTGCATTTTTTCTTGTATAGTTTTTGCTTTCTCTGATCTAATAAACCTTTGCCTACTCCCAAGTTGAGAAGAGAGACTCTTGTTTTCCTCTAGAAGCTTTATGGTTTTAGCTTTTATGTGTAGGCCTATGATTCCATCTTGAATAAAAGTTTGCCTGTGGTTTGAGGTAGAGGTTCTTTTTTTTTCCCCACTAATGGATATCCACTTGTTCTTGCTCCATTTGTTGAAAAGACTTTCACTTTTCTCTTCCACTTTAAAAAATTCATACATATGCGCTTTGGCTGCGGTTGCTAGGCTACTATCACAATTTGGGCTGGGGAGTGTTACTCAAATTCTCTTTGACACATGCTTATCAGTTATTACTTTACTCAGTGAAAGGAGGAAAATAAAATGTGGTTAAACATTACCTCTAAAGGAATTTCAGTACTTTGAGTATTAAGAGAAGTAAAGGAACTTGTGGATATAGAAGGTTTACAACAGCAGCTTATGTATATATACTTTTTTTAGAGTATGAGTTTGGGGTATTGTCTTAGGAAAAGTATTCTCCGTGTCAAATTTTGACAGACAGGTGAGCCATCTAAACAAAATACAAATTTGTTCCTTTTGTCTTCTGTAATTTTTCCAGCACTATTCGTTGTTCATGTCGTTCTCTCTTTCCCCCAGTCCTACTCCAGCTTCCATTTCCATCCTCACATGACAGTTGAACCAGTCTTCGAGACTCGGCTCACATGATCCTACTCGGCAGTGCTTTTCCTGGCTTTCCTGGGCTGGTACTTTGCTCCCTTCCGGTGAACTCCCATGGACTTTTGGCATGTCCTACCCTGTTAGAGCTCTTTATCTCTCCCAGAGAAGCCACAGAATCTTTGAGGCCAGAGAGTTTTGTCATATTCAGTTGTGTCCCAACTGTATCTAGCATGGGCCTGGCACAGGGAGGACCCTTCTAATCATTGCTTAGTGAATGAGCGGGCATCTTTTCGTAAGGAAGCAGAGGAGGGGGAAATGTTGAAGGGCGAGTGTTTCACTGATGGTTTGGCCAATGGCCACAGTCAGCTTGCATCATGCAGAAGACAGCCTTACCAAGGATTTGGTGTTCGCTTTTTCAAGGACAATTTAAATTGTTAGTCACTATCTCTGACTCTGCTGGTGTCTAGGTATGCATTTAAAAGGAGCTCTGAAATGAAGTTTCGGACACTTTAAATCCAGAATCATGAAATCCTCATAAGAACCCTCTGTTTCTAATTGTTCTGATTGTATGTTCAGTTGCATCACAAAATCCAAATTTAAAGTGATTTTTGGATTGTGCAGTGTCGAATCTATATCTCTTATCTTCTCTTTTCTGAAATCAATTGAAAATTGTACTCTCAGTAACATTTTTTAATATTCTTTTTTTTTTTTAGATGTTGGGGTAGGAGTTCATTAATTTATTTATTTATTTTTGCTGTGTTGGGTCTTCGTTTCTGTGCGAGGGCTTTCTCTAGTTGTGGCAAGCGGGGGCCACTCTTCATCGTGGTGCGCGAGCCTATCACTATCGCGGCCCCTCTTGTTGTGGAGCACAGGCTCCAGACACGCAGGCTCAGTAGCTGTGGGTCACGGGCCTAGTTGCTCCGCGGCATGTGGGATCCTTCCAGACCAGGGCTCGAACCCGTGTCCCCTGCATTAGCAGGCAGATTCTCAACCACTGCACCACCAGGGAAGCCCCTCTCAGTAATATTTTTACAAAAACTGACTTATGCAGTATTTCTGAGTGTAAAAAATCATAAGCATATAAATATGCGAGTCAGAGATTCTACATTTTTTAATTAGTTACCTATTTTATACATATTAGTATATATATGTCAATCCCAATCTCGCAATTCATCCCCCCCACCCTGCTTTCCCCCTTTGGTGTCTATACGTTTGTTCTCTACATCTGTGTCTCTATTTCTGCCTTGCAAACCGGTTCATCTCTACCATTTTTCTAGATTCCACGTAAATGCGTTAATATACGATATTTGTTTTTCTCTTTCTGACTTACTTCAGTCTGTATGACAGTCTCTAGGTCCATACACATTTCTACAAATGACCTAATTTCATTCCTTTTTATGGCTGAGTAATATTCCACTGTATATTTGTACCACATCTTCTTTATCCATTTATCTGTTGATGGGCATTTAGGGTGCTTCCGTGACCTGGCTATTGTAAATCGTGCTGCAATGAACACTGTGGTGCATGTGTCTTTTTGAATTATGATTTTCTCTGGGTATGTGCCAGTAGTGGGATTCTACATTTGAAATGCATTTAAAATGATAAATAATCCAAAACTCAAAAGAGCTGTCAAGCCTGCAAGGTATAGTTAATAAGTTAAATGTTTTGACTATCATCATGCAGATTCTTCCAACGCAGCCCAGAGACAAATTAGATCAGCTAATTAAGTGTTCAGATGTGAGTGGTTTTTTTCCTTCTCCAGTAATCAAATCATTTAAAGGTTAAAGAACAAACCCAACTGCTTAAGACTCCTCGGAATGGGGGCTGGATCCTAATGGAACCTGTTCAAAGAGTCTTCCAAAGAACTGACAGAAGCTTTTAAACAAGTTCTTTATTTCTTAAAACTGACTCCTCATTGGTTTGTTTCTTGGTAACTTTTATTTTTTTATTTTTTTAAGGACAGTCCCCTTAATAATATTTATTTATTTATTTTTTGGCTGTATCGGTTCTTAGTTGCAGCATGCGGGATCTTCTGTTACAGCACGTGGGCTCCTCGCTGCGGTGCGCAAGCTTCTCTCTAGTTGTGGTGCGTGAGCTCCAGAGAGTACAGGCTCAGTAGTTGCAGCGCTCGGGCTCTCCAGGTGTGGTGTGCAGGCTCTGCACTTGTGGCACACAGGCTGAATTGCCCCGCAGCATGTGGGATCTTAGTTCCCTGACCAGGGATCGAACTGGTGTCCCCTGTATTGCAAGACAGATCCTCAACCACTGGACCACGACAGAAGTCCCTCTTGGGGACTTCTAAACTCCCCTTTTCGTTTAAAACAAGGGCACTTTTTTCCCTTTGTACTGCTCATGCAACCTTTATGCTTAAGAGATGTGCCCATGACTTCCTCACAGGTTATTGGCCACCAAGACAGCTCTGATGTATACACCAGCATTTCTTCATATGCAGTCATTTTATGCTTCTCCTTTTCTAGACCAAAAAATCCCAGCAGTAAGTGAAAGGCGTCTTTCTCCTCATCCAATCAGGATCACAAAGACAGCAGCTCGCAAAGACCCAGATGTGAACATCGTGTTAGGAAGGCCCTGCAATGGCACGTAAGTGGTAACGAGACTGTCTGATTTCATTGTAGTTGGTTGCCTTTGATGTTGTTAGATTTCACATTCCTTCAGTTACCACAAGACAGAGAGAGATTCTTCTTTTGACCAAGATCTTGACAAACTCCAAGATGGCCCAGTAAAATAGTAGTGCTTATAAGATGGGCATTGAGCGTGTTGCATCTTAAGGATCCTTTCAGTAACGTTTAGCTGGTTTTTACGATTGAAAGCATCACGCTGGCACAGGTGATTGTGCAGGTAATTACTGCAAGATCTGCTTTAAGAATTCTTTTGTCCGTGGGACACATGTTCCTCCTGTGTGGAGGGTTAGTCTGGTGTAAAGGAGAAACAATGAGTGGTGATAAGATGTTGCGTTTTGGGGCTTCCCTGGTGGCGCAGTGGTTGAGAGTCCGCCTGCCGATGCAGGGGACACGGGTTCGTGCCCCGGTCAGGGAAGATCCCACATACCATGGAGCGGCTGGGCCCGTGAGCCGTGGCTGCTGAGCCTGCGCGTCCGGAGCCTGTGCTCCGCAACGGGAGAGGCCACAACAGTGAGAGGCCCGCGTACCGCAAAAAAAAAAAAAAAAAAAAAAAAAAAAAAGATGTTGCGTTTTATTCAGTGTGAGGAAGGGAAATGAAGGTAAACCTTTGGTTGTCAAACCATCAGGGTGAGTTAACAGTTCCTCGCTTGCAGATGATTTTGAACGCTCTCATCATTTTTATTTGCTCTCAGTTCCCTAGATGAAAGTGTGGGAACAGAGGAGAGACCGGAAAGAAGAGAGCCTCCCCTTCTCTCCCTTTCAGAAGATGCTCAGCAGAAGGAAGGCCGAGCTGCCCTCTTTGTCCCGCGGGGCATGCGGCACAGCATCAGTGACTACTGCCGCCGCTTCGAGCAGTACCTCCGAGTTATTGCGCACGAGGCTGTGGGCTCCTTCAACCCGTGGCTGATAGCTGAAAGGTCAGTAGAAGGTTTGTGCTTTATTGAGGAACTGGGTGCCACATGTCAACTTACGGAAAGGCTGGAGAAAGGCCTGGCTGGGGTCTCAGGCTGTGCTTTTGCGCCCTGGAGTTCCAGTGGCTGCATCAGGGCTAGTGAACAGGTTTTCTCTGCTAAATGCCTTTCTTCAGGGACAGGAGATCGGAAAACTGCATGGCTGATGGCATCCAAAGGAGCGTTCTGCAGGCTCCTCTCCTTGGGTAGAGGCACAATATTCAAGTCAGGACAGGTTTCCTTTTGCTGTTACTGAGGGCTGTGTCATCAGAGAACACAGATTATTACTGGGCAGGAAACAGTTATGATCATGAAATCTTCACGGTCGGGACAAACTTACGGTAGGAGCAGCAGGCCTACAGACTTCGCTGCACTTAACTTTCTCCTTCTGGCTGTCACCTCCCCTGAGAAGGGGAGTTTTGTGGAGTCAGAAAACAGTCCCACTGCTACTAAATGTTTGAAGAATGGGTAGCCTTCTTTTACTTAAATAGTTAATTGAAAGATGTGTGTAAATTCCTTCTTTTAAAATGGAGCCCAAATTTAAATTCCTCATGAGTATCACTTTATTACATACATGCAGGTAAGCTTCATCACTGAGCCCAGCAGTATACTATGGTTACATTTCTTTCTTGAACAAGTTTCAAATGTATTCCAGCAGTTAATAATTGCCTCTTTTTAATTTGCTTATTCTTTTACGTATTTGTTATCGTTCCCCACATACTAGCCAGCACGTCGGAACATAGTTTTCCTCATGATCAGATATGTTGATTAATCTCTGTCTCTCGCCTCCACCCCCACTCTTCCTTCTGAGGCCCTCTTTCCTTCTGTCTCAGTCTGGCCCAGCCGCTTTCTAGGTCTTCAGTGTGGTTCTTGTCCTGGGAACCACACTGAGTGTGAGATTCTCCCTCCCATGTTAGGGTCCTTGTTTTCTGTTTGCACATGTCCTCCTCTTTCTTGGTTTACTCTCTTACTTTGATGGAGCCTATACTGCTGTGTGTATTAGAGGACATTTCTTGAGACTTAACATGTTTGAAGGTGTCTGTCTTCATACTTGATTCATGATTTGGCTGGGTTTTAAATTACTGGTTTATTACTTTATTTATTTTTGGCCGTGTTGGTTCTTTGTTGCTGCATGCGGGCTTTCTCTAGTTGCGGCCGGCAGGGGCTACTCTTCGTTGCGGTGCGTGGGCTTCTCATTGCGGTGGCTTCTCTTGTTGCGGAGCGCGGACTCTAGGCGCACGGACTCAGTAGTTGTGTCCCGCGAGCTCTAGAGCTCAGGCTCAGTAGTTGTGGTGCACGGGCTTAGTTGCTCCGCGGCATGTGGGATCTTCCCAGACCAGGGCTCGAACCCGTGTCCCCTGCATTAGCAGGCGGATTCTTAACCACTGCACCACCAGGAAAGTCCCAAATTACTGGTTTATTTTTTCCAAAGAATATACCTTCCTTTTTTCTGTGGGGGTCAAGCAGGGATCGTCAGGTAGCTGCCAGGAGCAGACGTGGAGACCCATCAGTCTAACTGCTTGTTCTGCAGATTCTCAGACAGTTGCCTCATTTCCTACCGGATCCTTCATTCCACTTTCATGGTTCCCGGTTCTCTTACTTCCAGAGTCTTTCTGTGAGACATGTTTTGTGAAACAGATCAGCTTGCTTTTCCTTGGCGTCTCCCTCTGTGTACCCTAAGGTTTCAGCTTCCTCTGTATTTTTCCTCTGTACTGCTGAGTCAATTTTGATTCTTCCATGTGCTTTTTATCTTCCGAAAATCTTGGACATTTCTCATCTAGTTTTGTCTTTTTCTCCTTGCAGATTTATGTGTTCATTTATCTCCTTTTATTTTGGTGGGCTTTTGGGTGAGATCAGAGATAATCACTTACGTTCTATCTCTCAGGTTTAGCCTGAAGTCCTGGGACTTCTCTTAATGTACATACCCTTCAAAGCATATGAGACCCTTTGTTCTGTTGAGATACGCATTTATTTTCTGGAGAGGAGAGTAGGTACACTTGACTCGCTTCCATGTGTTAACACACAGTCCTGTAGCATACTCACTGGTTTGCACAGAACCTGTCTGGATGGGTTAGGCTAACTGGCATCTTGGGAAATCCAAAATAAGCTAAGGAAGATAGACTGTTCCTTGTATGTTCTTAACACTTGATTAACGATACATTTTGTTCATAGTTGTTTTGTAGATGTAGGGAAAAGTTCTCTCAGTTTATAAGGACTAATAGGTTAAGATGTTGAGGTCAGATCTATTAAAATACGCCTGAATTTCACGGATGTTCTCCTCTCCTGTCCTTGACCCTTAAGTGACAGCAAATCTAAATATTCTAGCTCTGTTTTTTTTTCTTTTTTTTTGCAGTACGCAGGCCTCTCACCGCTGTGGCCTCTCCCATTGCGGAGCACAGGCTCCGGACGCCCAGGCTCAGCGGTCATGGCTCATGGCCCAGCCGCTCCACGGCATGTGGGATCCTCCCAGACTGGGGCACGAACCCATGTCCCCTGCATCGGCAGGCGGACTCTCAACCACTGCGCCACCAGGGAAGCCCTCTAGCTCTGTTTTTGATCTCCCTTGTTTTGTTTCTTATTTGAGCGTTCCAGAGATGAGAAGTATATTGATCAAATCTTGAAAAAGTATCCAGACAGTTGACTTCATCTGATAGCCTCTTGGGTGAGGGAGAAGTAAGCTCAGTTTTTCTCTTTCTTTTAATGTCTCCACTTCTCCCTCCACGTGGAGAAAAGCACTGTTCCAGTGGTCAAATGGGGCAGGTGATATAAACTGGATGTAAATAAAAGAGTGATTCTGGAAGGGAAGGCTTAAGGTGATAATGCTTTTAATGAAAGCAAACTCTTAAAGATTCCTTGTTTGAAAAACAAATCAGGAGATTTCTGGTTGAAAAGGACAGATTGAACATATGATTTATCTCTACCTCCTATATCCCTAGCCCACTCTATGCCACTGAAAGACTAAATAAAAGGCATGAAACCATAGATGACAGCAAATAAGAAATAGCAAGAAAATTTTGGAAGCCATGAAGCAGTTAGACAAATGGCAAGTGACTTAGCACACCAGAGAGAGCCAAGTGCCTGATGAGGGTGGAGCCAAGACCCTAGCTGATTTGTGCAGAAGAACCTTGGTAAGCCTCAGGAATGAGAAGCACTAGATGCATGGGTCCAGGGGAGTCAGAAAGTAGGAGGCTTAGTTGAAATTCTCATTCTTGAATATAGAAGATTGCTAAGAGATCCAGACATTTGCTGAAAACCATGAAAGCTACATAGGCTATTATAACAGAGAAAACATCTGAATAATAGGAGTTCCAGAATGTGAAAACAGGGAAAAAGGAGGAATGGAAAATTATTGAGGAAATATTATAAGAAAAATCCCCAGAAAGTTGTTAGCCTCTAGATTGAAAGGGTTCGCCAGTCGTCCACTGTGAGTGAGTGAGTGAATAACTGAAAAAATAAACAGAACAGAACACTTCACAGCATGTTGTTGTGCAAAGGATAGGCGGGCATCCCAATGTAAGGAGAAGATGACAGAAGGTTCCAGAGAGTTAAAACTGGGCACATTCAAATAATCAGAAATGAGAATGGCATACTGTTGTCAGTAGCAGCCCTGCTAGAAGATACTAGAGCATACTTCCCATATTTACCCTAGAATTTTGTGTTCAGCTAAATTATTGATAAAAGGGTAGAATAAAGACGGTTTAAGGTATGCAAAGTGTCCAAAAATGTAGTTCCCATGCACTGTTCCTCAGTAAGCTACCAGAGGGTGTGTGCCTCCAGCACAAGGTGCACATTGAGAAAGAGGGAGACGGGATTTAGGAAACTTAAGACTCCAACGTGGAACTTGCAGGAAAATGGGAAAAGCTATTTCTAAGAGAATTTTTCAGTGAGCAGAGAAAGCAGCTAGTCTAGATTGGAGTCAGGAGGACAGAGGGCCCCAGGAGGAGGAGTTTCCAGAGGGGGAAGCCCGCGTGAGGAAGGTTAAAAAAGAAGAAGAAAACAGATACATTACCTCATGCGTTTGAATGTATTGGGAGCACCTTTGTGTTTCTCTCATAGTTTGGGGATGAATTAGTGATAGGAATATAGAGAGCAAAGCAAGCGTAAAAACAAAGTAATCACTTCTGCTTCTAGTCATGACACACTTGGTAATTTGGACCGCCTCTCCCACTGAGGATAACTGTTAATAGAAAAGCTAGATTAAAAATAAAACATACATGCTTGAAGGTACCAGGAAGTTAACTAGGTAATGAAGAATAACTGGGCCAGGATCCTGAGAAGACAGAGACCCAGGGAAGTTAGCCCTTGTCTGGCACTGGATTGTCGGTTCTAGAGGAAGATGAATGGCACTTTCAATGGCCTTTTCAGATCCGAGGACAGAGGTGGAAATTAAGGGCTTGCCAAGGGCGGGGAACTGGCCCGATGAACTTGGCTCATTTCTGATTGGGACCCTGAAGGGTGGCACTCTGGAATAAGGGTGACTGGGATGCCGGCAGGCCCTCTCAGGACTCCACTCAGCTCCATGTCATCTCACTTCCTGAGATTACGTTGAGGTGATTCTAGATTGTTGCCCCACGGGCACCGAGCAGAAGCAAACTTAACTTTTCTCTGAAGATTTATAATATCATTTTAGGATTGAAATTATTTCTGCAGTTTTCAAATTCAATGTCTGGTATATGGTAAAAAAAAAAAAAAAAAAAGCAGGCAACAGAGAAACATGACAATAACAAGAACCAGACCCACAGTAGCTCCACATATTAGAGCCACTGGGCACAGATATTGGAATAACTGTGCCTACTATGGGCATAGAGATAAAGGACACAATTTAGAATTTTGGCAGAGAACTGGGAGCTAAAGTAAATCCACATGGATGTTCTAGAACTGAAAAATACAAATTCTGAAATGAGCAACTCATTGGATGGGCTTAATAGCAAATTAGACACATCAAAAGAAAAAATTAGAGCCTTTTGGCTCTCTGTGCAGCACCATGGTGCCAGCAAGAACAGGAGTCTTATGAAGGGCGGCAAAAAGGGAGCCAAGAAGAAAGTGGTTGACCCATTTTCTAAGAAAGATTGGTATGATATGAAAGCACCAGCTATGTTCAATGTAAGAAATATTGGGAAAACACTAGTCACGAGAACTCAGGGAACCAAAATCGCATCTGACGGCCTCAAGTGTTGTGTTTTTGAAGTGAGCCTTGCTGATCTGCAGAATGATGAGTTTGCATTTAGAAAATTCAAGCTAATTACTGAGGATGTTCAGGGCAAAAACTGCCTGACTAATTTCCGTGGCATGGATATTACCCATGACAAAATGTGCTCCCGTGGTCAAAAAATGTCAGACCATGATTGAAGCTCACGTTGATGTCAAGACTAATGATGGCTATTTGCTTCATCTATTCTGTGTGGGTTTTACTAAAAAACGCAACAGTCAGATTTGGAAGACCTTTTATGCCCAGCACCAGCGGGTCTGCCAGATCCACAAGAAGATGAGGGAAATCATGACCCGAGAGGTGCAGACAAATGACTTGAAAGAGGTGGTCAATAAATTGATTCCAGACAGCATTGGAAAAGACATAGAAAAGGCTTGCCAATCTATTTATCTGCTCCATGATGTCATTGCTAGAAAGGTAAAAATGCTGAAGAAGCCCAAGTTTGAATTGGGAAAAACTCATGGAGCTACGTGGTGAAGGTATTCATTCTGGAAAAGCTACTGGGGACGAGGCAGGTGCTCAAGTTGAACGAGCTGATGGACATAAGCCAAGGATCTGCTGAAAATTCAGACTTTTAATGGTGACAAATAAAAGATCTTATTTATGAAATAAAGAAAATTAGAGACTTGGGACATAGGACAGAAGAAAATATCCAGTGTGATGCACGGAGACACACAAAAAGATCAAAATAAAGAAGAGAGGATGAGGGACATGGAGGATAAAGGGACAAGGTCTAATATCCATGTGGCTGGAGTCACAGAAGGAGAGGAGAGAGAGAGAGAATGGGGCAGAAACCACATCCATAGAGAGAACGGCTGATAACTTCCCCAAATAACAAAAGACATCAAGCCGTAGGTTCAAGAAGTTCTAAATGCCCCAAGCAAGAAAAATAAAAGGAATCCATATGTAGCATATCATAGTATTGTTGGAAAATGAAAGACAAAGAGAAAATCTTAAAATCAGCCAGAGGAAGGAAAAAGGAGAAACAGAAACAATGGAAGCTGGATGACCTGGTGTATTTTTTAAAGTTCTAAAAGAGAAAGCTACCAATCTGGATCTAAGCCCAGTGAAATGTATTTCAAGAAGGAAGGCAATAAAGGTTCTAAACAAAGCTGAGAAAATTTATTACCAGTAGACCGTCACTGTAGGAAACATTAAAAGGGTATTTTTCAGGCAGAGCAAAAACAGTCACAGATGAAAAGTCAGAAATATGGGAAGGCATGAATTAAGAAAAAGTCAAATGTAGGTAAGTGAATATTGACTGTATAAAACAAAAACCTGATGTCTTATGGGTGTGTGTATGTATGTATATATACATCTGAAATCCACGATAAAAATAGCATATAAATTGGGAAGGAGATAAATAGAGTTCTAATAAGGTTCTTGAATTGTCTGGGAAAATGGTAAGAATATCAATTAATGTTAGACTTTAAGTCAAGGATGCTTATTGTAATCTAGAGTGGCCACTAAAAGAATAGTAAGAGTGTTTAAAATCCAAGTTAATAGTGAGGAAAGAATGTAATTTAAACAATCACAAAATCCTAAAATAGGCAAGAAAGAAGAGAGAACAAATAGACAAATAGAAAGTACATAGTATTCTAGTAGTAGAAGCTCAAATATGTCAGAATTACATTAAGTGAAAAAGAACTATACCCACCAATTAAAAGATGAAAGATTGTCAGATTAGCCAAAATAAAACAGCTGGGACAGGAATCGGGGTAGAAGGGATGCGAGAAGGGGAAGGACACTTATCTTCGTTTACCTCTTTTGTATAATTCTGACTTTTGGCACTGTTAATGTTTCCTGTACATCCCTCCAAATCATCAAGGATGATGAGGGGGGCAGTGGAGGTTGACGCTAAATTGGAATACAAAAAGAAATATGACACCAACTGTATTTCCAAGACATAACCATACTAAAGGGATACATACAGATAAGGCCTTGTCTGAGTTACTTTTTTTTTTGCGTTACATGGGCCTCTCACTGTTGTGGCCTCTCCCGTTGCGGAGCACAGGCTCCGGACGCGCAGGCTCAGCGGCCACGGCTCACGGGCCCAGCCGCTCCGTGACATGTGGGATCCTCCCGGACCGGGGCACGAAACCGTGTCCTCTGCATCGGCAGGCGGACTCTCAACCACTGCGCCACCAGGGAAGCCCCTGAGTTACTTTTGAATGCAGTATTTTGACTCTGTACCTTCTGGCTAAAGACAAAAAGACTGTAAACACATATTAGATTCTAACAAGCAGGTTCCTTTTACCCAGCAGCATGGATTAACAATTCTAAAACTACTTTCTCTATATTTTAGGGTTGATCAAGTAGATAAGTATATTGTGAATAATGAGAGCCAGGTTTCTGGGGGAAGGCTAGAATGGATCCCCTGTTTTGAAGTGGGATTGGCGGTATTATGAATTTATGGTTTTTGATAGATACAGAAATAGACATGGGGTGTGTGTCTTTGTGTCTGTTTGTCTGTCCGAGTCTATCTGCTGAGAGGGCCTAGAAGCGATGGCACACTTAGTAGCAATGAGCACACTTAGTACCCAGATTTTGGTTTCTAAATACTCTTCTCCATGAAAAGGTACCAGGGCTCCTAGGAGAAATAGCCGATTCCAAGACTGGGGCTGGAAAAATGTAAGATGAGGCTGAAACATCATCTTGTGGCAGAAAGGAAGTGTTCAAAGAATGATGGGGACATGTCAAGAGGACCTGGGGGCTGGCTTGAAGGGGCTCCTACTGGCCAATCTGGGACACTTTGAGTATCAAAATAAGTAATAATAGAAACAGATAACAAACTGTTGAATAAAATAAGAATGTGTAAGACCAAGCCGATATAAATACATAAATAAGTAATAGAGGAGGGAAAGCTCTTCCATGTAGGTGGGAATGACAGAATTAGAAGATCAGTGTTGGCAACCCTGCAATAATTGATTCAGCAAGTTTGATGAGAAACAGGGTATTTACATAGTCTCAAAGTATCTCCCTGCAATATAAGTATTAATTACAAAGGGAAAATAGTGACTTTACAAGGCAGAAACCTGGCAGGCATCAGCGTAACTGTGTGATAGAAATTAGCACTCATCATAGTAAGACAAATAGATGTATTGAGGGACACAGTATCCCTTCTGGACATTTGTCCCCAAAATGTAGAACCTGAACCTGACAAACCCAAATTGAGGGACATTCTAAAACAACAAAAAAATAGCCTTTACTCTTCAAAAAATGTTAAGGTCATGAAAGACAAAGATTGAAGAGCGATTCTAGATGAAAATAAACTAAAGAGATGTGGCCACTGAATGCAACATGTGATCCTGCACTGAATCCTGGACTAGAAAATGTTTTCTTTTAAAGGACATTTTTTGGACAGTTGGCAAAAATTTGAAAAAGGTCTGTAGGTAAGATTAGATAATAGTATTGTATCCGTGTTAATGTTAAGATTTTTATAATTGTATCAGGGTTATTTAAGAGAATGTCCTTGTTTTTAGGAAATGTACCCAGAAGTACCTGAGGGATATCAAGTCTGCAGCTTACTCTCAAACAGTTTGGAGGCGGGAAAATGTGTGTGTGTATGTGTGTGTTGTGAGAAACCTGGAATTTCCTGCCCCCCGCCCCACAGAGAAGGCCCACACCCTTTCCTCTGTCAGGCAGTTGGGCAGCTGTAGGAGGTAGATCTGGATTGGGGCTGGGTTGCAGCTAGTTAGTTTCCAGTCACCTCTGGTTTCAACCATCTCAAGGGTGAGGTCTGCCCTGTGTGTATTATAGGCCCCTCCCTCTGGCCTGACTTTGGGATCTCAGCACCACCATTTTACTGTCTAGGAAAGCCAGGCTTCTCTCCTTGTTTTTCTTCTTTAAAATTATCTTGGCTATTCTTGGCCTTTTGAGTTTCCATTTAAATCTTAGAAGTGACTTGGTAAGTTCCTCAGCTGAGTAACAGAATGGCTCCCATACTTGGCTGTATGTACCTTTAGCTGCGTTGTTTGTCTTCCAGCTTTGCAGAAGAGCTCGTAGATGAAGCTCTGGGGGCCGTGGCTGCTGAACTTCAGGATGTGTGTGAAGATTATGCAGAAGCCGTGTTCACCTCAGAATTCTTGGAGGCGGCTACATAAAGGCTCTCCAAGGCAGGGCCCCCAGTGTCACTGGTGAGGGGACAGCACCACCCTTTCTACTAGCCACAGGAAATCTTTGTCCTCAGCTGTCCATCCAGGCCCAGAAGGTGCTTCCCACTGAAAGGAAGGAAGTCAGTGAGGCCATCCTCAATTTGCATCTTCTCATTGTCAGAGCAATGGTTCTGGTAGTTTACGATGGAATGTGTTATATTTATCAGTGCCCAGGAAACGTGAATCAATTATGACAGTATAATATTTTCTGAATGTATAATTTTCCCATTGAAATACCATGTTCATTACACTGGCTCAGTATGGTGATCAGAGCGTTTTGAAAGATAACAGATAAGTCTATTTCACACAGGGATTCAAGTTGCCGTTGATCTGTGGGTGGCCTTGATGCCAGCACAAGTGCAATTACTCTCTGGTCCCATCACCTGGCTCGTGTTTGCTTCTTTGACAGTTTCCTACCAGGACACCTGTCCTGCCGGGTTACAGACTTGTGTCGAGCACGGGACTTAGTTATGCTGCCAAAACTGCTCCATCATTAAAACAGGAACCCAGCAGTTATCTGTGTACAACAATAAGCACACATTTCTCTAATTCTCAGTTGCTAGGTGCTTCTTCACATTTTGAGTTCCTCAAGTCTTTTGTCGCTGTGGGTTGACATATTCTGATATACAGAACTCTGAATTCAGAGGAAGTTTGAGGACATCAGGAGAGGCCGGCCTTCTCTGGGGCCTGGTCAGAGGTACAGAGCTCACCCCCCTCTCTGCTGAGGTCACAGGTTGCTATGTTTCCACACCAAAAAGGAGCCTGTGTGGGAGGAGAAAACAGATCTGGATAGTGTGAAGACCACAAGGTCTCCCCCAAGAAAGGAAGAAACTTTAAGAACCACAATAGCTTGGTCCTCGAACGTCTTATAAGTCATATTTTACCAAGAGAAAAGCCTCTGTGTTTTCAGAAACTCTGGATTCAGAAAAAGAAAAGGAATGTGTATAAACTGCCTCGAAAAAGTTTCCCTCACTTTTTTGCCTGGGGCTTGGTGAAAGAAATGTGGAGAACGAGTGACGTGAGATATACCCCACAGAATACTGTGAATCCTTTTATAGTACATATAGTGTTGTCATCTGGGATTTTTCTCTGAAGTACAAGTATTTCAGGTGATAATTTAAGCTGCTTGATCACACTTATTTGTGCAAAATTGATTTTTGTTTAATGTTAATGTTTTCCTGCTTAATTTTATATAAACTGAGAATTTAAAAGGCTTCAAGGGAAATTAAAGGTCCTCTGTTTGAGGAGTTATATACATACACTTGATAGGAGTGTCTGTTATTGATAATTTGTGTGGCAGTTTTTACTGTGCTCATTTTTTAAATAAACTCAATATTTTAAAGTATGTACATGTCGGTTTGAAAAAATTTACATCTCCTTTTTTTTTTCCAGACAAAGTGAAATGTGATTTACAGAAACCACTGAGAATACTTTTATGATTAATATGAGCGTAGTGGATTATTTGCCACCTCTCACTACCCCCAGAAAGAAAGAAATGATAATAAAAACTAACATTTTATTGAGCACATACTATGTACCAGGCATAACTCTAAATGCCTTCCCTGTATTAACTTATTTAATCCTCATATCTGTGTGTGGTAGATACCATTATTATTCCCATTTTGTCGATGAATCAAATGAGGCACAGAATGGGGAGATAATTTGATCACATAAGCCTATATGCAGCAGCACAGTGGTCATGTATTCACTTACTCCCATAAAGATAGGTGTCAAAGTTTTGAGAGTTCACTCAAGTGCATTCTCCTGCCTCTTCCTGTGTCCGCGCAACATGCCTTAGACACTGTTGTCTGGACCAGTCCTTTCCTAAGCACCTCCTGTCCACTGAAGAGTCAAGTCCAGACTCCTTTGCTTGCAGATCTTTCCAGTATCTCTCCTGCTCCTCCCACCGGCTGGGTCTCCCTGTCTCTGACTCCCATGGGTGAGGCTTACACCTACCTCCCTGTCTGCTGTCTACTTCATAGCCCTGGCCCACAGTGAACCTCCTCGGCCAAAGCATTCTCCAAAGATGTAAAAATAAATTGCAAGAAATGAAAACTTTCATTTGAAAATGGAAGTTGAATGCTTAAAATATAAATTTTCCTGTTTATAGCCTTGCAATTATCCCAGACCTCTAGAATTTTTGTTCTTCATGAGCAAAGGCTGATCCTGTATAGGTTATTCTCTAATCCCCTCCAGTTTTCTCCTGACCTATTCATGTGTTATTTTCAGAAACAGAGAAGTGCATGAGTGTAGTAGTTCTGTGTTACATAGGCTGTCCCAGTGGACGGACATGCTGAAATTCCTGATCTGTCCAGCTTCACAGCTCTGGCCCTAGGGGGTCTTACCTGTTTACATGCTTGCCTCTAGTCTGTACAGCTCCTTGAGGGCAGGGCCTCTGTCCAGCATGTAGTTAGTGCTCAGTGAATTCTTTTGAGTTAATGAAAGAAGGAAGGCACACTTTTTCCTGGGGTCGGTTTTGGTTTGGGATGGGGGATCTATCACATCTCTGCAGAGTCCGCAGAAATCTCTGTTAATCTTTTGTGACCTGATGTAGGATGTGACTTCTGAGGAGCTGCAGATCCCATCTCCGAGGTGCCGACACATCAGGGATTCCAACTCAGAACTTCCAGAACTGCTGCAGAGTGGGCTTGGCGGGGGCCCAGGGCTCGGGCGGAGGGCAGAGGAGTGAATGGGGGACCGCAGGAATGACTGCCTTGATGCTGGGGTCCCTTCCCCCTCTGCCTGCTGGTGCTGGGGGCTGGAGGGGAGGCGGTGAGTAGCATCCTTTCTGCCTCTCCTCCCTCCCTCCCTTTGCTCGCAGTTCCTGCTTCCCTGAAATTGAGGGGAGTGTGTGTGCAGGGGGTGGGCAGCCAGAGGCAGTGCCTGGAGGAGGCATGAACTGTGCACTGGTGGGTCAGGAAGGCAAGAGTGAGCTCTGAGCGAAGCCCCCAGGGCCCAGAGGAGAGGAAGGGGCTCTAAGCCCGTCGGAAAGCTTCCGGTTTTCTCTGTGGTGCCATGTAGGTTTCCTTAACACTTGAACGTTTCTGAGGAACTCTGTTTTAGCAACTTGAGGGAGTGATGAGAATTCCCCGCAAACCCTGCAAATCAGGGGTGTCTGCTCACCACGCACGGGTCACCACAGGAGCGCCCTTTGGGAGGGCCAGCGGGCTGGAGAGCTCTCGGTTCTTGGGGCTCATGAGAAGCAGCGGTGTGACCACTATCTTCCTAAATAGTGGCCTCTCCCTTTCGACTCTGCTGGTTCAAGAGCAGAGACCTCTCATCTGTTTATTAGTTGGTTGAACCTAATAATGCCGGCTGGCCTGGAAGGGCTTCCACCAGACGTCCTGAGGGCTTCCTTCGGTCAGGGCCCCAGGGAATCCCATGTCGGGCCCCGGGCTGGCTGTCAGGCCCAAGTGATCTCAGTCAACTCGTCCATCAGTGCGGGTCCCACCCCGACCAGGCTCGCAGCTCTGATAATGACTCTGGGCTGGCTGTGTGGCCAGGCCTCCTCTTTGCTTTGCGGCTCCGGATCCAGGTCCCTCTTGCCAGCCTGCCCAGGGCCCTGTTCCTGTGACACCGGGCCTGCTCTGCTCTCACCAGTCTTCCCAGAGCCTCAAGTGTGGCCTCTGACCCTCAGCCTGGAGCAGGGAGCCCCGAAGTTGCCCCCACCCTCTCTGATGGACCCCCTTTATCCGCTGCTCTTCCTAGAGTCCCCTTAGCTGTTTCTGTGCTCCATCTGCCTGGTAACCCTGATCGATTTTTCTTGAACCAAACCTGCTGCCTCTCACCTTTTTTTCTGGCTGACTTTCCATCCACCCAGCGGGAATTTTCCTGTGGCTGAGTCCATCCTTCCCGCCACTGAATCAGACCCCCCACCCGCATGCCCCAGCGGGTGTCCGGCGGTTGGGCTACTCCATGTCCCACCGCCATGAAATGAGTAAGACACCTGCGCCTCCTACCCTTCTCTGAGCGCCAGCTCTCCCGGGGGCTGACTGAGGGGCTGCTCCCCTCCCATTCTGCTCTGGATCCAAGCGAAGCCACCCTCTCCCAGAGCCCCTCTGTCACAGCCTTTGCCTCCCCAGGCTCTGTCTCCCTTTGCTTCCATTGCAACCCTCCCCCGGGCCCCTCGGCACCCCCTCTGGGTGTGTCTTCACACCTTGTGGCGTTCCTCGCCCTCCCCTCCCCAGCCTCCCTCACTGCCCCCTCCCTGGACCAGAAGCATTTCCCTTCTGCTCTGGTTGTCTCCCTGGAATCTTCCGTCCACACACTGTTCCTCTGTCTTCCCTTGGGTGCGGGTGAGGTCAGCCTAAGGCCTCCCACTTGTGGTCGCCGTGCCTGTGTCTAGAAGCTTGCTCTGTCTATCCACGCCCGGCATCCCAGTTGGGAATGGGAGAATTCCAGCAGCGTCCGGCTCTGACACACTGTGATCAGATCCTGGACACTTGGGCTCTGCCATCTACCCCACAGCTCCAGGGTTCCCTAAGCCTGGGCTGAATTACCTAGGAGGCCCCCAGCAGACGATTCCTCGAGATGGCATGGGAGGCTGGGAGTCCAGAGAGCTGGGGAGATGAGGCTGGCCACCAGCCCCTGTGCAGCCACTTGCCTTTATGGCCCCTACAGACCGAGCTCCAGCGCCAGGCTCAGGAGGAAACGTGGTTCTCCTTAGCCATGATTGTCCAACACATCGTTCTTGGAGAGTTACTGAGAGGCTGAGAGAGGTTAAGTGAATATTTGGGGTTTAACCCCATCCCACATCTACTCAGCACTTCACAATTCACAAAATGCCTTTCAATACATTCCCTTCTCTCTTTCAGGCACTGTAGTCATCCTGCTTTGTGTACCAGCAGTAACATGGACTGCTTAAGAATGCGAGCAATGAGTTAAAATCTCCTGGGACCTCCATGCCTCAGTTTCCTAATCTGTGAAATGGGGATAACAGTAGTATCCACCCAGGGTTACTGTGTGGATTAAGGGAAATAATCCTTGCAAACATTGAGAAGAACACCTGGCGGATAGTAAGTGCTCAGCAAGTGTCCACTCTTAGGTTTGTCACTGAGGACTTAGGAGGGGGACGCTTGTGGCTCTTCTCACAGCCTTCCTTCTCAAGTGCTCTCCTTGCCTCTTTGCTCTTGTGTTCTTCCTGCCTACAGCCCTGTGCCTCTTCTTGCCTTGCCCTCGAAGCCAAACACTCGGCAACACTTAGCCATTCCTTTGGCTGCCCTTGGCCATGCATCTGGTTCCCCCTCCAGCTTATCTCCCTGGGCCACCTCAGAGAGATGTCCCTTTTGGCCACGGGACTAACTGCATGGTGGACAGTGGTCCTGTACGCTTGCTCTAGGGCTCCCAGTGCCACCAGAACCTTCTGAACGGGACCACATCCTTAAGGGGCAGGCGGATGAAGTATTACTAGCCTTGGTTTGTTGTTGTTGTTGTTTTGTTTTTTGGCTGCACTGGGTCTTCTTTGCTGTGCGCGGGCTTTCTCTAGTTGCAGTGAGCAGGGGCTACTCTTCCATGCGGTGCACGGGCTTCTCATCGTGGTGGCTTCTCTTATTGCGGAGCACAGGCTCTAGGCATGCGGGCTCAGTAGTTGCGGCTCGCAGGTTCTAGAGCGCAGGCTCAGTAGTTGTGGCGCACGGGCTTAGCTGCTCCACGGCATGTGGGATCTTCCCGGACCAGGGTGCGAACCCATGTCCCCTGCATTGGCAGGTGGATTCTTAACCACTGCGCCAGCAGGGAAGTCTACTCGTCTTGTTTTGCAGATGAAAAAGTTGAGGTCTACAGAAATGAAGAGGTCATAGGGACACACAGTGACAGAACCAAAACTCAATCTGCATCTTTTGACTTCAGACCTAGTAACCTTTCCATTCTGTGACACCATTTGGTCTTTCTCTCAAGCAGATGACTCTTAGATGGTCTAGAAAGTCTTAGTAGATGTAATTGTAAGTGGAATCTGCATTTAAAAACACTTGCTATGGTCCTGCACCCTGCCAGGCACTAGGCTTAGTTTGGGGCCTACAGAGATGGCTCAGATGCATTTCCCACCTTCCTGACACAGCATCCCCACTGCCCAGAGCTGAGCTGCTGCCTTAGTTTCCATCATCTGCCTCCCTCGTCCCCGGCGCTCCTGCCGGGGCTGAACCCTGCCCAGAACTCAGCCCACAGAGTAATGATAATTACCCACTGCTTGAGTGCTGACCAGGTAGGTGCTTTATTTACACGATCTCATTTGATTCTCACACTAAACTGAAATAGAGATTATTAACCTGTTTTACAGATAAAACTGAAGCCAAGTGAGAAGGAGATTTTCCCAATGAGACAGTGGTTCTGGGTCTGCTTACAAATTTGGGCTCTGCCCAGTGTACCGCAGTGGACCCCCCTGGGCCCTGGCATCCTGCCTGCCTCTCAGGCTCCTCCCCCAGACGGAGGCTGGACGTCCGCTCAGAAGGCAGCCGAAGCCACAGCTGCGGCCTCGCCTCCTGTGCCCGGGGCATGTGCCGAATTGGACGTGCTGGTACAACCCTCGCCTGGGCGGTACCTGGGCTGTTGCTCTACCTGCCAAGCACTGTTCACAAAAGGTCTCTGCCCCGTGCAGGCCAGCCTCAGTGGCAAAGCCAGTGTCCCCGCCCTCCGGTCTAATTTCCTCCTTTGCCTCCTCAAGGCATCATTCTCAGGCAGCCCCTCCCCACATAGCGTCACGCGGGGCCCCAGCGGCCCCAGCTGGACATTTCTCCCCTTGGCAACCTCAGCAGAGAGAAGCCCTTCTCTCCCAGGAGTGCCACGAAGGCTGCAGGGTCACTGCTCATTGGTCGAATAGGCCCAACCCACGTAACAGACCCATCCCTGACCTAATGCCTGTGCTCTGATTGGTCAGATCTTAGTCACGTGCACCTGGAAAAGAGGATGGATCAGCGGCATCCCAACGACATGAACTGGACATGGAGAAGCAGCAGGAGGAAAACAGAGGCCGCGTTACCTGAAGCTGGAGAGAGAGTCTGCGGGTGCGCACTACAAAAAGTAGCATGTCTTCTTAAGACTAGGTCACAAGATGCATTTTAATTTTCATTAACAGTCATTCAAAGTTTACTACATCTATGGAAATCCAGAGATAAGTAAGGCACAGACCCTCGTTAAGCAGAATGAAAATTAAGGTGAAACAGAGGGAAGCAACAGAGCATGGTTGTGCGTTCAAAGGAGTGACTCATTTTTATTGAGCGAAGGTTGCAATCCTGGTGGTCTTCATGGAGGACGTGGCATTTGAATGAGACCTTGAAAGAAAATTGAAACTCTAGTAATTATAGAAGTAGGGGAAGGACACCCCAGGCAGAGGGAACAGCAGGGCAAGGATTGAGCTCTTGAAAGGGGAGGGCATATGGGACTATAATGCGATTAGGCTAAGGTGCTAGAGGGGTTTAGCCAGAGCTGAGACGCCTGCACTGGGAGCCTGTGTGCCCGAGATTGAGTGCATCTGAGGCAGTGAGGAGTGGCCTTGGCAGCTCATGACTCCTGCCGACAAAGAATTTTTGTCCGGCTTCGAGAAGATGCCCTTGAACAGAAACAAGCAGTTTCCCTGGGAGAGCGTCCACCCTCACTGCCCTTGAAAGCAGGATTTGCCCCAGATTGCCCCTTGCTCAAGCTTCCTAATCTTTAATCTGTTTCCAGATGGGGGGAGTCTACTGGGAGCCCCAGGCCCCTGCCAAGTGCTCCATCTGTATTTAATCAATCCCTCCTCTGAAATCCAATCCGTCATAAATTCCAGCCTCACAATAAATGTGCCGAGAGGTCTGTAGGGACGGACTTTTATAATGAATGAGAAACAGAATCGCTGCCCAAACTGTTGAACTGAGAACAATGGGGATCCGAAGGAGGTGCTGCAAGAGGGGCAAATATTGAAGGCTGAGCAGCAGAGGGGGAGCCCGCGGAGCCCCACCCACCCGGGCCCGCTGCGCCCTCGGCTTGTCCTCAGCCTGGTCTCCTCGCCTTTATTAGCTCTTGGTAATGGATTTTATATCTGCTCAGTGTGACGGAGGAGTCTTGGCAAGCCTTAAAGACCTGCAGAGTTTCCTCCCGGCCCTCCAATGAGAAGCCGGCAGCCTCCGTCAGCCACGTAGGTGGCTCTCCAGCCAACATTTATTTACTTTAGTGTCAAAAAGAAATCCCAGGCATGTTTGGAACAGATGCAGGGCCCGCTGAGCCATGGGGTCTTTGCGAGGACAATCTAGGCCGGGCCTCGGGGTGTCGGTCTTCCTGTCAGTGTTGATCCCGTCGTCCTTGCCTGGGGAGGGCACGCTGGGGCCTGAGACCCAGGCGTCGGGCACTGCTGCAGCCCTGTGACCTGTGGCAGGCGCGGCAGAAGGCCACTTTGCCGTGGGAGGACACAGGGATGCGGGCTTAGCTCTGCCAACACTTTTAATTAACTCACATAATCGTTCACAGGTTAGACATGAACATGCCCCAGACTCCCCACACTAACTCAGGGGGCTTGTTTCCCATCCGCACAAAGCGATGGACGAAATAGGAGTTCTTGCTATTTCAGTAAAAATCCCTTTAAAAATCTGGAAAAAGCTATGGGCCCTCTCCTCAGAAAACACACACACACAAACACATGTACACACACATACATATACATGCACACACACATTATATGCACACATACACGTATGTGCATGTACATACACACACCTGCAGTGTCATGTCAGGGGGCTGGCAATCCCCAGATCCAGGCTGACCTGGATGCCTGGTTAAGGAACCCTGAACTGAATGATTCTGGGGTCCAGCCTCTTCCCCTGTAATTCTCTCCGAAGCCGTCTAGGTACAAGCCGTGCCCCCATCACAAAGCATTTTCTAACCTCTTACTCTGAGGTAGACAGAGGAGGGTTTATTACCCCCTTTTCTGCAGAGCGGGGACAGGTCTGATAGGCAATCAATAGTGAAAGTGGGGCCCATCAGCTCCACCACTGTTTCCTCTAACTTTTTTAGGCCATGCTCCCTTTTGATGCACAGAAAAAAATCTCATTTCCCCACCCCAGGAATTTCTAATAACTCATGGTGGGGAAGGGAGCAGAAATCTACTGAATCTCAGGCCAAGTTGTTAAATTTTACTCTCTATAGCTTGAAATAGAATTTGAACTCTGAAAATCATCGTGCTTAATTCCCAAGTATGAAATATTGTAACGTTGGAACATTTAAAGCCATACAGCCTGCGGCAGCCTGGACTAAAAAGCACTGTGGAAGGACTGACAGACTCCATGTAGTTGTGCGGTTAATCCAGTCCCTTCCCAGAACTTTCCTGCCGGGGACACACCAGGACCCTCGTGCACGGAGGATGCCAGTGCCAGATGACTCTACACAGCAGACAACAGCACTCTGCTGAAGACTTTTGGAACCCTTAACTTTGGCAAGTCTTCAGGATTGAGTTTTTGGGGGATTGCAGGGGCTATGTCATCCATGAGATGACGCAGCCCCCAATATCCAAGTGATTTGGAACTCACGATGCAGCCTTTCATGTGCGACACACGCAGTGCCCTTGGAATAGAGTCCTGGGAATGCAGGAGCCCACCTGCCATGGCAGGATTCTCAGAGCTCCCTCTCCCACTGCTGGAACCTGGGACGTGCTACCACGTCCCAGCCTCGGCCAATCAGGCCTGGCTTGAATGAGTGGTGCAAAGATGAGGTTCCTCTGGAACCCACTCAGCGGTGGGGCTGTCCAAGGTGCAGGGAGTGACCCTCAGGCCAAATTGTTCTGCGACGAGATGGCTGTTGGGCTTTACAGTTCTCTGCCCTCTGAGCAGCCTCTGTTCCTCTCTGCTCTCCAAGCCTGTCCTTGCAGCCTCAGCCCCGGCAGCCTGCCAATAAATTCCCTTTTGCTTAAGAGAGCCCGAGTCTGTGCCTGCTACAGTAGGAAGCATCCGTGTTGCATGCACACCGTCTGGACCTCGTGTTACTTCCGCAAGCAGATGCTACCTGGGCACCAGCAACACCCCCGCTGCTCCTGGCAGGATGGGGTGGAGGGGGTCAAAGAGAGTAGAAAAGACTCCTTTCCACAAGCCACCTCCACGCAGGAGTGTGAGGAGAGAGCCCTGAGAGATGAACCTGGAGACCCTCTGCCACCAATGCGCTGTTTTTGACTCCCCGCTTCCCACCCCCAGCACCTGGGGCCCAGCTTCCCCATCTGTACAGTGAGGTGCTGGGTCCGCTGAGTTGGAGTTGGATGCGGTGAGTGGGGTCTGGAGGTCCTTCCAACTCCAGCCCTGAATCCAGATACCCTTCAAACTGTCCAACATCCGCAGAGGCATAGACGAACAACCTCCCAGCCCCTGCCCACCTAGGACTCACTCCCCTAGGACTCTGAGTCTGAAAACAAGCAGTGTCTTGACCCCTACCTGGCATCGGTCCTGTGCGTCACATTCTGGAGCACCAAACACCCTTCATCCCTCTCTCTCCCTTACACATTTCATGACCAAAAGTCAAGTCTTCCCGTGAATACTTTCCTTGTAGTCTTTGCCTTCCTGCCTGTAGAAATGGATTTGCATAAAATAACCAGAGGGGATTTCTACAGCTGCCTCTTTATTCACCTGCAGCCCTTCTAGGCCAGGATGTTTCCTTGATGGACTGCGATCCTTCAGCCGGTAATTTAATTGACACCTGCCCAGTGCAATGTCTCCCCCAGTGGTTTACTGGGAGCTCCTGGGCTCCGAAAGGGATGTTTCTGTCTTCGAGAAAGGCCTGGAGTCCCCGGAGCATCCTTTCACTCAGCAAGTAATCTAGTATATCTTTAATAAGTGGAGTCAATTCACTTTCAAAACCCTTGTAAAATTCAGCCTTTTAGTCACTCTGACCTGAAGCATTCAAATTCCAATAAGAATAGATAGCCCCAGCAGCACCCACCCACGAGATCCGGCCAGGGGATGAGATCCGGCCAGGGGATACAGGCCGATAGCCCCAGGAGGCCTCTGCCCGGGCCAAGGCTGCATCATCTGTGCCCCGGAGACTCCTGCTGACTCAGCTTCTCCACCTGCCAGAGCATCTTGAATGTGGGCTTTGGAAAACCACGGGGTCAGAGCCCAGCGAAAAGGTTCTGGGAAACCTGTGTATCTAGTATAGACGGGGCAGGGCAGTGAGCTGTCTGAGGCTGTACCTGGAGTCAGTGGCAGAGCCTCAGCCTCTCAGTTTCCTGTGTCTTGCTTTTGTCTTATTTATTTCTTGTCTTCTTCTCTCTAGAGGTTAAGGTGAGAATCACAGACATCCTAGGGCTTGGGTTGGAATACTTGGTCCAACCACTTACTAACTGTGTGAACTAAAGAAAGATACCTAGCCTCTCTGAGCCTCAGTTTCTTTTTTTTTTTTTTTTTTTTTGCAGTACGTGGGCCTCTCACTGTTGTGGCCTCTCCCGTTGCGGAGCACAGGCTCTGGACGCCCAGGCTCAGCGGCCGTGGCTCACGGGCCCAGCCGCTCCATGGCATGTGGGATCCTCCCGGACCGGAGCACGGACCCGTGTCCCCTGCATCGGCAGGCGGACTCTCAACCACTGCGCCACCAGGGAAGCCCGAGCCTCAGTTTCTTATCTGTGAAATGGGGACGGTTAGAATAATGCCTCCCTCATTATGTTGCTATAAGGATTAAATGAGGTAACACATGAAAAGTACTTAAAACATTTCCAGGTACATAGTAGTCACTCAGCAAATCTATTCCTGTTATTGTTGTTATTGTGTTGTTGTTACAGCTGGAGAGAAATAGAGCAGCTGTGAAGAAGAGCTTCCCAGCTAGCCTAACAGAGAGAGCTGAAGGTTGTAGCAAAGTCTGGAGGCAGAAGGATGCACAGAATGACCCTTTCTTAGGGGCTCCCTCCCCCCAGTGACTCTGTCTTGGTTTCTCTTCAGCAGCTGCCTGAGCCCCAGCCGTGTGGGGTCCTCTCTGGGGAGATAAGACTAATACACTTTGAGATCTGTATCAGCAAGTTCAGAGGATGCCTCTGTGGAGAGGGCAGGGTGGGGCAGGTCTGCAGCGGGAGCTTATACCACACTCGGGCCATGGGGGCTGCCAGGGTTTGTTCCTGTTGAGTAGGAGGCCTTTCTCTGCTGACTTCAGCTCAGACTGCCCACCTTCTTCTCCATCCCCTCCCGGGGAGGCACGTGGTGGGTACCGCTGTGCTCGGACCTGGAGGAGAGAGATGAAATTTGTATCGCAGGCCGAGCTTCCTGCTCAACGAGGCTGCAGCCGCCCTGCTCTCTCCATGGGAGACAGGGAGTGTGTGGAGTGTTCTGAGCGGATGGAGACTGGGCTGGAAGTCAGAACAATCTGGTTCTAAACTAGGACAAGGCCCTTCCCTGCTCTGGGCCTCGGTCTTAATATCCATCAAATGAGGGTATTGGCAGAACACTCTCTCTCTCTCTCTCTCTCTCTCTCTCTCTCTCTCTCTCTCGAGCAGCTTACTGATGCGGTGATTAGGGAAATCTGCGTGTTCCCAACGGCCCTACAGTTCCAGTGCTGTGTATGTGCCCCAGAGAATCTCTGACATGGAAACCCAAGAAATGCAGGGGATGTTTGTTGCAGCAGCATCTGTAGCAGCGAAGAGCTGTGAAAACTAAATGCCCATCAAGAGGGGACGAGGAAATACAAGATGAGGTCTTATCACACTAGGAAACATTATCATCGAAAGGAACCCGCCAAATCCACAAATATCAGTATGAATAGATCTGAAAACAATATTAAAGGGGAGGAAGGAAGAAGCAAAACGGGCTAGCCATGGTGCCATTATGTAATGTTTTAAATGCATCCATGCAGGTATATAATGTTTAGGCTACACAGACAGGAGAAAGAGCTTCTGAAGTTAGATGGGAAAAGCACACAGCATTTGGAAGAGAGGAATGGACTGGGGGTGAGGACAAAAAGAGACCAAAAAAAAAAATAAAAAAGACTCTGCTGAGACTGCTAGGAGATGCCATGAGCTGGTAATAATACCAAAATCCTATTATATCCTATTAGGTGCATCTCATGTTCAAACAAAATGGATAAACATGGTTTGGGTCTAGATGATTCCCTCAGGGCCCTCCAGCACTGCCATCCTGGTACTCAGCCAGCATGGCCAGAGCTGGGACCTTGTAGGGGTCCAGAGCAAGGACCATGCCGAGTTGTGAAGCCTGCGCAAAGCCGTACCTGAAGAAAGGTGTACAAGAGCCCTAATAGGTGTAGATATTCTACTAGGTGCAGATAAAGTCTGTTACATAATCTATTTACATAATCTGGTTGTGATTTCCTGCCTCGTCAATACAGTTACTTTAGTAATCAGGACCCACGGGCTGATCTATTGTTTCCTTAGTGCCTTATCATCTATACCTGCGTTTGCTTCTCTGCGTTCTGGAATCTGTCATAAACAATGTCGTGTGGGGGGCCAGGGCAGGGGAGCAACGAGTCTGAGGTTGGAGCTTTGGTGTGTGCTTGTTTTGGGCCGCTAGCACTGATGCATGTTTGCAGGAGTGTAGACTCCAAGGGCCACTCTTGCAGTGCGTTTTAGATTTTCAGCCAGTTCCTCATTTGTATTTGGTCTAAATATAACTTGAAGACAACTGGTCTTGCTTGAGGCCAATCTCAACAGTCTTGACATCAAACAAACACAAAACACAGCTCCAACTGCAAGCACTGGAGGAGGAGATAAATCGCTAACCCATTGGGCAGCCTCTTAAATCAGCTCGTTCCTTAGAGCAGCGGCCACATCTCTCTGCCTCCACCCAACCCCCTCTTTTCTTAAAAAATCTCCCTTCAGCCTCTCCAGACCCTCTCTCCAAAATCCCATCTACCAGCGCACCCCACTCAGAAGAACAGCAAAGCCAGCTAAACAGCAATTGATGAAATAAAATCTAAACTTGAGCCTCGGGTCATCTCAGCACTCAAGTAAAATCGGGGGAGGTCTTGTTCAACAGTTTCTGCAAGATGTCTCCAAGCATCTTTCGAAAATACTGAGGATGCAGGAATGTGAACGTCATCTAGATTTTGCGGCCCACCCTTGTGGGCATAGAGTGGGGAACCATGGTCTATGTAAAGGTAGAGCATTCAGCTTGGTCTACTAGGTCGGCAGGGGGCGGGGGGTCTTTCCTGGCCAGGGGTTCTTACACAGGGGTCTAGGGCTCACCTAAGGGGTCATTTGTGTTGATCTTAAGGGAATCTTCCTGCCTCTGTGTGAGATCACAAATGAGAACCTTGGTGACCCAGTGCCTCCTTCACAGGATCTGCTGTGAAAGTGAGGCTGGGGTTATTAGTGTAACTGCTGGGAACGGGCCCTTGCCAGCAGGGAAGGGGACAGGCAGGGTCCTAACCCTTCTTGAGGTTGAAGGTGGAAGCACGGACTAGATAAGCCACAGCTCCCAGCAAGGAGAAGAAGAAGAGCTCTAGATGCGAAGGCACATTCTACCCAGTGTCCCGGATGGTGGGCAGAAGTGGGGGGCAGCCTGGTGCGAGAAGGCGCTGGTGAGAACAAACCAGCCACTCCCGGTTGTTCTGGAAGGCTCCAAAGAAAAGCATCTATTCCTAGGGCTGCTTTTGTGATTGGGGGCCATCCTCATGGCAGTGGACAACCCCTAAGTTTCTTTAAAGTGTGGGAACCAGCGAGGAGGAGCCCAGAAGGCTAGAGCCAGGCAGGAGACACTGCAGGGAAGGGAGGCGTTTCCAGCAGCTCGGGTGAGAGAGACCCACGTGACACCGGCAGAGGCCGAGGGACTCACTGGCACCTTTGCTGCCGGGCTCAAGCTGGCCCTAGTCCTGCCGCAGGCCTCCTTCTGCTGGCATCCATCAGCAATGGGCAGGGGTAAGTCACTTAACCAGACCACTGTCCTGCACCTGACTCCGGTGCAAGTCACCATCAGAGATCTGGACAGCGGCCATGCCAGGCCCAGCAGGCACTGCAATACCGAACTCCACCGGTTGCAACGTGTCCAAAAAGGAAATGAGTGTAACCTGGCGTGGCTGCCTTTCTACGGGGCCACGTTGGCTCTTGATGACGGCCACTTACCTCTCCAAGTGCCTGGACACCACCTGCCCGGGATGGATACCCAGGCCTTGGGTCTGTCATATGGAGGGGTCACCCCAGCCATGTTCCTCTCCACACCCGCCTGCACCTCTTCGCTCCGTCCACATCTGTGTTCACATTCTCCTGGGGAACAGGTAGCACAGGCCTCTGCACTTTTTCCCCAGTTCTCTAGGCTGGAGTGCTTGGCTGGGCCCGGAGGGCAACTGGCTACTCCAGAAGCGGAAGCTGAACAGGCTGTGGGCAGAGGAAAGGGTCTGGGCAGCGGGTCCCAGAGGAAAGATCCTGTCTGGAACCCTGACCCCGTCTCTCAGTCACAGAGCTGGGAGGCCCAGGAGGCACCGGCGGACTCTGGCTTCTCTCTCCTGCAGGCAGCTGAGGTCAGCGTCTCTAAATTGCTAGTTATTCCTTTCTTCAATTAAGGACAATTCTGACACAGGAAAACTCCCACCAGTTAATCGAATGGCCTTGAGTCCTGATGTGTTTACTCTATCCGAAGGTAGGGCCAGAAAGAACTTCCTTGGGAGCAGGTCACAGCCCACGCATTCAGGAGCTGCCCTGGGGGGCCAGGGCCCCACATTCCCTGTTGGACTCCAGATCCACGCAGCAGCACTGATCTTCAGACAGGGACTGGGGCTGCGGTGGAGGTCCAAAGTGGAGAAGCCACGGATGGATCCCGGAAGTGGGTTGTCACGTGGCAAGCCTCCTCCATCTCTGGCCCATTGTCTTCCCATCTGAGAAACGGGGGCGTGGAGGAGGGTCTGGCTAGATGATTTCTATAACTCCCATCAACTCGGCGTCTCCCCTAACCTGCCCCACCCACCCCCTCCCAAGGGTTTGTGGTGACTGGACGGAGAGGTGGGAAGGGTCTCAGTGCCCACCTCAGGGAGCATCTTCCCTGAGCAGGATGTGTTTGCCTATGAAATACACACACACACACACACACACACACGCGCGCGTGCACGCAGTGCTGCCTGGAAGTAGGGCCCCTGCCAGACTGTGGTCACTGCTGCCGCTGTGAGCCAAGGGCCCCAGGAGGTGCTCAGGCCCGGGTGTGTCCCCTCTGAGGCTGCTTTATTGTTCCTCTGTGACAACTCACACCCACAGACCAGGTGGCCGAACCTGGACATTATCCAGGCAGTCAGGCCTGTGACTGTGCCCTGCCTGCAGGGGAGGGTGAGAACCAGGCCCGAGGGATAGAACATAGGCTCTAAATTTATCCTACATAACCACAAGCACGGAACTTTCTCAGCCTCCCTTTCCTTATGTGTAAACTGGGGATAATACAAGACATCCGAGGGTATTATGTACCAACTGCCTGAGGTTAAAAGACATAATATATGTGAAGCCCCGAGCATACTGCCTGTCCACTCATTGCTATCCCTGCCTCCACCATGCCCTAGTAATGAGGAAAGGCTGCAGGGATTCACTCACACACTCCCAGCTGGTGACGGATGGCACACACCGGCCAAGAGCTCTGGCTTCAACCTCAGAGCTTCTGAAATTTTGTCTATTGGTCAGCCCTGCTGTCTGGTTCTGGGATCCAGAACTCTGGGGACTGAGGGGTTCCCTGGGATGTGGGACTTTCAGTGCTAAAACCAGGAGTCTCTGGCAAACCAGGATGGTTGGTCCCTCTTGGTGAAGCCACACTAGGGAGTTTAGACAGAGGGCCCTTGGTTTTGTTGAGTGAGGTCCCAGAAGGACCCACAGGTGGGTCAACTGAGGTGCAGATTTCAGCTCAAATGAGGGGAAACCTTCTCACGGTCAGCAGTGCCCAAAGATGGAAGAACTCTTGCTTGAGGTACTGAGTTCCCTGTCCTTGGATATAATACACCAGGAGCTGAAGGGCCACTTGATGGGGATCCGGTGGATGGAGACAAAGCCCCGGGGGGTGGGGTGCTGGGCTAAATGCCCACTGAGGACCCTTTCAGCACCATATGTGCCCCGTTTCCATAGAGGGGCTAATGGGACCCTGGAGTCGGGACACTGGCTACCCTAAGGGTGGAATTATCCTTTTTCCTGGAAGGCGGGTGTGGGACGGGGTGTGTGAGGTGCCTGGCTACAGACGGTAACTGGGCTTTAGCTTCCCAGTTCCTCAGAAGGAAGCAGAGGGCATCTTCTCAAGGGATGGTTTGGTGGGAATTGAAAGGTCATCTGAGAGCAGATACCCGCTAGCCCTTTCCAGCAGCTGAGCCAGGCAGCCGGCTTTGGGGATGTTGGGAGCTGCCAAAGGCTGGGCAGACATCTGCTGGGCCCACCGACCTGGCCCAGCCTTGAGCTAGGGAGAGGTCTGCTCTCTCCTGGGGCCTCCCATCTGGCTACCACCCAGGCGCCACCGAAACGGCTGGCCTTCTCCCGCCCCCTGCTGGGGCTGGGCTGTGGATCCCCGGCCACCACCAGGCAGAAGCCACAACCCCAGTCTCCCCAGCCTCCGCTGGGCCTGTTCACCAGGAAGTCTGAGTCCCAGGTGTGGGAAGCAAAGGGGGCTACAGCTCACAGCTAGGCTCCTGGCCTCCCCAGACTGCTCCAGCCTGGAATCCCAGGTGGGCTTTTCGTGTATTTTACAAGTTCCTTTAGAACTAAGGGCACAGAAATCCCTTCCCCTCTGAGGCTAGTTCAGGTCCAGGTTGTGGATCCTAGAAATGATAGCCTGGAGCTGGGGCTGATGGAGGGGACCATCTCTTGCCTCGGATCCCTGGAGACACCTCCCTCTTGGCTTCGCGGGAGCCTCCCGGTGCCCGTTCTTCCTTTCTCTCTCTCCTCTCTGCTCTCTGTCACTCTCCAGGTGCCAGGGTCTCGAATCTCCTCCGAATTTCTCTCCCCCTCTCCCCGTCGGTGTTTCGGCCCCAGGGGTGTCTCTAGCGCCCAGTCTCAGTGGCTCTCGCCCCCGACTCGAGGTCCGCGTGCGCATCTCCCCCTGGACCGCAGCGCCTCCGCGTCTCTGCGCCCGTCCGGGGCTCGGAGCGGAGCGTTTTGGAGCGGTGGCCGCGGCCCCGGGCAGGGGTGCGGGCCCGCGGGGGCGGCGTTGGGCGCCTTCCTCCGTCAGTCCCTCCCCGGCGGCGCGGGGGGGGCGGCGCGGCCGCCGCTCGGCGCCTTTAAGGGAGCGGGAGGGAGCGGCGAGGCGGCGGCGGCTGCGGTGGCGGCGGCCGCGGCGAGCGGGGCGGGGGCGCGGCGCGCGGCGCTCGGAGTCCGCTCGCGGCCGGAGGCGGCTGGGCAGCCGGGGCCGGGCTGGGAGCCGCGAGGAGAGCGGGCAGCGCCGCCGGAGCCCGCCGGCCGGGCCATGGCCAAGGCGGGCCGTGCAGGTGAGGGCGGGCGCCGGGAGGGCTGGGCCGCCGGCGGGGGGAGGGACCCGCGCGTCTCGAGCGGGGGCCGCCGGCCCAGGTGAGCCCCCGGCGCAGGTGGGCGGAGGTTCCGGGCGGGCTGAGGGGGCGGCGGTGCGGCCGGTCCCCGGGAGAGTGGAGAGGGGGCTCCGCGCGCCCCGCGCCCTTCCTGCGCCCCCGGTCACCTCGTGGGACACCGCGTCCCCTCGCCACCGCCCCGCCGGAAAGGGCCAGGTCTGCGGCGCCTCTGCCCAGCCTGGCGGTGGGGAAGGATCGCCGCCCTCCCGGGGCTCTGGGCAGAGCCGGGCGCGGGGACCGAAGGCGAGGTCCCGCGGCCGCCGCTCCATCCCACGCCCCCCAGCGCCAACCAAGACGCGCCCCCTTTTCCGGCCGCTCGCTCTATCCAGGACGCGACAACCCCCCCCCCCGCCCCCAGCTCAGTCAGGAGACCCAGATTTCTTCTGGGGAAGGAGGGGTGCCCCGCTCCGCACCGGCTAGTGAGCCGTTCCCCCCTCCCCCCTCCCGGACCCTGGGAGGCAGAGCCTCAGGTGCGGAGGTCGGAAGCGGGGCCTCTTCTGGGGTCCCCAGGGCTCTGCCCTCCCCCAGACACAGGCCGTGTGGCCCGTGATGTGAGGGAGTGGGCGTTAGTCATTCGTTCATTCATTCAGCCAGACGTTCATTCACCAACATCTGCTTTGTGCCAGGCCCCGCGCTGGGCACTGGGACCAGGAGGTGGTGGACACTCTGCTCCTTTTTGCACTCTTTGGGCCCATGGTGCCTTGGGAGGGCGGCGGAACGACGGTGGCAGCAAGCCTGGACACAGCAGGGCTGGCTTGGGAGGCTGGCATGTGTAAATCTACCGTGAACTCACACCCAGCCTGTGACGTTGGCAGGTGCCATGCCATCCCCTTGGACTCGACATTGGTCTGGCACGAACCCCACCCTCTACCCACCAGCGATGACATGATGGCATGAGTGTGAGTTCACCCCTGCGCACACTTGGGCTGGATACCGCTGGGCTGTGTAAATCCACTGCCACCCCACAAATGCTGCCCTGGCCAAGGGCCGGGTCCGGATGCCCCTGTACGTATGCTGGGTGTGTGATTTGGATGCCTGAGAATACACTCCCATTCTGTCCCTGAGGAGTCTTCTTGGGGTGGGGCTGGTTGTGTGAGACACAGCAAGTACGAACACATGTAAACACCCCCTTTCTCACTTCCTTCCCCTTTCCCCCCAGGCAGCTGGAAAAGGCTGTCTCCCTGGGTCCTTACCCACCCCCACTCCTCCCATAGGGCACATGGCAGGGTGTGTGTCCCGCCCACTGCCCCCGCACCTCTGCTGCCTGTTTGTGTGCAAGTACATGCACACCCCTTGCACAGATCACCTGCCGCGAGCACTGTCATCACAACAGCAGTTAACAATTGCTGCTTGTCCTAGGTACCAGGCCATGTTGACAGCCATGCTGGGAGGCAGGAAGTGTTACTCTTCCCTTTTTAAAACATCTCGAAACAGGTACTTGGAGAAATAGCTCCCTCCAGGTTGCCCAGAGGGTCTGGGCAGAGCCTAGATGTAGACCCCGGCTGTAAGGACTCCGAGTACTGGATTTTCTCCATTGCTACCCTCGTAGGTTGCCCCCCTCACAGAACAAAGATGCGGTTCCAGCCCCTCCACCTTGGTCTGTGGGTCCTTTGGTCTCTAGACTGAGAGTCCGTGGGAATTTGTTCCAGTGACGGGTGAAAAACTGCTCTGCTTTGAGCATCAGTGCCTGGTGTTCTAACATTTTGTCTTTCCTGCTGCAGTTTCATGCTTGGCCCTTTCCCTCAGGGCAGCACAGACTCCCCTCCTCTGTGGATCAAGAGCCCAGGCTCTTCCCTCCCACCCTCAGCCGCCACCCCAAGGAGCCTTTGGGATTGACCCCAGCAAGATGGGATTTCTCCTCCTCTTCTTAGCTCTTCCAGGCTGCTTTGCATTTTGTAAAGGTCCCTTCTCTTCCTAAGGCTTCTAACTGACTTGAAGACAACTTGTGGTGATGTGTGCACGGATGTCAAAATCTGTGTAGGATGGACTGGTGAGCTTTAGAACAGAGGGAATCCTCAGAGGTAGGAGCTCCAGTCCCTCTCTTTACAGCTAGAGAAACTGAGGCCCAAGGAAGGGCTGTAACTCAGACAGGAGTGGCTATTCAGGATCATCTACCGCGGATGGACAGGCTGATGGTCAATCAGAAATGATCAGGCCTTCACTCTGGTGGGGAAGAGGGTGCTGTTAGAACCAAAGGAGGCTGAAGGCTGTGAGAAGCTGGACTGTGAATGAGGGAGTGTGCTCTCTGACCTGTGAGGTGTTCCGTCTAAAACTGGTCAGGGGAGCCACTGACTAGAGATAGGGGTTTGGGCCTCAGGGCCACCATAGGGCATGACTCCAAGGTCATCACATTGTGGTCTAGTGAAGGCATCCCAGACCTGTGCAGTGCACAGCCTGAGCAGCCAGCCATGGCCATGTCCACCATGTCACACGGGAGCTGAAGGAAGGCAGTGAAAAGGACTTCCATGCTGCCAGGAGAACCCAGGTACAAGAGAAAATGTCATCAAGTCCTAGAAAGGATTGGATCAATGGCAGAGGGTGGATCCCCAACGGGCGACTACCAAATCTCCGGGGAGATTTCAGCACACAGAACAGGATCGTTACAGTGCCCCGTGTCCAGTCTTGAGAGAAAAGGCGAGAGGAGGGGAGCCATTGGTCTTGCCCTGAGGGAGCGCTCCGTTAGGGGACAAAGGAGGAGAGAGGCCTACCTTGGGGATGAAAGTCTGCAGTAGGGAGGTGAGGGCTGGCAGAGGGGAGGGGCCAGGAAATGCACGGAGCTACCTGGGGCGGCAGGCCCCAAGTGCAGTGCAGACAGAGAGGAGGCCAGTGGGGGCTGGAAACAGCGAAGGCTGAATAGCTCTAGAAGTTGGGCCTTAAAGGCTGGCAGAATTTGGACAGGCAGGTGGCAAGGAACAGGCTTCCACGGGCAGGTGAGGCTAGGAGGGTGGGACGGGAAAGGTGTAGGTATGGCGGGTGGGAATGGGGGTGGGTGGGGAGGAGGTGCCCAAGGGTGGCCAAACCTGGCTGGCTGGGCTGAAGCATCCCTAAGGGGGTGCAGAAGGCCGAGAGGAGCTCCGGAGAGCACGGAGGATGGGAGGGTTGTGTAAGGCTTGGGTGTTTTGACAGATCCCTCTGGCTGCTCCTGTGGGGGCAAAGCGAGGCCAGCCTGGCGGGGCTGTCTTAGTTGGGAAGAGTTTGTGCTGGTTCTTGCCAGCCGCACGGCCCCTCCCTTCCTCCCTGGCCCCCTTTACCCCTCCCTCCACACCCCAGCAGGTTGAAAGGGGTGTCTGCCCATCCGGGGGCAGGGCAGGTGGAAGGCCGTGCCGGGGCAGGAACAGAGACAACAGCCAAGAGGGTCTTGGAACCTCTCAGGCTGGGCCAGGACCATCTGGAGAGGCCGGGCTGGGGCCACAGGGCTGGGCCTTCCAGGCTGGAGGAACCAGTTTATTTGCTCCCAGGTGTTGGCCTCTGCTCTGAGGGGCGGAGCCAGCGGGCTGGACTGTATCAAACCCAGTAATTCGAGTGAGTAAAATACTGATCCTATAGTGGCAGAGCTGAGAGGACGCTTCCAGAAACTCACGTTCAAAGCCCTCACCACGAGGGGACACTGAGGCCTGCGGTGTGGGGTGGAGGTCTTTGCCCAAGGCCACAGAAAAAGGTGGTGGCAGAGCTGGGCCCAGAACCTGTGTTTCCAAAGTTTTGGCTGGGACCTTGTTCTGCTGAGTCAGCCGTCCCCTCACATCCCACAGCCAGACCTTCTTCTGGGCCCCCTGCTTCATGGCTCCCAGGTGGTGGCGTGGGGAGTGGCCGGAGCTCTCAGAGGACAGAACGTTTGGAAGCTTGGGAAAGGGACCGACTCTGGGATTCTCAGGACTTTGGGGAGGTGCCAGGAGATTTGAGGCACGACTCAGAAACTCCCAGGCCGAGGGTGCTGGGATGGCTTCGCTGTGTATCTGGGGAAGCGCATCACATTTCTGCGGGGAGATTGCAAATGCACCTTTTCAAGTTCCGAGGGAGAAGGCTAGGGCCAAATCAGATGACCGTGTCCCAACTCAAGGCCTTTCTAAAACTCTGCCCCCCAGGAAGCCTTCGGGGCCTTCCGTGCAGTCGGGGAAGTGCTGGAGCTTGGGCCAGTCTCTGGTTCCTCTGCTGAGTTACGTGTCACAACAGCCGACCTGGCAGGCCCCAGCAGGCCCCAGATTGAGACCCTTTGCTGCCTCTTAGTCCTGGCTGCGGTGTGGTGTGGTGAGTCAAAGACAGTACAGTTAAAACAGAGTCCTACCCCCAGCGCATGAAGCCCCAGTCCTAGCTGGTGTTCAAGTGGTGGAACACAGAGTATGAGGACATGGCTAGGCCCCCCTTGCTGGGGCCATGTCTGTGTCGGACTGGCCAGAAAGTGGGATGTTTATCGTATACATCTTAGTATACAGTGGTAATTCATGGCTAGAAGAGGCTTGGAGATCTTCTGGTCCTACCTGTTAATTATGCAAGTGGGACACCGAGGTCAGAAAGGCAAAGGGTTTTTCTCCGAGCTCTGGTGTCTTCAACGACAGAGGGTGTGAACTCCCAAGACCAGTGAGGCTTTGAGGACTGGGAGCTACTCAGTAGGATCTGGGTGCCCCCCAGAAATTCTCTGGGATTCCAGGCTTGGGAGAGGGAGGGAGAGGGTCAGGGATTATCATCCTGGGGACAACCTGGCTCATCTTTTGGTAGCAGTCAACATGCTTTACTGTCCAATGGCACGGCAGCATCTCTTTGAAGTAGGGCTGATGTTGTTCCCATTTTATGGATGAGAAAACTGAGGCCTGGAAATGTTAAGTGTCTGGTTCTAGGGTCACACATAAAGTCAGAGGCAGAGCTGGAATTAGAACTTAGGTCTCTTCTTCTCTTGGATTCAGCATTCCTAGGAGTTGGACTGTGTAACAAAGAACAGACCTGGCTCTGTCACTGGTTGCCCTTGAACTGCCCCTCTGGTCCCAGTGTCCTCGTTTGTAAAAGGGGAATGGGGAGGAAAGAGTTCGGGGGACAGGACAGCTCTGAGTTTGCTCCAGCTCAAACACTGCTCTCTTTTCCTTCTTGGTCTCGCTCCCCACCGGCTTTACTGTGCCTTTCGGGCCCTCACCTCCTTCCTTCTCCTCCCTCACAAGGGTGGTGGGGATGGGAGGACAAATGGGAAGCTGAGGACCGGGACATGGAGAGCACCTGCCTCTTCGGGGTCCCGGGGCCCCAGCCTATCACCAGATCTGCAGCCAGGAGCCTCGTGGAAGGTGGTGGCCAGGGCCCCCAGGGGAAGGGCTGGGTGTGGTAGGGGGGAGGAGAGAATGCATAACAGATGAGTTTGGAAATCAAATGGGATCTGAGCTCCCCACCCACTCCCTCAAATCTCTTTATACTCCCTCTTCTACAATTCTTGTTTTCTAAAGAGAAGGGAAATGATACACTGCAGCCCCTTTCGCAAACGAACAGGAGCCTTAGTGAGTCACTCCGGAGGTAAATGCCACCTCCAGGGCCCCGCGTCTGCCTGCCTGCGGAGGCCTGCTCAGCCGTGTGGCCACCGGGGGGCGCGCGTGTGAGGTGCCCCTGCCTGTCAGCGGCTGTGGGAGGGCGCTGGGTCCCTGCAGTGGGGCCCCCACCCCGCCTGCTCCAGACTCTCCCCAGGGTGGCATTTGTGAGGTTCGTTCGCGGATGGGGTCACGGCTCAGGCTGGGGCCCGGCTGAGGCTGGGGGTGGCATGCAGGGACTTGGGCTGTGACCTGAGAGTGGGGTGAATACAGGACCTGCGGGGGAGGGCGTTGTGGTTCTGGGGCAGTCAGGGCTGGCAGGGGGGCAGGAGCTAATGCATCTGCCTCTGGAAACCGGAGTTCTCGGGCATTAAGCTGTTCTCTCCAGGTATCCTGGTGGAGGGCTGTGTGTGTGCTTGTCTGGAGCCTCATCTTCCGTTTTGAGGGTCAGCCTGTTAATTTGCAGACCTGGGGCAGGGAAGGCCAGCGAGGAGGTGTTCCCCCTCCTAGATGACCCGTTGTTCGGGAGGGAGGGAAGTAGCCGTCTGCTAGCCGGGGATGCCAAACAAGGGTTGAAAGCAAAAATAGAAACGCATTGGGTTCTGTCTGGGAGGGGCGTGGAGTTCTGGTGGATCCGAGAGGCCTCTTCTGAGCTGTCTGCCGCCGATGCTGTGTTTGCTCGGCTCAGTATTTGCAGAGCACGTCATGTCCTGCGCTCCTGACCTCCTCAGGGATCTAGGTGTGCAGGATCCGGGCTGCGGGCTCGAGGGGCTGCAGCTGTCCCACGAGTCTGTCTTTGGGAGGTTTGGGGCTGCTGTGGCCATGGTCCAGCTTGCTGCCCTCCTGATCAGAACTCCCTTTGGCCTGCCATACCCGCCCCCGGCCGCCAGTCCTCCAACTTCCCACCTCCCGTGAGGCTGGTCTCAGCTGAGCAATTCTGAAATCATCCCTTGTGGTAAAAGGAGCTATTTTCAGCCTTCCCATTACTGCCCAGTGGGGGTTGGGGTGGGGTGGTGTTTATCCCTTTGCTGCCCTTTTCTTTCCTTCTTGTACAGTGTAATCTGGAGCAGTGGTGAGAGCATTACGCAGCCCTGCCTCCGGGTCCCGGCTGGCAATTCCCGGTGCTGTGATATGGCACCAAATGCAGAGCCTGGGGCAGAGGCAACCTGGGGCCCCATCCTTGCTCTGTAGTAACTCCAGAGTGGCAGGTAGCACAAATGGCCTGTCGGAGTCACCTTGGCCCTGGCTGGTGGGGACAGCTCCCCTGCTGCCGCTTGCTTCAGGCTGACGGTAGCCTTTGGTCACCTTACCAAAAAGCTGGCCAGCTCTCTGAGGTGGTGGCTCTAAAGGAGCCCCCAGCGTCCTTCGCTGACCCTGTGACCCTCCCCAATCTGGTCTCCCCATGCCCCGATTGGATGCCTGGGTCCCTCCTAGTCTCTTGTTCCCTGCTCCCCCCAGTGGGTCCTGGGGTGATCTGGAGGGGCCCCTCTGTCCTGTCTTTTGGGCTCCCCCGCCCTCCTGAGGAGCCTGCAGGTGGAATTGGCAGGTGCTCTGGGAGCTCCCTTTAGAGGCAGGAGAAAGCCTCTCCCTTATGGAGCAAGAGTCTGGTGGGACAGAGCTGGGACATCTGGGGCTTGAGAGAATTGTTCCAAATAACTCAGAACTGCGGGGAGCCGAACTGGCGGAGCAAATGAAAGTACAATAGAGAGCCAAAGCTATTAATCACTAATTCTCTCCTAAATCAGGTAATTAATGGGTATTTAAGTGGCATATTTATGAGATACCAGCAGGTCTTCAAAAAGCACATTTTTTCCCAAAGCGATTGGTTGGCCCAGCTGTGTCCTGCTGGGAGACTGGGGTTGTCATCCCACCCCCAGGCCACCCCCAGGCGCAGGGAGCATGACGGGAGGCAGGTCCCGTCTGACCTTCCCTTTTGTCATCACAAAGAGGGATCGGAGCCCTTCTGAACTGACCTCACTGGGCTGTCGTGAGGATGATAGGAAGTGAAGGCCATGCAAATCCCTGGCAGTGGTGTAAAATGCTGTACAGAATTTAGTGTTAGCTGTGAAAATAGCCTTGAAGTTATATGATACAGTGCCTGGTGCTGTTTATGGCCAGGGTCAGGCCTCAGTCGGTGGCTAGAGGCATTCTTTTGTTTTGAGTCATTGCCGAACGTGTGTCTGGGTCTGTGACTGGGTCAAGGCTTAGTGTGTGGCTTGGCCTGTGCTCAGCTTCATGGCCTGGTTTGAGATCAGGTCCCAGTTCTGTGATTGGGGTTGTGACTTGATCTGGGGTCAGCTCGAGGTTAGGCTATGGCTGAGGTCAAGGTTGGGCCATGGGTAGTCTCAGGAAAATTCTGCATCCTGGAGCCTCAGCCTCAATTCTTGAGTCCACCCCTGGACTGATGGAGCTACGTGGGTCCCCTGGAAGCTGGATTCCTTCAGGGTCCTCCAGGATCTGGGCTCCAGGCGCTGGGAACCCCAGCACACAGGCCCTTCTGGGACTCCTGGCATGTGCCCTGAAACAGCCCAGCACACGAGCTCATCAGTGGCGCATACAGCAGTTTGGGAGATAGTTAGGACATGTTCCTATAGCAACCAACCCCCAACCAGCACTGGTTTCCTTCAATAATGCCTTTTTCTGGAAGCAGCTTCTCCTGGCCTCTTGTTTCTCCCTGGGTGGCCCCATAGCCCCTTGAAGGCTGAGCATGGGCTGGTTGGCCCTGATTGGTCTGGTCAGACTCATCCTGACCCAGAGAGGGGGCCTGAGGACATTCCCTATGGGATACTTCCCTGAGAGGGGGTCCTCCTGAGATCGACCCGGTGCTGGGCCATGCTGAGTGTAACAAGAGCTTTCTCTGTGCCCAGCCCTGGGCTGGGAGAGGCTATGGGCCTGGGGAGGATTCCTACCAGGTTTCTGCCTGGGGGAACCCACAGCCCAGTGAGACAGGCAGACCTGGACCTACTCTGCAGACTGGTGCTCTGATGGGCACAGGTAAAGGATGTTATGGAAGTACAGAAGAGGCAGGCACCCAGACCAGCATTGGGGTCAAAGAAGGCTTTCAGCTGGGGTAGGGTGGGGATGGAGGGTATTTCAGGTACCAGGAGGTCCAGGAGCAAAGTCTTGGAGGGAAAGAACATGGTATGGGCTGGAGGGGGAGGGGGAGAGGGGCCTCTCCCAGTGGCGACGTGTTACTGGAACCCAGACTTTGGGTGGAGAGGCTTGCAGACAGAGCAGGTCCTGGCCTTAGGTAGCTCAAGGTTTGGGGGCAGATAAGGCACAGCCCCAGGAAGCTGCGCCGGTGGAGAGGAGAGAAGGGCCAGCCACGCACCAGGAGCAGCCCCAAGACTGTGGGGGCTTCGGAGCTTCCAGCCTCAGGGTGAGGAGGGCAGTTCCTGCTCTGCCCTCTGGGCTCCCATTCCAGGGGCTGGAGAAGAAGGAGAGGGTCCCACTCTTGGGAGCTTCCACCTGTGAAAGGACCAAAGAAAGGCCCGTGGATATCATGGTTTATTTATGTTATTTAACAAACCCTTTTATAGCACTGAGTGCCAGGCACCATGCCAAACCGTTTTCAAATATTCATTCACGTAATCTTCATAGCAACCCTAGGGAAGGACTATTATTACCCCCATTTTACAGAGGAGGAGACTGAAGCACAGAGTGGTGTAGTGACATTTATTAAGATCACCATTTGAGAAGTGGCAGAGTTGACAGTGAGAGGAGGAAGGCAGGGCTACGGGAGGAGGGGGGCCTTCAGAGTCCCCCCAGCCTGCCAGTAGGAGCCTCACTCAGACTCTACATCTCTCACCCTGCATCCAGCAAGTGGCTGGACCCCTGGGACCCCAGGCCAGAACTGTGAAGTGTGATTCTAAGTGTGTGTGTTGGGGGGGCTGTGTGGGCCACGTTTGGGTTCTGGACTCTACGTGTCCACAGGGCTCCCACTGCCCACGGGATGTCTGGCAGCCTGATGGTTTCCGCAGCATTGATTGTCAGCAGTTAGACCCAGATGCTTGTGCTTGTAGAACCTGCCATCCTCGTGCCTGTGTGTGTGTGTGTGTGTGAGAGAGAGAGAGAGAGAGACAGAGAGACAGAGAGAGAGAGAGAGAGAGAGAGAGAGAGAGACAGAGGAGACAGAGACAGACTGGAGACGAGGGACCTGCCTGAATGAGCCCACAGCCGAGTTCTTTTCTTCCCCTCGGCCCCATCCTCTTCCGAGACACAAATTGCTGGAACCCAGCAGGCCTGCCAGGCCGTGGTTTCAGATGTGGCCTCAGGCAGGACTGGGCACCGAAGCTGCGGCCACGCTCATGGGCAGCAGACTCAGTGCCAGGCAGCCCACCTTGGCCAGCTCAGAGGTGCTTGTGACTCCCTGGAGGTCTGGAAATTGGTAGGTGTTACTTGAACACCCACAGGGCTGTGGCTGTCACAGCAGACGCATATGTCCCCTCCCTTGCTCTGATGAGCCAGACTTCTTACTCTTGAGGAGAAGGTTCTGGATCCAGCATCTCTTGGAAATGGCCCGATGGCTTTGACCCATGTCTCTACTCCCTCCCACCCTGCCCCAGCCTGGCCAACCCTGCCCACCCTTCCTTTAAGGCTCAGATTGGGCCTCCTCCCCCAGGAAGGCCTCTGGGCCCTTCAGCCTGCAGGGTGTCTGCCTCTGGGAGGTCCTGTCCACACCTCTGAGACGAGGTAGGGGTGGCGTTTAGCCCAGAGGCTAGGCTGCCCACCCCTCCTTTGTCCTGTGCCCTGTGCAGGGGCTGTGCAGGACTGGGCCCCGAGGCTGGCACCCAGGAGCTGAGATTGAGCCCATTCAGCTCTGTCCCCAACTCCTTCCTCCTGGGCACCACCTGGCCCAAGGTCTGGCCCAGGAAGAGTCGGCCAATACCCGCCTCCCTCACTTTACTGTACCAGGGCTTTCCTTACTGTGAAATGTCTTTCCCCTCAGACTGGGCTCCTGAGAGCAGGGCGGTGACTCCCTCCTGGTGGGGCTGACCCTCAGGCCGGGGCTGCCCTGGGGTCCCCGGTACTGGGCAGAGTACCCACTGCTGGCTCCTGTCCATCTGTCCATCTGCCTGTTCCTGCATCCCTGGGAGCCAGGGCCAAGGTGGGGAGGTGGGTGACCTCTGGCTGCACCCACGCTGGGGAGACCCAGGCCTGAGACAAGGTCGAGGAGACTGCACTGGACCTGATGGTGGTGGGTAGATGCGCCAGGAGAGAGGGCGGGGTTGGCTCCTAGCAGCCCCTCCCACTGCAGGCCCCCCACCCTACCCCGAGCTTTGCTGGGGGACCAGAGCATCGTGGGGTGTGAAGGATCATTTGTTTCTCTCTGGATTGCCAGGAAGGATTGAGATATTCCCCTTTCTCTTTTATCCTGATTTAGAGGTTTTTTTAAAATTTGGCCATGCCTCGAGGCATGCGGGATCTTAGCTCCCCGACCAGGGATCGAACCCACAACCCCTGCATTGGAAGTGTGGAGTCTTAACCACTTGACCCCCAGGGAAGTCCCCTGATGTAGAATTTTGAATAAGTGTGGTAGAGAAGGTGGGACAGGAGTCTGCTGGAAGAAGTAGGCTGAGCCTTGGGGTTGCGGAAGGGACTCTGCAGCCTGGGAAGGGAAGAGGAGAGGAGACCTGGGCCCCGTGCCCTGAGCTCTGCCACAGAGCACCCAGCATGGTGGTCCTGAGCACAGACCCTGGAGTCATGTGGACCTGGCTTCAAATCTTGCTTCCATCACTCATTAGCTTTATGACCTCAATTGAATGACTCCACACCTCTGAACTTTATTTCCTGAGCTGTAAGATGGGGATTCATGACACCCACTCCACGAGGCTTGGTTAGGATTACTTTAGATAATACCTGTGAAGCAGCTAGCAGACCATTTTTGTTCATTCGCTTGTTTGCCAAACACCCCTTGGCCCTCTTTCACCTGGGACCTTGTACTGGACACAGAAAATGCAGAGAGGGGAAGGGCAGGGACCCACCTCAAGGAGATTGTGCTTCTGGGCCTTCACCCTCGCTGTTCTGGGATCATGGCACCCACCTTCTCTGACCCTCAAGATCACGTGTGGCCTTTAGCAGCCTGACCTGTGCCCCCTATCTCTTGGGAGACTTCCTGACCCTCTTGGGCATCTGTGTTTCCCTCTTCCTGAAGTGTGCAGGTGATAGACGCTGGGTGGAGGTTGGAACCTTAAAATCCACCTGTTCTGAGCTCCCATCCACAACAAGCAAGCAACCCCCTACCTTATCCTAACCCTAAGCTTAACCCTAATCTTACCTGGTCTGGCTTCATTTCCTCTCTCACCTCCCCTTACACCTGTCTCCCCCTCCGTCACTTGTTCCAGCTCTTATCACAGGCTCTCATCCTCCTCCTCTGCCTGTCCATCCCACACGTGTGTGCCAGGAGCATGCATACACATACAGACGTACACACTCACGCTTAGCATGTCTGGCTCTTTCTCATCATTCAAGTCTCCACTGATCTGACACCTTTTCAGAAAAGTCTTCCCCTCACACCCCTCCCAAGATACTCTGTCTATCACTGTTTTCCTTTTTTGAAGTATGATCTTTGCCGTTCACTAAAAAGCCTGCACTCTGAAGGAAGAGATGAAGGGAACATCTTCCACCCAGAAGCCAGGTGACGGCTGCTTCCTAACACGATCCGTTCTTATAGGTTCTTTTTATCTTTTGTGTGTGTGTGTGTGTGGTACGCGGGCCTCTCACTGCTGTGGCCTCCCCCGTTGCGGAGCACAGGCTCCGGACGCGCAGGCTCAGCGGCCATGGCTCACGGGCCCAGCTGCTCCGCGGCATGTGGGATCTTCCCGGACCAGGGCACGAACCTATGTCCCCTGCATCGGCAGGTGGACTCTCAACCACTGCGCCACCAGGGAAGCCCCCAATATAGGTTCTTTTTTACACCAGGGTAGATAACTGAGGTCCCTTCACACACCTAACTTTCCAGAGGTTGTTTGCAAGGAGGGAGGAACTGTAGCAGGTTTAAACAAACTTATAGTGTGTATTTAAAAACCAGTGCAGGTATGTATGCATTTTGAAAACAAAGAAGCTAAAAGTAAACCAGATAAAAGATGCCTTTGAAGAGAAAATCAACTGTAGATTTCAGCCACAAAGGAGAGTCCACAATCAGGTGAAGGGTTCATGTGGAAGGAGAAACAGCGCTGGTTCAGCGTTTATAACTCGAACAGGTGACAGAGTTCTTTTGATGACGGGGCCGATCGCCCTTGTCATCATCCCTCGGTGGATGTACAGATCCACACGTTCATGCCTGTCTATTCTCTAGGCTGTAATTACACTGTAGGAGACACTCAAGGAAGGAGGACGTGGTGGAGGCAGGAAGGGACCGTTTTACTCTCTTCCCAGCACTTTCTACTGCTGAAATGATCTTTGCTGCTTCCTTGTTCCAGGTCTGCTTTCCCTGCCCACTGCCACCATCACCCACACCCCACAGGGTGTAAGGGCTGGGAGGGCCCCATGGCAGGGCCCCGCCCTGTCCCTCTTATTCACTTCAGTGTCCCTGGCATCTCACACAGTGCCCTGCAGGATGGACAGCTCCCTTTGACACCCAGAAGCCCCTTCCCTCTCTGCCCACCTCTAGCTGGGAGAACATCTCCCTCAAATGGAGCTGAACTGGCCTCCCTGCAGCCTTCCCTCCTGGCGGGTTCTCCCCAAGGCCAGCCCGTCACACATGTTATGGGTGTTGCGGTGATCTAAGATGATGGTGGCTTGCAAGGATGGATGTGGTGGTGGGAGTGAGGGAGGGACAACTTCCAGAGCTCTCCTCTTTTCCTCAGGCTCCAGCACACACTCTATTTAGGAGGGAGAGGTTGGCAGGAATATCCTTGCCCTTCTTCATTCTCAGGTGGAGTATGTACTGTACAGGTATGAGACCCACCATAACCAGGACCTTCTTGCTGAACCCTCACTAGTCAAACTCAGGACCCAAATCGACTCAGATACAGCTTCAGACAAACCCATCGCTACTTAAACCCTTGCTGCTCACCATCCAAAACTCAGGAGCCAAGTAGATGAGGCTGATATGACTGTCCTGACTATCCAGATTCTTGCTTTCTTAGTAACGGAATAGATTTGGACAGCAAGGGATATTTGCACATTAATATAGGATGTCTGATAGTTTTTATACCTTTAGCATCTATAAAAGGGATAGGTTTATATGAGAAAACATATAAAATTAGTGTAAAATCGAGAAGAATTTTAAGTGATTGTATTTTTTGAATCAGAAATCTTCACATACATTTAATTTATAGCTAAGCACTTCTTTATTTTATTTTGATACTATTGTAAATGGTATTGTTTTTCAGATTTCAAATTCTAGTTCATTGCTGACATACAGGATTGCAACTGACTTTTGTATTTTGATCTTGTATCCTGCAATCTTGCTATACTCACTTATTAGTTCCAGTAGGTTCTTTTTTTGTAGATTTTGCAGAGTTTTTGTTTTCTAGATAGACAATCATGCCATCTGAGAGTAAAAGCAGTTTTGTTTTTTCTCTTCCAACATGTATACCTTTTATTTCTTTTTCTTGTCTTGTTGCACTAACTAGAACTTCCCCCACATATATTTGGCAGACGGTCCCATATCCACGTTAGAAATACTCAGTTATGGTGAATCTGGATTCTCAAACGCCCTTGCAATAAATCCAGGGGTCACGGGCAGGAAATTGCTGATCAGCCTGTCATGCCATCCACACTGTTGGGTGAGAATCAAGAGCTTAGAGGGTCCCCACAGGGAGTGTATGGCAGACCCAGCTTTACACCTAGAAGTGACTCCCAGGTCAGTGTTCCCTGTGGCCTCTGCCTTTTCTGTGTTTCAGAAAGTGCTTTTGGCCTGGCTCCAAGCCATGGAGCTCAAGCTGGGTGTGTGTTTGGGAGTTTGTGGTGGGTGGGGCAGGAGGGACAGGCAGGAGGGCTGTGTCCCTGGGCTGACCTGTGCTGGCCTCTCCCTTCAGGAACAGTTTACATTCTGAGATCTGAGCTCAGGGCAGGGAACAGTGCCAGCATCCTGCAGAGTGACTGGGTGTGGGGAGCTGAGGCTGCAGCCGATTTTCTGAGGACTGCATCGTGATGGGCATTCTAGCCATGGCTGGGGGACTGCCCACCCCTCACTGGTTCATTCACATCTACTATGTGCCAGACTGGCTCCTCAAACATCAGTCGGACTTGAAAAGTTTCAGGGGAAAGTCTCTGTCAGATTCCTCATTGCACAGACGGGGAAACTGAGTTAGGGGCGTTGCTGATGCAAGAACCCACATGTACTGGATGACCAGGGCCGTACGGAGGAAGACGTACCTTGTGTGCATGGCGATTTTACTGTTTTCCATTGAATTAAGATGCAGTCAGTTGTAAGATGCGTCATTATTTTCTATACCCCAGGAAAGAATAAACAATGCCAACTAAATGAGGACATGCCATCAGGTAAGACACACCCCAATTTTAAAGATGTTGAAGTGTGAAAAAAATGTACGTCTTAGAACCAATAAGATGAATTTATAAAATTAATAGTCATATGGAATTATATGTGCAGGGTAAAAATTGAGTTTTCCCTGCTTCTTATCAAATTCTACTCTGTAGAGATCATCTCTGTTGATGTTTTGGTGCCTGTCCTTCCAGACATTTTAATGCTTGTGTAAGTATAATTACTGTTATAAGCACTTGCTGTATGCTAGGCCCTGTGCTAAGCACCTCAATGTATTTTATTTCATCTTTACAATAAGCTCATGGGGCAGGTATGAGCTTTCCTCACTTTATAGCAGAGGAAAATGAGGCACAGAGAGGTGAAGGGACTCACTTGACATCACACAGCTTCTAAGAGGCAAGGGCCTGAGCCTGAATCTAGGCCTCTTCCAACCTCAGACCCTGAGTTCTTAACTAACATGCTGTACATACCCTCAGTGTGCAGGTATAAGTATATTTTTCAAAAATGGGGTCAAAATATACCTACGGTTCTGGGACCAATGTGCATTTTTTTTCTTCTACCCATACTCCGTGGGCATCTTTCCATGTCAATACATAAGGAGCTACTTGATTTTCCTACCAGTTGCAAAGAATTCCCCTGATGACCGTGTATGAATGTATGTCTGGTCCTCTGTGGATGGACACTGGGATTTCTTCCACTTTACTGGTATTACCAGAACACCAAGATGATCAACTATATAGTGCCATCTTTGTATACTTCTCTGATTATTTCCTCAGGAAAATTACCAGGTCAATTTTCTTCTAACACTTTATTATTTTTTTTTATTATTATTATTTTTGCGGTACGCGGGCCTGTCACTGTTGTGGCCTCTCCCGTTGCGGAGCACAGGCTCCGGACGCGCAGGCTCAGCGGCCGTGGCTCACGGGCCCAGCCGCTCCGCGGCACGTGGGATCCTCCCGGACCGGGGCACAAACCCGTGCCCCCTGCATCGGCAGGTGGACTCTCAACCACTGCGCCACCAGGGAAGCCCTCTTCTAACACTTTTATGGTTTTAATGTTTACAATTAGATTGGAATTCATCTGCCATCTCCAGTAGCTCACGTGTCCAGGGAGCAGGTGGAGGGGTTCCTGGATGTGCCGGGCACCAGCTGGTTCCATGAGAGTCCCAAAGTGCCAAGTAAAGGGGGCTCTGAGAATGGGGGAGCAGGGGAGGAGGCTTCGGACCCAGCTCTGCCTCTGGCCTTCCTCCCTCCGGTCGTTGGGGTAGGAGGTGGGTTGAGGCTGAGTTCAGGGCAAGGGGCCACATTCTCTATGTGCACTTGCTCCTGCCTGCTCTGGAGATTCTCTCAGCCCCATGTCCTGGCCTCTGCAGATATTAATAATAATAGCAGTCACCATCACTGAGCGCCCCCCGAGATAGAGGCGCTGAGCATGCATTATTTCTGATCCTTTGAGCTCGGGATTGATTGTTGCCGATACTTTGTAGAAGGGGAAACTGAGGCTGTGGTATGGAGAGGAAATGGCCGCAGAGGTTGCAAGTGGCAGAGACGGGGTGGAACTCAAGTTCAGGTCTCCCTTTTCGTAGTGTGGGGCTTTTTCCCCAGGGGAGGCTGCAGTCCTTCCCTGGCCTGCACACGTGCAACAAACGTCACTAGTGCCCTTCAGGGTGTCTGCTTCTCCTCTCCGCCACCCTCTTAAAGCTGGGATTGGTCATGTGACTTGCTTTGGCCAATGACATGAGCAGAAGTGTGTCATGTGTGGGAAGACTCCTTTACGACGGGGCGTGCCTTTCTGTGCGCTCCTCCCCAGCTTCTGCAAAACTTGAAGTCTCGATTCGAGATGCTGGCATCATAAGGTGGCGCCTTTGAGTGACCGCCGTGGCCAGAGCCCCCTTCCTACCTGTGTGTGAGTGAGGAATGAACCGTTATTGTTTTTTTTTTTTTTTTTTTTTTTGCGGTACGCGGGCCTCTCACTGTTGTGGCCTCTCCCGTTGCGGAGCACAGGCTCCGGACGCGCAGGCTCAGCGGCCATGGCTCACGGGCCCAGCCGCTCCGCAGCATGTGGGATCTTCCCGGACCGGGGCATGAACCTGTGTCCCCTGCATCGGCAGGCGGACTCTCCACCACTGCGCCACCAGGGAAGCCCTTTTTTTTTCTTGCCACTGCTTCCTCCCGCCTCAGGCGGCCCGGGGGGGAGACAGGGAAAGGCAACCTCCCTCCCGCCTACCCACAGCCCAGGCCCTCCCTCCGCCGAGCCGACCTGGCTCCAGCCGGGCGACGGCCGCAGGGGTCCACAAGCCCGGACACCGAAGGAGCCCGTTATTGTTTTAAGATCATTTATTAACCCAGCAAAACTTACCTGATGCTTCCTGATACACCGTGTCACCTTGGCAACATCTCTTAACTACCTCCAGTCTCGGTTTTGTTGTGTTCAAAATGGGCACCCTCATTCCTGCCCCACTGAGCCGTCTCAGAAAGGAATTGGGGTCTTAAATGAAAGCATAGCGGTGGGAGGGCTCTGCGAGATGCTGTGCACTTGAAGTCAGGAGGGCAGGGACCTGCAGGATGCTGACTAAACCTTGGTCCAGGGGCAGTCTGGGTTTACCTCCTTCATGCCAGGACACGGCCTCAAGCTTGGCTAACAGGTGTGTTTCCTTCGGCAGGTGGCCCTCCTCCGGGCGGTGGTGCCCCCTGGCACCTTCGAAATGTCCTCAGCGACTCAGTGGAGAGCTCCGATGATGAATTCTTTGATGCCAGAGGTGAGTGAATCTCATCGTCCCATCATTGTCTGGGTGACCTTTTTAGAAGCTTCAAGAAGGGGATCCCTGTTGGGAGTTAGTATCTCTCCCCACTCAGACACTGCAATACCGTGCTTCATTATTACCCAATCTGCGAGTCCCCTCAGGGCTGGGGCTCAGCGTCCCGTCATTCACTCTTTGAGATATTTGCTGAGTCCCTACAATATTTCAGGCGCTTACCATACTGCAGTAAACGGATGGGCGTGGCCACTGCCCTCGTCAAGCTGATAGTCTAGTGGGAGAGGCAAACATCAAACAATTACATAAAGGAAAATACAGTCACAAATGGGAACTAACACCCCTGAGTAAAAAGCACCAAGTGTTAATAGAAAGAGAGATGATGGGGGTACCTGATTTAGGCTGGGGAAGTCCTTAATATCCTCTCTGCAGCACTGAGGGTAGGAGCTGGCTAGAAGAAGAGTGGGAGGAAAGAGCCTTAGGCAGAAGATGCAGCAGGGATGATGGTGCTGAAGCAGGAAAGACGGGGCTTTCCAGGAACTGGAAGGCCCACGCGGCAGGGGGAAAGGAGAGATGAGGCTGCAAGTGACCTAGTAGGTGACTCAAGATCAGCCCCCAGATGGGAGGGGGATCTGAAGTGGAGATGTGGACGAGTTAGAAAGATTATTGCAGATGTTCAGGGGAGAGACGAGGGAGGGGAGGACATCAGCTCTGCATTTCAGTGCTGGGTGCATGGCCTGCCTGCCGGACATAGCAAGGGGCGCTATCTAAGTGAGGATGGGAAAACAAGAAACATTACAAGGATTGAAGAAGAGGGCACCAGATGGGGTGGGCATTTCAGGCAGAGAGCACGGTCTCCGAGATGAGGGCGTGCAGGGCAGGTGTGGGGACCAGTGGAAGGCAGAGTCTGTCTGGACTTCAGGAGAGAGGACCCTCACAGTCATGCTGGCCTGGGCCGTGCGGGGTTGGGTGAGACGCACAAGCCTAGGAGGGTCTCCAGGCTAGGAGGGTCCCCAAGTCTCACTTGGCTGGCTCAGCTCCACTCTGGGAAGTCACCATATTTGGGGGATTGACTTACTCCTGGGATGGGGCCAGCTTTGAAGTACTGGCTGAATGGGGTCTTGAAAGAGAAACAGAGCATGCACTGGCAGGACCCCAGGACCCAGAGCAGGACCCTTGGGACATGGTCTCAGCCATGCCATTGACTCGTTCTGTGATCTTGGGCAAGTCTTTCACTTTCTCTGGGCCTCAGTTTCCCTATCAGCTCTGTGCCTCCAGAGATGGAGACTGTATCCAGTTCAGGTGATTTTCGGGGAGGCACGGTGGGGCGGGTAGTGGGATGCTGCCCCAGCCTGAGCCTACCCCATTCTTTTTTTTTTTTTTTTTTTTTGTTATACGTGGGCCTCTCACTGTTGTGGCCTCTCCCATTGCGGAGCACAGGCTCTCGACGCACAGGCTCAGCGGCCATGGCTCACGAGCCCAGCCGCTCCGCGGCATGTGGGATTCTCCCGGACCGGGGCACGAACCCGTGTCCCCTGCATCGGCAGGCGGATTCTCAACCACTGCGCCACCAGGGAAGCCCCTCCCCCATTCTTGACTCTGGATGGAGTACCCCCTCCCTGATGCTAACCCCAAACCAGCCCATTTGGGGCTTCTTTCCTGTCTCCCACTGGCGTCTGATTGGAGTGGCAGCCGGGGCTGACTTTCTCCATAGCAACTCACCCAAAGTGTGACAACAACTTAGAACACTTTCATTTAAAATATTTTTGCAGGGCCTCCCTGGTGGCGCAGTGGTTGAGAGTCCGCCTGCCGATGCAGGGGATACGGGTTCGTGCCCCGGTCTGGGAGGATCCCATATGCCGCGGAGCGGCTGGGCCCGTGAGCCATGGCCGCTGGGCCTGCGCATCCGGAGCCTGTGCTCCGCAACGGGAGAGGCCACAACAGTGAGAGGCCCACATACCGCAAAAAGAAAAAAAAAAAAAAAAAATATTTTTGCAGTTCATCAGGGCTCTGCAGTCCCAGATGACGATGATGGCTTCCTGCGGGAGGGGTCTGCGGGTGGCGCCGGTCAGCTCCGTCTCCATCCCCGTGGGCCCTATGCACCTGCTTTCCTTCTGAGCAGCTGTGGATCCATCCTGCTTCCCTCCCTGCGGACCCTCGGCATTCCGTCCTCTGCCCCCATGATCTCACTGCTCTGTCTGCAGTTCCCAAACTGGCCTCACCTCTCACTCCTCTCTTATGGGTGGCCCCACCTTCTCTTCTATTCCTTTGTCTCATCTCCTCCCCGCTCCCCTCACCTCCGTCTCTCCTTCTCTCCACTATCCCAGGATCCCACACTCTCCCATCTCTTTCCCTGTCTTCCACCTCTCAGCACTCCCCACCAGACCTCTGAACCTCGTGTCTCTGAACCTTTCCTATGTCACCTCTCCCAGAGCATCTGTAGCTCTCAGCCCCAAGATCCGCCCACAGGCTGCTGGAACCTCTTTGGTTCTGCGTTGCCAACTCCTCACCTCCTGTCTGTTCCCTGTGGTCTCCCTGGACAAGGCTTTTGCATATTTTCTCCACTCAGGGCAGAAAGAGGTAAAGCCATCCTCCTTCTCTGCTCCCAAGAGCTTTCTCAGCATCTGGGGCCAGGCCATGAGTGTCTGGCTTTCTGGGCATGCTCTGAAGGGGCACCTCCTTGCCTCTGTTCTCCAGCCCAGGCTGAGCCCTGACCTTGGCCTGGGTGTGGTCTCTGTCCCCACCTGCAACCTGCTGCCTCTGCACTTCCACCTCCAGCCGTGGTGGAGCCACATTGTCAGGAACAGAGGCCAGAGCATGGAAGGGACCTCTCAAGATCACACAGCAAGGTGGGGGCAGAGGGGCTGGAGCCCAGGAGCTTAGTGTCCAGGTCAGGCCTTTTTCTTTGACTTATTACTGAAAATGGGGCCCTCCTCCCTCCCTTTCTTTCTTAAGCTCCATCCCACTTGTCCAGCACTAGGGTTAACCTGGTGGGACAAGAGACCTTCATGGCTCATGGTCTAGTAGCAGAGGAAGACTCTTAGGCTCTGGGGGCGGCTCTGGTTGTGTATGTAAGACCTGGGAGGGACTGGGGGGAAGTCAGGTAGGAGTATGAGCTATGCGGGACCATAACAATCCCCTGGGCAGGATGCCAGCTCCCTGGGCTGTGACAGCAGGCATGGGGCCTCAAGGCGGCTGGTACCCGTGATTGGATGCTGCAGGATGGGTGATGGTCCAGGCTCCCAGACCCAGAAGAAGCACCACTCCCCATCCTGTCAATACAGTCAAAGGGTATCTGGGGAGCCACAGTCTAGCAAGGTTGGAGTGCAGAGCGAGGGAAACCCATGGTGGCCAAGAGGGGACATGCCTCAAACCCATGTCAGAGCTAGGGGGCCCTTAAGGTCTTTGAGTTCAGCACCCTGACCTCATTTTACAGGCTGGAAAACTGAGGCCAAAGAAGTGGGAAACTTGTTCAGGGTCACACAAAGGGTCAGGCAGAGCAGGGGCTAGAATTCAGAGTCATTTATTTACTCTCTCAAGTATTTATTGAGCATCTGTCCATCCCCCTATTCCAGGTGTAGGGGATGCAGGGCAAGTGGACACTGTCGTGGCCCCCATGGAGCTTACAGTTTAGTGGTGATGGGTGGGAAGACAACGTACAAGCAAGTGAGCTCTACTGATAGTTTCCATAAATAAAATAATGCAGAGGAACAGACACCTCACCAAAGAAGGTAGATAAATGAAAAATGAAAGGTGAAAAATGAAAATATGTTCAACATCATTAGTTATTAGGAAAAGGTAAACCGAAGCCACAATGAGACACTGCCTCATACTTATTAGAATGACTAATTAAGACAACTGACCAGGATGTGGAGGAATTGGGACTTTTAAAGTCTGCTTGGTGGGAACGTACGATGGGACAGCCATTTTGGAACAGATTGCAGCTTCTTAAAAATTTAATCATAGTTAACTACCTTTCCACTCCTAGGTATGTACACAAGAAGTAAGCAAACATATGTCCACCTAAAGACATGGACCTGAATGTTCATAGCAGCTGTATTTATGATCGCCCCAAAGTGAAAACAACCCAAATGTACATCAATGGGTAAATGAATCAACAAATTGCGGTACATTCATGTATTCAGTATTCATGAAATACCACTTGGCAACAAGAAGGAATGAACTGAAACACACAACAATACAGATGAATCTCAAAATAACTGTGCTGAGTGAAAAAGAGTCAGACTGAGAAAGAGTGCATATGATGATTCCATTTATAGAAAACTCTAGAAAATGCAAACGAGTCTATGGCAACAGGAGCAGATCAGTGGTTGCCTGGGGGTGGGGAGGAGGGATCAAAAGGGCCAGGAGAAAACTTCTGGGTGGGATGGTTATATGTCCACTCTCTTGATTAGGGTGATGGCTTCCTGGGTGTGCACATATGTCAAAACTTATCAAATTGTACTTTTTTTTTTTTTTTTTTTTTGGCTGCACTGCGCAGCTTGCAGGATCTCAGTTCTGTGACCAGGGATTGAACCCGGGCCCTCAGCAGTGAGAGCACCGAGTCCAACCACTGGACCGCCAGGGAATTCCCAAATTGTACATTTTAAATATGTGTAGTTTATTGAATGTCAGTTATAGCTTTAGTAATGCCGTTTAAAAAAAAATGGAGGCACTCCCCCCCCTCCAGTATAACATAAGGGACTGTGACAGAGTGGCTGGGCAAGTTGGAGGCCCCCAGCGGATGTGGCCTTGACCTGAGAGCTGAATAACAAGAAATGAGCCAGGTGAGGGTCTGGGGGAATAGTGTTCTGGACAGTGGGAACAGCCCGTGCGAAGCTTTTACCGGAGGTATAGGAAGGCTGGTGTGGCCCGAGTGAGCAAGGGGGCGCCTGCTCGGCGCTGTGCGGGAGGGCAGACCCGGCCCAGTAGCCTCTGGATGTGCTTCCTGCCCAGGCTCTGGAGTGGCCCTGTGTACCCCTGCTCCTGCACCAGGACACCAGAGACTCAGGATCTCTGAGAGTAGAGGGAAGTGGCGCAGGTCATCTGGGGTCAGAGCAGCCAGGTTTTCCTCAGGGCTGGGGCAGTGACTGGCTACTGTCTGACCTCAGGCGAGTCTTGAGCCTCTGGACCCCGGGTCCCCCCTCTGGAGCACAGCCGGGGTGCAGGGTTTGTCTCGTGGCTGGAGTCGCTTTGGAAAGCTGGGCAAAGGAGCCCTCAGAGAAGCAAAGCACAGGTGTGTCGCTGACCCCTGACCCTCCCTCTTATTAGGGGATGGGACGTGGAGAAGCAAATGCCAAGGAGCTGCCCCAAAGGCTTCTGGAAATGGGCTGGGTGGGGTCCCCCTTGTGATGAAGAGAGGGTGGTGGTATGGCCGTAGGTGGGTCATGGGACAAGCGGTCCCCAGTCAGGGAGGTTAGCAATCTTGTGTCCCTGAAGCCCCAGAGCAGCGCATATCTGGTCCATGGAGAGACTGGCCTGTCGGCCTCAGGCAAGGAGTGATGGAGGGACCTGGACCGGCTGATGGCCGAAGGTGACCGAGCCTTGGGCTCCATGAGCTGCAGGTGAAGCCTGCCTAGCACAGGACAAGGAGGTTCCCCGCTTTGAAGTCCTGTGAGTCCAGCAGACACAGAGGCCCCAGGGTAGGAAGAAAGGCTTTCGCTGTATCCAGGTTTTGTTCCGGGTTGGAGTCAGTCTGAGGTCAAGGCCAGGGGCGTGGTACTGGTGGGTGAGGCTGAACCTGGCACCTAGAATGGGCAGGGACTGGGGCTCAGGGGGGTCGAAGTGGATGCAAAAACTCTGCCTGCACCAGGGGTCGCCGGGGTTGAGCATTGGCACATAGGGAACAGTCACCAGAAGTCGAAAAGCAAAGTCAATAACCAGGACATTTATTCAGATAAGCCCTTGGCGGCCTTTGGCCTCCACTGGGAGTCTCGTACCATAACGAGGGGCAACAGAGCAGAGGCTCAGAGCTGAGGCACGCGTCTCCCTGGTTCTCCTGAGCGACTCCAAAAGGAGCTTTCTCGGCTGCTGCTTCCGTCCGTGTGTGTGTGTGTGTGTGTGTGTGTGTGTGTGTGTGTGTGTGTGTGTGTGTGTGTGAGTTTGTGTGTGTGTTTCTTGCTGCCACTCGGGACAAGCCCATTGTTGCCAGAGTGAAGATCTAAGGCTGAGTACTGAGCGCAGGGGCAGAGGAGTGGCCCAGAGAGGGAGAGAAATCTCGTCTGTGAGGTGGGGGGCCGGGGAGCAGCTGGAGAGACAGGCAGGCTGAAGCCTGGGGTGGCGGTGGGGGGAGCAGCAGAGAGTGCAAGGAAGCCAGGGAAAATACGAGAAGGCAGAGAGGGAGAGAGAGCAAGAGAGACTCAAGAGAGGATGGGAGAGAGGGACACATACACACACACACAGACACACCCAGAGAGACACCAAGAGGGCCACACCAAGAGGGCTGAAAGAGAGACAGTGACCCAGGAGAGAGAGAGATCAGAGGCGCCAAGAAGGCCTGCAGAGATGGAAAGCTCCTGAGGGGCAGGCACCCAGAGAAAGAAAGAGAAACCCAGAGAAGGAGAGAGATCAAGAAAGAGACACAGGGCTTCCCTGGTGGCGCAGTGGTTGAGAGTCCACCTGCCGATGCAGGGGACACGGGTTCGTGCCCCGGTCTGGGAAGATCCCACATGCCGCGGAGCGGCTGGGCCTGTGAGCCATGGCTGCTGAGCCTGGGCGTCCAGAGCCTGTGCTCCGCAATGGGAGAGGCCACAGCAGTGAGAGGCCCGCGTACTGCACAAAAAAAAAAAAAAAAAAAAAAAAAAGAGACACATCCACCCAGAGAGAGGAGAGAGACAGGTTCTGGGATAAAGACAGAGCAAGAGCAAAGAGTAATCGTGATCGAGGCCCAGAGGGAGGGGCAGACACGGCAGAGAGCCTGAGACAGAGAAACCCCAGGACCCAGAGGGACAGAGATCAATGGGAAGGGACCTGGTCTGAGGGGGTCAGGGATGGGCTTCAAGCAGGGGGGAACAGGGGGAGAGTCTGAGAGGAGATACATCTCCTAGAGAGACAGACAGAAGGCCGAGAGGGAAAGATGGAGGCGGGTCATGCAGATACAAGGAAGAGGGAAAAGATGCTGAAGCCTCTCGGGG